>NC_134080.1:108462509-108773309 GCF_000715075.1 Nicotiana tabacum | reverse complement strand
TTATAGTTTAACTGTATTCTGTTTTAGTTATATATTTTTTTAATTTCAATGTTGTATGAATGTTGAAAAATAGTTGTATAATGTATGAATCATTGAATAAAATTTGCATTTAAGTTATCAATACTATCTTTTTACATAAAGTTGTTGATATGTATCAAAATTTGTCCAAAGATTTTGCGAGGTTAATAACTATCGTGCGGGGATAGTAAAGTATTCTACTTCACTTGATTGGTTAACTTACCCAGTACACTAATCTATCACAGATTAACAAAACCTATTTAAATCAGCACTAAAATGGATACACCGTACTTACAATTAATATTATACAATTTGATGGTACAACAACATATAAATTTAAAAATAAATTTGGTACAATTTAATACAAATTGATATATCTAAAAACAACATACATGGTAAAAATTAATTTCGTATAACTAATAATATAGTATACACTTATTTACAACTTATCTACAACTTTCATACATTATTTTAACCCAGTTAAAATACATTTATAACATCATACAACTTAAATATAATTTTCAAAAAAAATTTATATAATATGTCTTTTGTATATTTTGTATCTGATTTGTATGTATTTTGTATGTGGTACCTATCTCTTCCTCTCTAAAATTCCAATCAAAACTTTCTCTCTTAATACAATTTTGATACATGTCAATAACTTTTTATAAAAAGATTGTATTGATAACTTAAATTCAAATTTTATAAAACGATTCATACATTATACAACTATTTTTCAACTTTCATACAACAATTAAATAAAAAATATATACAAATACAATAGAATACAATTAAACTACAACTTTACTACAATTTCATAAGTATATTGTATGTCATGTCTTCTTCTTCTTCTTCTTCTTCGAGTTTCAATCCGAAATTCAGCCAAAACGAAGTCTAATCTTTACCAAACACCCTCAAAATTGAGATATAAACTCCAAACAATATTCCCAATTGTTTGCAACAACACCCAATCCAAACAAATAATGATTTTTGAAAAATCAAATTCGAATTTCAAAGCTTCAAAGCTTTTTAATGGCTGTCAATGGTGGAAAATCAAACACCTTCAAAATTTATTGATTGACAATTTCAACTTGAACACCAATTGTGCAATATGAAAGAAAATTGCTAACTTAAAACTCTATAGTAAAATGATTGAAATCCATTGATGACTTCAATAAAAATATATACAACATGAAAGGATAAAAAATAGAGGACAACAGAGGAAGAAAAATTGGGGAAAGAACGGAGAATGAGAGATTGAGAGAGAGAGAGAGAGAGAGAGAGAGAGAGAGAGAGAGAGCGCATGAGAGAGAGAGAGCGTAGGAGGGAGAGAGAATAAGGATGGAAAATAATTGATTCCTTATTCAATTCCTAATGTAAAAGGATACTCATATAATTTCTAAAATGTATATAATTCGTAAATTGTATATGCCTATGTAACTAAATTAAAATATGAGTAGGAAGGGTAATAAAGTTTCAAATAGTGTATAGTAAGGTAAAAATCCCAAACACTTTACATTAGAACATGATGTTTTGTACTTTAATACTACACAAGAGGAGTTGGTATGGGCTTGTTGTGTAAGTTGGTACATGCAAGCAAAAATTGAGGTCATTCCGAGTTGATTTGGCATGGTTCGACATGCGTTTTAGAAGTCTAAAGTTCATTAGGCTTGAATTAAGATGTGATTTGTAGTTTTCATGTTGTTTGGTGTACTTTGAGACCTCGAGTAAGCCTGCATTATGTTTTGGGAGTGGCTGGTATGATTGGACAGGGTCTCAAGGCCCCAGTTGTGTTTCGGATGAGCTGTTGATCATTTTTCAACCTTGTTGAATTGCTAAAGATTTTGAGTGCTGATGCTTTCACACATGCGGATAAGGGACCAGAGATGCGGCTCCGCAAAAGCGTCCAGGAGAGCGCAAGTGCAAACATTGATTGGAGAGGCCAGGGACAACAGATGTAGTTATCTGGGCGCAGAAGCGGAAGCGCACCTGCGGTGAAGGTCCGCAGATGCAGATGCACATATGCGCGTTGTTGACCGTAGGTTTGGTTGGTCGGCATTTTTTTTAGAACTCACAAATGTGAGATTTGTGCCGCATGAGCGGCTGTTGCATATCCGACTAAGTGAACGCAAAAGCAGATTCAATGCTAGATTATATTTAGTTCGAGGGTTTGTTCATTTTATCACATTTTGAGTTATAGATCATGATTTTGGGTGATTTTGGAGGGGATTTTCATGATATGGATTGGGACAGGTATTGTTGACTCGGATATAGTTATATTTCATGATACTATATTGTTTTTGGCATTTGTTTGATGAA
Source organism: Nicotiana tabacum (assembly GCF_000715075.1). Taxonomy (NCBI): domain Eukaryota; kingdom Viridiplantae; phylum Streptophyta; class Magnoliopsida; order Solanales; family Solanaceae; genus Nicotiana; species Nicotiana tabacum. The sequence goes on along the minus strand of NC_134080.1, from coordinate 108,770,972 downwards.
TCCAAGTGTAGAAAATTGGTATCTTAGTAAAAGTTTCTCTAAATATAATTTTATGATTTGATGGCTGATTTGAGGTGGGAATTGGATGATTTTGATATGATTGAACTCGTATCAGAATGGGTGTTCGAAATTTGTGAGTTTTTTTTTTTCAGATTTTGAGGTGCGAGCCCGGGGTTGACTTTTTGATTTTCATTAAAGATCGAAGCTTTATTATTCAGAATAGTTTCCTATGACTTTTATTTATGATTTGAGCCATCGGGAGGTCTTTTCTCATGGAAAATACTTCTTAGAGTATCGATTTAGCTTCTTTCAAACAAGTATCTTGTCTAACTTCGTGTGGGAAAAACTACCTCGTAGGATTTAGTTTAATTGCTTTATTTGAATTTTGTGAAAGACGTGTACGCGAGGTGAGGAGTATGTACACGGGCATATATTTCAGTAATTGACCGGTTTAGATTCTTAGGCTATTAATGTGCTTTTAATTAAAATTTTCGTTATATGGAATATATTTCATTGTTGAGTTATTTCGCGTTTTATTGTGACATTGTTGAAATTATCGCACACATTGTTGTTGAGGCATGTGATATGCTTTATTGTGATATTGGTATTGTTGTTTGGAAATATCATGGCATATGTGGACTTGCTGTGTGGATTGATTGCGGTTATGCTGAGCATAAGAGTGACATTCCACTGTTGTTAATTGTGCTGAGCGATACGGGTGGCTATTGATATATTGTGTGCGCGAAGTGATACGTGTGGCTATTGATATATTGTCTAGACGAAGTAATACAGGTGGCTATTTTGTATATTATTTGAGCGGAATGATACAGGTTATTATTTGTTATTGTTAAGGTGGAGCGATACATGTTGCTATTGATATATTGCCGGGGCGGTGCAATAAGGGTGGCTGTTGTTGATACCCAATTTTTTCCTATGTAGTTTTACATGCAAATACTTTCAAAATAACTTATATAAGTATGCTCAAGTATCTTAGTATGTATTTTACCATGAAAATACTTTCAAAATAACTTATATAAGTATGCTAAAGTATCTTAGTATTTTTTCTATTTTTTTAAAAAAAAAATTAAATCAATTTATTGCCCATTTTAACAATAGAAAAACCAATAATTATTCCCAAAATTATTATTTTGGTAAATAACTTATTCTATTCTCATATTTATACCCAAATATAGCTAGCGTAATTTTTACACATTTTTTAATAATTTATTTGGTATTTTAAAAACTAAATTGCATATAATTGCAATTGTAGCCTATTTTAAGAATTAATAGCATTTTATAATTATGAAATTGGTTCCAATATTTTTAAATTAATATTTATATATTATTAATTGACTCATTACTTTTAATTTATTTTCATAAGTCATTTTTACTATTTTTATAAAATAAAAGGGGAAAAACTAGCTATTTAAAATATGGCCCTATTTTATTTCAACTATAGCCCAAATTGATCCCCCCTAATTGACCCAAATTTGAATCCCAAATAGACTGGCCCGATTTATATTTCACCCGACCCCTGACCCGTTTATCCAACCTGCCCAGCTCCCTTTTTAATCCAGGTCGTTGATCATTTTGATCAACGGCCACGAATTCCCCTTTCCTTTTTAATCCGCCCACACCCCTAACCCTGCCTCATTTTCTTTCTATCAGCCGCCTCTGAATACCCTCCGTCTATCAAACTCTCTCGAAGGTTCTTGAAACCCTAATCGTCTTCTACCATTTTCAACCTCAATCTCACCAGAATCCATGGCCTCTCACGCCATGGATGGCTTATACTCACCTCCCTCCTCTCTTAAGTGCTTAGTGTTCGAAGTTTCAAGGTCTGACCTCGATGGTGTCCGTTCAGATCTTCTCTGATTCAAGGTTCTATGGCCCCTCCGGCCTTGCTCCGGCGTATCCAAGCATTATGAGCCTATGTCTGACGTATCCGACTAAGATCAGACCATTTTCCAAGACTTTCTCACTTTAGGGTTCCTCTGAAATCCTAGCTATTCGAGGTTTCCTTTGATTATTTTCTTAAATCGGTTGTATTTCTGTGCTCTACTTGAGTTCTTAAACGTTTTCCCCAATTTTCTTTCAAAAATTACTTCTCTTCGATTTAGGGTTCCTGAAAAGTTAAAAATGTTTCTCCGACTTTTCTGTCCCTTTGTGTGTGCTTCTACCGCTTTCTTAGGTTTTTCTACTATATATGTTCTTCTGTGCCTTGTCTTTCTACTGTGTTTCTACACCATGCTCGCATGTTCATCTTGCTGTGTTTTCCTATATGTCTTGTTGATATACTTTTCTGGTATTTTGTGTTCTCCTACTGTATATATATCCTACTGAGTTCTTAAGTTCTTTATTTGCCTTTCACTGGACCTTTGTTTGAGTTCCCTTTAAACATGTTTTTTCTACTATTTTCTTAAATGCTATAAGCCCCTTCTAAAAGGTTTTTCTTAAACATGTTCCCTCTACTCTCACTATGCTTCGAATCAGTTTCTTCACTCTGTTGCTTCAAACTCGCTATTGTATCTGTTTGTTTTCTCATGAGTCTCTGAAAGAGACCTCTGAGCCTATTTCAATTACTTCCCTCCTCGTCTCTGTATCTGATTCGAGTTGGGAAACCGAATTTGGGGGTTTTGGCGAGTTTTAATCTTGTGTTTGGACTAGGGTTCTATTTTGGAACCCTTGACTCTCTCAAACTCTTCCTGAGTCTGTGAACTAAGTTTGAATTTCTTTGTTTACGACTCTGAACTTTCTCTTCTATGCTAGACTCTTCTACTGATTAGCATGACAGCTCTTCGTGTTTAAGCATGGTTGTATGTTTTTATATGTGTGATGAATTCCTTCTTCTGAAAAGGTTTTCCAACTTATGATTGATTCAGAATCCTTTTTTTAGGTTTGATTGATTGTTACTGATCTTCCTTAAGTAAAACCTTTCTTCACCTTTTCTGACTGTATTAATTCATATTAAAATTCAGACTTTGTGATTTACTGGCTGTTAATTGATTTCCTTTCCTTATTTGCACAAACCGCGTGGTACCAGAACTTTTGCCTTAAATAAATCTCTGTGTATTTACCCTTTTTGTACTGCTTTGGAAAAGGTTTTGATCAATCTTTTTCCTTAATTATTTTACCCTTTTGAAATCAGAATCCCTCAATTAAAAGGGAACTTTTGTAATTGATTTGTTTTAAAAACTATTCTCCTACCTTATTCTACTTGCCTTCTACACTATAAAAGGGGCACGACTCCTTTCTCACCGAGACAAAAAAAAATTTAACACTTTTTATACTACTCAAGTATCATAGTTCTCTAATCATAGCATTCTGACTATTTGCTTGCACTTTGGTTTTACATGTCTACTACCTTCTTTTCTTGTTTCCCTGAAATTGGTATGTTCTAGTTTGATTTTCAGCCTCATCCCAATGTGTTTATTTTACATCTTCCACATCCCTGTCTGCTTTACTGTCTATGCTTAATGTTAATTAGCATATGTTTCTACTGTGAATCCCCGCACCCCTGTCCCCTTCTATGTGTTTGAGTTGAAGTTCAGAACATGGCAACATCCAAGTTGTTGCTCATGTCTGCACTTGATTCTTTAGGGGTTCCTAACTCCTAAACAATGTGGATAACAGGCTGGTTGGGGTGTGCCGACACTCCAATTGCTAGGTATGACCACTAGCTTGTCTTGTCTTTCCCTCAGAATCCCCTCTCCACACTTACACTCTCTTTTAGATTCTAAGTTCTGCCCCCCTCCTATGAGCCTTGCTTTAGGACATTGAGTTCCCTCCGAACATGGACATTCGAGGGATGGCCCTTCCATACTGCACTATAACTCAATTCTGCAATATATTTGGGTGTAATCACTGCCCAGAGTCCACTTGAGACTCTTAGGGAACTCTGACACATCCCAAATAAGAGAAAGGCTTTGGAAATTTGATCTTCGGAGTTGGTTTACTTCATGCTTCAGACAGAAGTCTGAATAAGGTCTCCTTGGTTGGAATTTTAAGTTTCTGATGTAATTTTTTCATTTTCGTATACTGTAACAATTTGTAATAACTTATGGGGATTTTAGCAAAAAGGGAGGGTCAATCATGCATGCAAAAGGGGTAGATATCATGTTCATAGGGAGTTGTTATCTTTCTGCACTCATATCCTACTTACTGCTGTCACTTCCGCATTTCATATGTAGAAACCATGTCTAAAGGTTTCTGCACTTCCGCATTTCATAGAAATCATGTCTATAGGTTTCTGCATTTAATATAGATTCTATGTCTATAGGATCTACATTTTCACGTAGAAACCATGTCTATAGGATCTGCATTTTATACAAAAAAACATGTCTATAGGTTCTGCATTCCCAAATGCTGCATATCATATAGATAACATGCCTATAGGACTTCCTGAATTCTGCATATGCATCTTTCACTAGGCAAACAGTTTATAGGTTTAAATAACAATCAACATTCTAGATACCATGCCTATAGGACTTATGCACTTCTATAAATGTTTAAAAATCAATAATGCCTAGAAAGCATGCCTATAGGAGTAATCAACCAAATCTGAATCGTCTATCTCGCTTATAAGTCTAAAAATCAGTAGTAGCATTGCTTAATATTTGCAGAACTTATGTTTTTTGTAACTAATAAGTCATCTTCTCTAGAATCAGTATACTTCTGCATTAATAGATATCATGCCTATAGGTTTCACCTAAGCAAGCCATAAGGTAAATTAGCTAGCTGAATCAGACTTCGTTAATTACAACTAGCAGGCAGGTCTAATTCGGATTTCTTATCTGAAGTATGTAATAAATCAGCCTGCCTCACCCTTTTGAGTTTAATTAGACTATAATCAATACGTGCAAGACATGCTAAACAATCTGTATTTAAGTTGAAGAGGCTTGTTTGAGCCTTTAAATGTTATATGTTTCCACATAACTGCTCTACGTGTTTTTGATTGTCGCCTTAGATTTTGTCCTTTTAAACCTAAAAGCCCAAATCTCCCTTCCCTTTAGGACTAGTAGTCCCAAATGCCTCCGGGACTGATAAGATTGGGGCAGGTAATAGCATGCAATAAGTAATGAAACCATTCCGCGCTTTAATACCTTAACGGGGTGGAAAAGGGTAGATATGGATATGATGACCGGTGCACTAATACCACGTGTAACCCCTCTTCTGAGGAGTGATTGCCGGGTATTGCATTTATGTGATCCATATAATTTGTAAACCTAAGATTCCTCCTTTTTTCTTACTTGTTTTCTTAATTTTCAGAACTCTTTTAACTACTTCAGCTTCAGCTTCTTTTTATTTTCTCTCAACTTCAACTATTTGCAACTATCATGTGAAAACCCCCTCTTAATTGAAGTTTTATTTGCCTACGTGTTGTTTGCGCTTAAAGTCACAATAATTGTCTGGCCAGGAACCACACTAGTGGATCTCGAGGGGTGCCTAACACCTTCCCCTCGAGATAATTTCTAGCCCTTACCCAATTTCTGGTTTTCTAAATCAAAATCCTTTTTAGTGTCCTAATGCACTTTAATCATTAGGTGGAGACTCTTCAAATTCAAACCCAATTCCCAAAAGGGAACGAGTTGTCCTTCCAAGTGTCATAAACCCGATTTTGCAAGAAAAAGGGGGCGCGACAACTGTTATGATACTGTCGTAGTGAGATAAGTGTCACACCTCTTTTTTCCCCGAAAAATGGGCCAAATGAGTTTTTCCAATTTAAGTGACATTAGTTGAAAAGGGATTAATTTATTTTTTATTTGTTAAAAAGTTGCCACTTGGAATAAGTGTCTATGGTGTCCCAAGTCACCATTTATTGTAAAATCCCAATTCAAGAAAATTGACTCTGTTTATATCTGCGAAAGAAAGAAGACTGGGTAAGAAATTATTTGTTATAGCTTAGAGGATTCAGAACCGCACAGTTCTACATTTTATACCAAACATAAAATAAATGAACTTCACCATGAGTTTAGCAAACAATTTCCATGGGATAAAAGGAAAAAATGATATTCAAAGCTAGCAACATAGTGAGAAGACAGAAATTGGACCTTTGTATTCAATGATTCAACTACCCATCCAAGTTTGAGTTGAAAATACAAGCTTAGCAACTGGGCAATTTCAGACCGGAGCTTTCGCTGGTGACTACGAACGGAGCTGGTGATTGGAAACCTCAATGGAAACTTCGAACCCCACTTTTGTCGCTACAGTTTAATCTAGAATGGAGAAACTGTTTTACGATGTCTTTCGACTGATTTAGAGTGGCAGTTTCGTGATTGCTATGTGGTACTTTTGGATGGTTTTCTTTCTTCCAAGATCTCCTCTATTTTTTTCTCTTTACTTTTAAAACCCCTTTTACATATGCAAGTCCCATAGATGTGTATATGCTTTATAACTTATGTGAGGAAGTGGGAAAGTGGGGATTGGGAAATTAGGGAATGTGAGGCTGGTGGGGGAGCTTTTTGAGGCGATATGTGAAGAACATGGGTAATGAGGTGGTTAGGAAATGCATATGATGACCCAAAAGGTCATCACTTGTTTTAAAATAAAATTCTGCGTTCCAATGCCTTAAAAACCTCTTCTAGCATCACTTCGATTTGCGTGCACAGTCCGAGCACGTAGCCGAAAAGCTATTATGTGGAAATCTATGAAAAATGATAAATTTTTACTATACAATGAATTAAGTTGACTTCGGTCAATATTTTGGATAAACGGACCCGGACCCAAGATTTTACGGTCCCGAAGGATCCGTAGGAAAATATGGGACTTGGGCGTATGCCCGAAATCGAATTCGGAGGTCCCAAGCCCGAGAAATGAAGTTTTAAAGAAAATTATTTTTTGTAATTATTTATGAGATTTATAAATGAATTATGATTAGAACTTGATGGTATCGGGTCCATATTTTGGTTCTGGCGCCTCGTACTGGTCTTATATGTGATTTAAGATAATTCTGTGAAGTTTGATAAGAAACAAATTTGAAACGACGTGAATCAGATCGTATTTGAGAAAATTGAAAATATTGAAGTTCTTAAGAAAATTTCATGATTTTGATGCTAAATTCATAGTTGTTGATGTTATTTTAGTGATTTAAATACACGAAGGAGTCCGTATGATGCTTTTAGGTTGGTGTGCATGTTTGGTATGGAGTACCGAGCGCTCAGGTGAGTTTTGGATAGGCCACAGAGTGGATTTTGGTCTTAGAAAGTTGCAGGTTTTTAGTTGGTGTGATTAAGCATGCAGGTTTCGCATTTGCGAAGCCTGGCTCGCAAATGTGAGTTCGCAAATGCGAAACAGCCCAGGCCTGCCATTGCTCGCAAATGCGAGATGTTCCATTGCAAATGCAAAACTCCCCAATTTGGGCTTGTGATCGCAAATGCGATGCCTGGTTCGCAATCCCCAACTCGCAAATGCGAGCCACCCCTTCGCAATTCCCAACATACCAGAGGTCGAGGTTCGCAATTGTGAGCCCCTATTAAAAATTCTCCTACCTGCGACCTGCAATTTTTATACTTAGCCGAAAATCAACCATTTTTCACTTCTTTTCAAAACAAAAACTCCCTAGGGCAATTTTTCTAGAACAACTTTTCCTCCAAATAAATTGCAAGTCCATTTTAACTCGTTTTCTTCAATCATTAACATCTTTTCACATGATTTCGACTTAAAATCAATGATTTTCATAGGGGAAGTTGGATGTTTTGGGTAAAACCTAGGTTTTTCAAAAATTGGGGATTAAGACCTCGATTTGAGGTCCGATTTCAAAACAAATTATATGTTTGGGTTCGTGGGGCAATGGGTAATCGGGTTTTGGTCGAACCTCGGATTTTGACCATGTGGGGCGATTTTTGACTTTTTGGACAAAACTTTGGAAAACTCATTTTCATGTATTGGGGTTGATTCATTTAGCGTTTATTAATGTAATTAAGTAACTTGTGACTAGAAACAAGCAAATTGGTGGTGGAATCAAGGGGTAAAGCGATAATTGAGACGTGAATTGTGTTCGTAGCATCGAGGTAAGTGTTTGGTCTAACCTTAGCTTGAGGGATTAGGAGTCAAGTCCTATTTTCTACGTGGTATTTGTCGAGTACGATGTATAGGCATGGTGACGAGTGTCTATACATTGGTGTCTAACATGCCCGTGAGTCTCATTTTGTGATTATCATGACTTCGTTGTATTATTCATGCCTTGGTGAAGATTTCCATTTGTTGTGCAAAGTTTGTGGAAGAGATTGTGACCTATGAACATTGAGGAGCGTTGGCTCAAGTTGTATAACAAATTGTGAAAGTATAAGTGGTAATTGAACCCTTGGAGCATTGGCTCAAGTTGTAAAGTGAGTTGTGAAGTAAAAGTGAAAAAGAAAAAAGAATCACTATATTGGCTCCTTTGCCTGGATATGGTTGTTGTTTTGATGTTGTACCTTACCGGGACTTATTGTTGAATTATTGTTTCCTTGCCAGGATTCATGTTGTAATTTCATTTATTTCCTTGCCTAGTGTTTGTGATTGTTATTTGGGTGAGGGAGATAGTTAAAACAAGAAGGGTGATGCCGTGTATGATTTGTGAAGAAAGAGTGTAAAGCACGAAGGGTGATGTCGTGCCGCACGATGTACCATTCTGTGCCGATTATATTGATTATATGGTGAGGAAAGAGAGTAAAATCACGAAGGGTGATACCGTGCACATTTTTATCACATGATTGCTTTTATGAGAATGAGAGTAAAAGCACGAAGGGTGATGCCGTGCATTTATTGATTTCCGGTTCTTTATTGATATCCGAGATATATTGTTTCTTTCATTTAGTTGTTGTGTTTCAATTTGGAATTGATATCTCCCCCACATCATGCTACCCCTCCCACATTTGATTGTTTACTACTGTTCTTCCTTTCCATTGTATATAGGTGAATTGCACAAGTTATTTGGTAGTCTGGTCCTAGCTTCGTCACTGCTTCGCTGAGGTTAGGCTAGGCACTAAGTAGCACATGTGGTCGGTTGTGCTGATACTACACTCTGCATTATGTGCAGATCCCGGAGCAGCTTTTGGACCTTAGAGTGAGTGGCTACCTTCAGTCCACCCGGAGATCCAAGGTAGACCTGCAGATGTCCGCATGCCCTGGCGTCTCCCTCTATTTATTATTTCATGTTTCATTTTCTTTAATTCAGAAACAGTGTATCGTTTATTTTTCAGACCTTGTATGTAGTAAATCTTAGATCGTCTGTGACATTGTGACACCAGTTCTGGGTGGTTAAGGCTTAAACATTTGTAATAGTTACATGTTTAGATATTTTGTTGCTTTTTATCGCTTATTCTAAATTTTCGCTTTTTACACGTTATTGTTTTATAAATGTTAAAGAGTATAAAATGGGTAAAAAGGTAATCTGTTCAATATTTTGCTTGCCTAGCTCACATTAGTAAGCACCATCATGACTCTGGAGGGTGGGAAATCCGAGTTGTGACAAGTTGGCATTAAAGCTCTAGGTTATATGGGTCTCACAGTTCACTGACAAGCTTAGCAGAGTCTGAGGGATCGGTACAGAGATGTATGTATTTATCCCCCAAAGGCTACAGAGTTAGGAAACATTTCACATTTATTTTTTCTTGTCCTTCGGTTTGGTTTCTCAATGCTAATTGAAATTTTACTCTGTTCTGTCGCAGATGGAGAGAACAGGCGCTTCCTCATCCACTGATCAACAGCCCGAGCCCCCAACGATAGCTCCTACGAGGGGCAGAGGATGAGGCTAAGGTCATGCTAGAGGCCGAGGTAGGGGCAGAGCTCAGCCCAGAGCAGCAGCACCAGCGGCGGATCCTCAAGTTCACTTCGATGATGAGGTTCCGGCCCCAGCAGTTCCGACGGGCCTAGCTCAGGTCCTAGAGGGGTTTATTGCTACCCCAGTACTCCAGGATGCTCTGGTCCATCTAGTGGGCCTTATGGAGAGTGTCACCAGGGCAAGCTTGCTCCCTATAGCACCAGCTGTCTCTCAGGCTGGAGGAGGAGCCCAGACTCCTACTAATCGCATTCCGAACTAGGTAGCTCCCCAGTTTCAGACTCCAGCAGTCCAACCAATTGGAGCAGTTCAACCAGGTGTGGTAGCTCAGACCGGTAATGGAGCAGCCATGTCTACCGATGCTTTGTGGAGATTGGACAGGTTCACCAAGCTCTTCACTACCACTTTCAGCGACGCATCTTCTGAGGATTCCCAGGATTATCTAGATAGTTGTCATGAGGTTCTAGGAACATGTGGATAGTTGAGACCAATAGGGTCGATTTTGCTACTTTTAACTTGTCGGGATCAACCAATACATGGTGGAGATGTTTGGCTAGACCATCCGGATCTCCTCATCACTTAGAGGGAGGCCTATCGGAGGCAGTTTGAGCGTCTCCAGTAGGGTTCTATGACTATTGCCTAGTACGAGACCAGATTCATCGACTTGGCTTGTCATGGTATTATCATACTTCCCATCGAGAGAGAGAGGGTGACGAGGTTCATTGATGGACTTATTCAGCCGATTCGTCTTCAGATGGTTAGGGAGACAGGGAGTGATATTTCCTTTCACGAGGCGATCAATGTGGCCAGGAGAGTGGAGATGGTTCTGTCACACGGAGGTGGTCATCAGTTGGACAAGAGGCCCCGTCATTCAAGCAGATTCAGTGGTTCCTCGTCTGGATGCAGGGATTAGTATGGTAGAGGCCATCCTCCTAGGCTTTTCAGTCGGCGCTTCAGGTTTCTCACGGTGCTTCAGGTGACCGTGGTCCTCAGATGCAGTATTCTGATCAACAGTCCTACTGTGCACTACCAGCTCCTATCAGTGCACCGCCGCTTTAGAGTTTTTGGGGTGGTCATTCATGTCATCAGGGCCATTAGTCTCAATAGTCGAGGGCTTGTTACACTTGTGGTAACATGGGTCATAGTGCTAGGTTTTGCCCTCGGGCACCGAGTAGCTCTCAGCATCAGGGTTCCCATGCCATGGTTTAGGCACCAAGTGTTCCACAGCCCACCCAGCCAGCTAGAGGTGGAGGTAGAGGTGTTAGAGGTGGAGCTCAGGCCACTAGAGGTGGAGGCCAGCCAGTAGCAGGCCGTCCCAGAGATGTAGTTTAGGGTGGTGGGGCCTAGTCCCGATGTTATGATTTTCCAGCCAGGCCTGAGGATGAGACTTCCGATGCAGTTATCACAGGTACAGTTCTGGTTTCTGATAGAGGTGCTTTAGTGTTATTTGATCTAGGGTCTACATACTCGTATGTGTCATCTTATTTTACACCATATCTGGTCATGCCTATTAATTCCTTGAGTGCCCGTGTTTATGTGTCTACAATGGTGGGTGATTCTATTGTGGTAGATCGAGTCCATCTATAGTTGTGATTGGAGGTTTTGAGACTCGTGTAGATTTGCTTCTTCTATACATGGTTGTCTTCAATGTCATATTATTGATGGACTGGTTATCACCTTACCATGCTAACTTGGACTGTCATGCCAAGACTGTGACCTTAGCCTTACCAGGTTTACCTCGTTTAGAGTTGAGACTGTGACCGTGTATTGATTTGGCTTCGGGCACTCAGCCCATTTCTATTCCACTGTATCATATGGCCCCGCTTGAGTTGAAAGAGTTGAAGGAGCAGTTGCAAGACTTGCTTGAGAAAGGCTTCATTAGGCTGAGTGTTTCGCCTTGGGGTGTGTCGATGTTATTTATTAAGAAGGATGGATCGATGAGAATATGTATTGACTATCGATAGTTCAACAAGGTTACAATCAAGAATAAGTACCCATTGCCAAGGATTGATGATTTGTTTGATCAACTTGAGGGTGCAAAGGTATTTTTGAAGATTAACTTGAGATCTGGCTACCATAAGTTGAGGATTAAGGCATCCGATGTCCCTAAGACAGCTTTCCGCACTCGGTACGAGTATTATGAGTTATTGGTGATGTCATTCGGGTTGACAAATGCCCTAGCAGCTTTTATGGATTTGATAAACCGAGTGTTCAGGCCTTATTTGGATTCATTCGTGATAGTCTTCATTGATGATATTTTGATATTTTCCCACAGCCGGGAGGAGCACAAGCAACATCTTAGAGTGGTTCTTCAGACTCTGAGAGATAGTCAGTTGTATGCCAAGTTTTTTAAGTGTGAGTTCTGTTTGAGTTCAGTTGCATTCCTAGGTCATGTTTTATCAGCAAAGGGTATTCAGGTTGATCTGAAGAAGATCGAGGCAGTCAAGAACTGGTCTAGACTAGCATCAGCTACAGAAATTTGGAGTTTCTTGGGATTGGCAGGCTATTATCGTTAGTTCGTGGAGGGGTTCTCATCTCTCGCAGCCCCGATAACCAAGTTGACTCAGAAGGGTGCCCAGTTCAGATGGTCGGACGAGTGTGAGGTGAGATTTCGGAAGCTCCAGACAACTCTAACTACGGCACCAGTGTTGGTTTTGCCCACAGGTTCAGGGCCTTATACAGTTTATTGTGATGCATCTCGTATTGGACTTGGTGCAGTGTTGATGCAGGATGGCAAGGTCATTGCCTATGCTTCGCGGCAGTTGAAGATTCATGAGAAGAACTATCTGGTTCATGATTTGGAGTTAGCAGCCATTGTTCACGCATTGAAGATCTAAAAGCATTATCTGTATGGCGTGGCATGTGAGGTGTTCACGGATCACAAGAGTCTGCAGTACTTGTTCAAGCAAAATGAGTTGAATTTGGGGCAGATAAGGTGGTTGGAGTTGTTGAAAGACTATGATATCACCATCTTATATCATCCGGAAAAGGGCAATGTGGTGGCCGATGCTTTGAGTAGGAAGTCAGCCAGTATGGGCAGTCTAGCTTATATTCCGGTCGGTGAGAGACCGCTTGCTGTGGATGTTCAGGCTTTGGCAAATCAGTTCGTGAGGTTGGATGTTTCTGAGCCCAGTTGTGTGTTAGCTCGCACAGTCGCTCGTTCTTATTTATTGGAGCGTATCCGTGATCGATAGTATGATGATCCCCATTTGTGTCCTTAGAGACACAGTGCAGCACGGAGGTGCCAAGCAGGTTACCTTAGGTGATGATGGAGTTTTGAGATTGCATGGTAGAGTTTGTCTTTCTAATGTGGATGGACTCCGAGAGTTGATTTTAGATGAGGCCCATAGCTCCCAGTACTCTATTCATCCGGGCGCCGGGAAGATGTATCAGGATTTGCGGCAACATTATTTGTGGTATAGAATGAAGAAGGATATCATTGCATATGTGGATCGGTGTTTGAATTGTCAGCAGATTAAGTACGAACATCAAAGGCCTAGTGGTTTATTTCAGCAGATTGAGATTCTTGAATGAAAGTGGGAGCGTATCACTATGGACTTTGTTGTTGGACTCCCACAGACTCAGAGGAAGTTCGATGCAGTGTGGGTTATTGTTGATAGGATGGCCAAGTCATCGCATTTCATTTCTGTGGCAGTCTCATATTCATCTGAGAGGTTAGCGGAGATCTCTATCTGGGAGATTGTTCGCCTTTATGGTGTGCCCGTGTCTATCATTTCGGACTGAGGTATGCAGTTTACCTCACATTTCTAGAGAGAAGTTCAGCGAGAGTTGGGCACACGGGTTGAGTTGAGCACACCATTTCATCCTCAGACGGACAGGTAGTTCGAGCGAACCATTCTGAACTTGGAGGATATGCTCCGAGCTTGTGTCATTGACTTTGGAGGCTCGTGGGATCAGTTTTTGCGTTTAGCAGAGTTTGCCTACAACAACAACTACCAGTCGAGTATTCAAATGGCTCCGTATGATAGGCAGTGTCGGTCGCCAGTTGGATGGTTTGAGCTGGGAGATGCTCGGTTGTTGGTTACAGATCTGGTGCAGGACGCCTTAGAAAAGGTCAGGATTATTCAGGATAGGCATCACATAACTCAGTCCAGGCAAAAGATCTATGCCGACCGCAAGGTTCGTGATTTGGCATTCATGGTCGGTGAGCGGGTGTTACTTCGAGTGTTGCCTGTGAAGGGCGTGATGAATTTGGGAAGAAGGGCAAGCTTAACCTTAGGTTCATTAGCCCGTTTGAGATTCTTGACCTAGTGGGAGAGGTGGCTTATAGACTTGTGTTGCCGCCGAGCTTATCAGCCGTGCATCCAGTGTTTCATGTGTCCATGCTTCGGAAGTATCATGGCGATCCATCCCACGTTTTAGATTTCAGTACTGTCCAGTTAAACAAGGACTTGTCTTATGAGGAGGAGCTGATAGCTATTCTGGACCGGCAGGTTCGTTAGTTGAGATCGAACTGTATTCCTTCTGTTCGTGTTAAGTGGAGAGGTCAGCCTGCTGGGGCATCAACCTGAGAGTCCGAGTCCGATATGGGAAGTCGTTATCCTCATCTTTTCCCCGACTCAAGTACTTCCTTCTTCTGTCTGTTCAAGGACGAACGGTTGTTTTAGAGGTGGAGAATGTGATGACCCAAAAGGTCATCACTTGTTTTAAAATAAAATTATGCATTCCGAGGCCTAAAAACCTCTTTCAGCTTCACCTCGATTTGCTTGTGCAGTCCGGGCGCGTAGTCGGGAAGCTACTATGTGAAAATCTGTGAAAAATGATAAATTTTGACTATAAAATGAATTAAGTTGATTTTAGTCAACATTTTGGGTAAACGGACCCGGTCCCGGAGGAACCGTAAGAAAATATGGGACTTGGGCGTACTCCCAGAATCGAATTCCGAGGTCCCAAGCCCGAGGAATGAATTTTTAAAGAAAATTATTTTCTAAAATTATTAATGAGATTTGGAAATGAATTGTGATTAGAACTTGATGGTATCAGGCCCATATTTTGGTTCCGGCGCCCGATACATGTCTTATATGCGATTTAAGATAATTCTATGGTGTTTGGTAATAAACGGATTTGAAACGACGTGAATCGGATTGTATTTGAGAAAATTCGAAATATTGAAGTTCATAAGAAAATTTCATGATTTTGATGCTAAATTCATAGTTGTTGATGTTATTTTAGTGATTTGAATGCACGAGCGAGTCTGTATGATGTTTTTAGGTTGGTTTGAATGTTTAGTTTGGAGCCCCGAGGGCCCTGGTGAGTTTTGGATATGCCACGGGGTGGATTTTGGGCTTAGAAAGTTACACGTTTTTAGCAGGAGTGATCAGGCCTGCAGGCTTCGCATTTGCGAGTTTGCAAATATGAAACAGCCCAGGCCTGCCATTGCTTGCAAATGCGAGATGTTCCATCGCAAATGCGAAAGTCCCCAATTTGGGCATGTGATCGCAAATGCGATGCTTGGTTCACAATTCCCAAATCGCAAATGCGAGCCCCCCCTTCTCAATTCCCAACATAGCAGAGGGCGGGGTTCGCAATTGCGAACCCCTGTTCGCTATTCCCATATCTGCGGCTTGCAATTTTTATACTTAGCCGAAAATCAACCATTTTTTACATCTTTTCAAAACACAAACTCCCTAGGGTACTTTTTCACGAACAACTTTTCCTCCAAATTGATTGTAAGTCCATTTTAACTCGTTTTCTTAAATTATTAACATCTTTTCACATGATTTCGACTCAAAATTAATGATTTTAATGGGGGAAGTTGGGTGTTTTGAGTAGAACCTAGGATTTTAAAAAATTGGGGATTTGGACCTCGATTTGAGGTCCGATTTCAAAACAAATTATATGTTTGGGTTAGTGGGGGAATGGGTAATCGGGTTTTGGTTCGAACCTCGAGTTTTGACCATGTGACGCCGGGGGCAATTTTTGACTTTTTGGGTAAAACTTTGGAAAACTCATTTTCATGCATTGTGGTTGATTCATTTAGTGTTTATTGATGTAATTAAGTAACTTGTGACTTATATAACAGGCAATTGGTGGTGGAATCAAGGGGTAAAGCGATAATTGAGACGTGAATTATGTTCATGGCATCGAGGTAAGTGTTCTGTCTAACCTTAGCTTGAGGGATTAGGAGTCAAGTCCTATTTCCTATGTGGAATTTGTCGAGTATGACATATAGGCATGGTGAAGAGTGTCTATACGTTGGTGTCTAGCATGCTCGTGAGTCTAATTTTGTGATTATCATGACTTCGTTGTATTTTCATGCCTTGGTGAAGATTTCCATTTGTTGTGCAAAGTTTGTTGAAGAGATTGTGACGTATGAACATTGAGGAGCGTTGGCTCAAGTTGTATAACGAATTATGAAAGTATAAGTGGTAATTAAACCCTTGGAGCATTGACTTAAGTTGTAAAGTGAGTTGTGAAGTAAACGTGAAAAAATAAAGAATCACTATATTGGCTCCCTTGTCGGGATATGGTTGTTGTTTTGATGTTGTACCTGGCCGGGACTTATTGTTGAATTATTGTTCCCTTGCCGGGATTCTTGTTGTAATTTCATTTATTTCTCTGCCCTATTTTTTGTGAATGTTTTTTTGGGTGAGGAAGATAGTTAAAGCACGAAGGGTGATGCCATGAATTGATTTTGTGAGGAAAGAGTGTAAAGCACGAATGATGATGTCGTGTATGATTTGTGAGGAAATAGTGTAAAGCACGAAGGGTGATGGCGTGCCGCACAATGTACCATTATGTGCCGATTATATTGATTATATAGTGAGAAAAGAGAGTAAAATTATGAATGGTGATTCCGTGCACATTTTTATTATATGATTGCTTTGGTGAGAACGAGAATAAAAGCACGAAGGGTGATGCCGTGCATTTATTGATTTCTGATTCTTTGTTGATATCTAAGATATATTGTTTCTTTCACTTACTTGTTGTCTTTCTATTTGGAATTGATATCTCCCCCGCAGCATGCTACCCCTCCCACATTTGACTTTTTATTACTGTTCTTCCTTTCCGTTGTATATAGTTGAATTGCATAGGTTATTTGGTAGTCTGGTCCTAGCCTCATCACTACTTTGCTGAGGTTAGGTTTGGCACTTACCAGCGCATGGGGTCGGTTGTGCTGATATTACACTCTGCACTATGTGCAGATCCCGGAGCAGCTTTTGGACCGTAGATTGGGTGGCTACCTTTAGTCTGCGCGGAGATCCAAGATAGACCTGCAGACGTCCACAGGCCCTGGCGTCTCCCTCTATCCCTTATTACCTGTTTCATTTTCCTTAATTCAAAAACAGTGTATCGTTTATTTTTCAGACCTTGTATGTAGTAAATCTTAGATCGTCTGTGACACTATGACACCAGTTCTGGATGGTTAAGGCTTAAACAGTTTTAATAGTTACATGTTCAGATATTTTGTTGCTTCTTCCGCTTATTCTAAATTTCCGTTGTTTACATGTTATTGTTTTATAAATGTTAAAGAGTATAAAATGGGTAAAAAGGTAATTTGTTCAATATTTGGCTTGTCTAGCTCACATTAGTAGGCTCCATCACGACTCCCAAGAGTAGAAAATCCGGGTCGTGACAATGCAGATCGTGGAAGTAGTTAGGATATAGTTCTTTTTTTTTTGTATCTTTCAGATTTACTCATTTTTTTTTGTATTTTCTGTTTTCGTTAGTTATTATAAAACCTTTTTCTAACCCATTTTCATTAAATAAAAAGAAGCTAAAGTACATATCTATATATACATATTAACCAAATTACTTTTAGACCTAAAGAAAACTACATAAATAAAAAAACTCAATATTTGCACTATAGTTAAATTATACAAAGAAGATATAATAGTTTATTTATTCAAAATTCTAATTAAAAGATATATATATATATATTTGTGAATTCCTTTTTTCTGTAAATAGAAAATAAAATCTAAACTTCAAGAATGTGAGTATTTCTTTAATTAAATCGAATAAAATCTTTCTGAGTAAGATAAAAGTTTAAAACATCAACATTAGACCTAAAGAAATATTTACACTATAATATAGAATTTGGGTGTGATAAAAAACTAGTTATTCACAATATGCCCTTCTTTGCTCTAAAACATGAAGAGTGTTCAAGCAAAGAAAAATGAACAAGGTGAGTGATTTTTGACATCACTATTATTTAAAAAGGAAAAAAAGAGGTTGTGATCGAGCATTGGTTTTAGGCTGCCTACATATCCCAGGTTATAAGGGAATCAGGTCCCGTGTAGTTCATGTGAAATATGACAGATAGAGTATGCTTAGATGGAGAGCCGAACGAAGTTCCGTCAAGGTTCTGATACGCGGTTCCTACTATTACATTAAAATGAAAAGAAAATTACATACTCTTGAAATCTAAGTGTTACAAAATTCCTATGTAAATGCCATCTGGAATCTTGTCTTGATTCTTGGCTCATTGACTTTTAGACTGAAACTTGATGCTCTCGATGCAATAGACTAGGAAATATTCTCACAAGCCTGTTTCTTGATCAGATGATGAGAATATGGATATTGAG
Organism: Nicotiana tabacum; assembly: GCF_000715075.1. NCBI lineage: Eukaryota > Viridiplantae > Streptophyta > Magnoliopsida > Solanales > Solanaceae > Nicotiana > Nicotiana tabacum. The sequence continues at coordinate 108,752,666 of NC_134080.1, read as the reverse complement.
ACCCTATGTCTCTGCATGCATTATGTCAAAACTGGTTCAGGCTGGTATTGAGATCAAACGTTCCACTTGTACACAATTAATTACACTTCATTATTATTAATATTATTTTTGTCAAAGTCGCGTGAACGCATACTTTGCCTTTAATTTAGAAAATCATAATTACATCACGTGAACGTGTATATAATCACAATAATTGATTGGTTAACACGCGCCTAAAGTATACTAGAGATTTATGAGTTATTTTTTTTTCATAAACTAATTTGAGATTATAGCGAATGCCATGATTTATAGTTATAGAATTTGTGAAAGAAGTGTAATCATTACTAAGCGTCATTTGGTTTTGAAGTATTGCAATTTTTCATAAGTCAAAAATAAACCTTTCTAATTCACTGTCAGTAACAAAGTATCGTGACTTAGCTAATTTCTAAAGCCCAACCAAATAAGTTAATGAATTTTGATCTACCAACACTTATGAATTTAGCCTAAACCCTCTTAGTATAAAAATATTATCATTATTTTAAATCCAAACACTTATTCTAGTGAAATTAACTAGCAAAGAAGGATTTACTATAGCAATTAAACATATCCAAGTACAGCCAAATAAAATACTATTCGACATAATTGGCAACGAAAACCAATTCTAAAATGGGCATGAAATTTGTATAATCAAACAATACTCAATCTATCCAAAAAAAACCACTGATAAACATGACTAAGAAATAGCCTAAAAAATTAAGATAGAATCTCTATCTTCTTATAGCTTAGAGGATTCAGAACCGCACAATTCAATATTCTATACCAAACATAAAATAAATTAACTTCACCATGAGTTTAGTAGACATATCCTATCAGTTAGTGTAGTATGTTGGGCTTCCAGGCCTTGTATGTATACTTGGTTGGTTTGTCAGCTATAATAATTATGACGGCCTTGTCAGCCAATTTTTATATTGACATTTAGTCATCATTCGCAGTCGTCTTATAATGTGGCCCATGGCCAAAGTATGACATAATATGTTCAAAGCCCCTTAGTTGCAAGTTGGTACGCAAGGATAGGTGAGGCATTGGATGCCGGTCTCGCCCCCCAAGTTCGGGGCGTGACAAAAGTGGTATCAGAGTAGTTCTATCCTAGAGAATCTACAAGTCGTGTCTAGTAGAGTCTTGTTTATGGGTGTGTCATGGACAACACTTATAAGCAGGAGGCTACAGGGCATTTAGGATTGTCACTCTTTCTTCTTACTCTAGATCATGTGGTAGAGCTTACATATAAGAATTCAAATTTAAAAAATTCTATTTTATTCGTAATAAGACGATACCTACATCCAGAAAGAAGGGTAGAAAGAGAGATAGTTGTGGAAGAGTTGAGTCAGAGGAATTGGATTTTTGTATAATGCCTACAATAGGTAAATGTGAGGTCTTTAGCAGATCATGGGTATACTGAAAGGTGTAAGCTTCCTGATAAGAAGCCACAAGGCAAGAATGCCTATCCATCTTTATGAGAAAAGACATTGACAGATTAAGAAGATAAATACAAGTTTCAACAAGCAAAAGAAGCACGATGAAGTAGGGTACGAGGCACCCAGTTAATAACGGTTAACATCGTTTATAACTGAGGAAAAGGAACATAAGCTTTTTGAGTTATATTCAATAGTAACAGAAGTATATACAATTGGTCTCACCCCTTCCAGATATGCCCTATAGGGTTAACAAAAGTAGTATAAGAAGATATGATGGATGAATTGATTGCATCAGTTGACATTTCCGAAGGATATTGCAAGTGTGCTAATAGATCTCTTTATGAGACACCTAGATGGTGCACTCCAAAATAGTGCAGCCAGAAATGAGTAATATAAAGACATGCACTATAAGCCTTGAAGGGATAAATATTACCTTAAGTATGGCTTTGATCCCTAGTAGAGTGAGGTTGTTGAGCAACCCAAAGAGCCATTAGATGGAACAAAGGGAAGCTAAAAGCAAAAGAATGTCGTATTGAAGTTTTCACAAGAAAAGGGATATGCAAAAATATTAGCAGAGTAATGAGAAGAGGGATAAGGAAACATTATGAATAATGTATGACACATGGATGAAAACGGTAGATAAGTTCGTGATTCCAACGCGACTACCAGAGGGGAGAGTTAATCCCCAGACTAATAAAAATTAGTATGGGCTGGTAAACAGGATAAACTAAACATGAATTAGGGACTGAATGATTGGAAAGTACTCGGCATCATGGTAATTTTAGATTTCATTGTGACGGTAATAGAATGGACCATAGAAGGAGATTCATGATGAATTCATAAAATGGTCATTCAGGAAGACCCTTCCCTAAAGCAAGCAATGTTAGCAAAGTTAATCTTAAGAGAGTGTATGTACCAATTATATTAAGTGTCACCCTCGCGAGTAAGGGGATTTGTCATCTTTGGTACAGAAGGATTGCCGCAAGGCGAGTAAGGATCATTGATATTGAGAAACGATGCCAAAGATGAAGAGGTAGAACATCTATAAGTAGATCCTCGTGGCTTCAACTCTTAGTACACCCCTAATGGAGGGAATATGGAGTGATGTGACATTAAGTCAAAATAAAGGGATTCTAGTGACTATGGAATGGTAAAGGAAGAATGCAATAAATGAAAGAGGAATGAGATGGCACTTATCCAAACCTTACAGATACGCTACGATTCAAGAATATTGTGCAAGCAAGACGTCAAGGAGAGGAAGTAAAGGTTCATGCCCGAGCTGTAATTAATAAATAAGGAGCTAGTGCGAGACGTAAGTTAAGACAAAGGAAATAACCCAAGAAAGATTACGAGGAATGTTGATATGAGAATGGACAAACGAGTAGTTAGTAATTGGTCAGGAAGAACCCAGTTATGTCTAAACAGGAGGTTACAGACGAGTAATCAGATCGTGTGAGATAAACATAGTAGAACCCAACATTAAGAGTTCAGCCTCAAAAATTATCATTATAATACTTGAGATATATTCAAACAAGAGTTGGGGTAGTTAAAGATACCGTATGAGTGTTACAGGGATAAAAGAAAGTGTCATTGGGAAGGCAGTCAAAATAACAGTTCAGAAGCAACCATACAAGCATAAGGGCATGAAGTTAAGCAACTACGGATAATTATAGGCAAGTAAGGACATTAAAAAAGGGTCCGTAATAAGCTCAAAGCTTTGCGAGAGTCAAGGGTTCTCCTTAAGTATTACAATGAAAGACTAGCTGAGGAGAAATGGTCGTGTAACAACAATCTCGCAACAACATTGTAAGCATTCCAAAGGAATGTGACACCTACCATGGCTATTGAATGGGAAGTAAGAATTAAAAATAATAATCGGGATCATATGAGTTGTATGGAATTTCAATATATATGGGCACTAAGATAAGCTAAGTATGGACGCAATAAGGGGACAGAAAGATTAGGAAAAGTAATAGCTTACGTTTAAAGAAAGCTAAGATGGAAAAAAGGGAATTACTCGATTAATGATCTAGAGTTAGTTGTGTTAAGAACTCACTTAAGGGTTTGGAGTTTTAGATATGCAGCATATACAGCCGTAGAAAGTTCTAGTATACGTTAAAAGAAAAAAAATTGAGCCTAGGTCATAAACGAAGGATTAAATTGTTAAAGGATTGTATCATTCATATTCCTCAGCGCCCATGAAAGGCTAAATAGAATAAGTAATATTATGAACCACAGATCGGAAGATAGCTTAAGCCAACGTAAAGGCCGATCAGAAGAAGGAGGAAACTAAAGAGTTACATCACCCAAGTAAATCAGGAGTTTGATTATTGGACCCAGAAAAATAGAAACATCGTGATCGAGAACATTGCAGGATCTCCCTTAAAATCATAGGTATGAAAGAAATAGAAGATGTTATGTGAGGCTTTAAGGAAAGTAAGATAAAGGTGAACAATGTACGAAATACTGAAAAGCAGAAGGTTGAGGATATCCCATACTTGGTATGGAAGGCTAGAAGCACGAGGATTCAATATCCAAGAATGATAGCGGCATCGTCAGTAGCATATCTTCTAGTCAATGATTTCTAGGTATCGAGAGGTCTAGTTAAGAAAGTAAAGAAGAGTTAGAGACAATGTGATGTCTCGCTTGGTGTTCTAAAATAACACAAGGAAATTTAAGCAAGTTGAAGGAAGATTACGACTAGTATAAATATATATGTATAGGTCGCAAGCTAAAGTATGGTAAAGCGACACGGTTTTAGGAAGACAGGAATGCGGATAAGAAAGGGCAATGAGAAGGTGACGAGAATGGATTAGCCCTCAGGATTAGGTCATTAAAACAAGGGAGCTAATGGCTTCTCTATGTTATAGTAAGCTCAGTATATCCTGAATGAACTCAAAGAAGTCTAAGACTAATATCATTTGAAAGAGATGAGGGTGTAATTGTGGTAGATAAAGAATGACATTTGGGCCTTCGTTTGAATAATTATTTTAAAAAAAAGAGAAGAAGAGAAAATAGAAAAAGAGAAGGAGAAAAAGATTTCGCTGGCGGCACAAAATTAAGATACCCCCATAAGGTGAATCACATTGAGACACTATGAAATACGATTATGGGAATCACTTTGAATATTCCTTGAGGTAACATAAGCCCTAGGGGAAAAGTATTACGTAAGAAGTTTCAAGTTATTAGTGGTATACTATAAATCAATAATGAGCTGAATCAACAATTGATGGACAAAAGTCACAAAGTATGAGATGAGATTAGGCCCTCATTCTAAAGATGAGCTGTAATGAGGAAGCATTAAAGGACTTAAATTTATACATATGGAATAAGCAACGAGAGTAAGCTGGGATTTACTAGCAGACCTCAACAACAATAAATTAAAGTAAGAGTTATGGCAGTAAATTCATACGGATGGGTAAACGGACCTATGCGATGAAATACACCAATATTTGTAAATCCAACAAAGTATTGAGCAAAGGACTTCAATGTACCTATAGAGGCATAGAGAGTCATCCTATTATGCTTTGTATATACAAAGTAAGGCCTACAGATTGACTAAAAGGTAAAAGGAAAAAGGAAAAAGGAAAAAGGAAAGATGAATCACATAAGTGCACCAACAAAGCTAGGGTCACACATGTCGCCTGACAAGAGGTAACAGAAGTCACAAGATTATGAAGATTTCGACCACATGTCATGATATGAGCAAAAATACTAAAAAGGGGAATACCCTAGACTTTGGATTTATTTGCAGAGCAACTGCTTGAATGAAAAAAAGAGTATTAATATATTCACACGAGCTATAAGCTACGAAAATGATAAGAGCATCATTCAACATTCGAGGAAGAATGTTCCAAAGGGGGAATGATGTTACACCCCACAATATTACATCAATATTACGTCCCCCAGTATTATATTACGATAATGTTATGCTCTGCAGTAATATATTACGATGATGTAACGTCCTGCAATACTACATTACGGAGATGTTACGCTTCGCTGTAATAAGTTACGACAGTGTTGCACCCTGTAGTATTGTACATTGAATTTGTCATAAGGTAATTGACATCAGTCCAAGGAAAAGATTATTTAGGGATTATAAGGATCATAAGTTATGAGTAAATTCGTGAAGGTAAGAGGGTAAGTAAAATCGAAGAAAACGAATTTTGTCAAAGTTTGGCATTTTGGGATAAAATATGGGCCGAACGTTAATACTCGATATTTGTGTACTAGTGTCATAAAAGGTACTACAGGACCATGCTATTAAGGTGTACAAGGTATGTTAAAAAAAGAGTAGTATCTTAAGTAAGTTGAGATAATTTTTAATTATGCGGATAATTGATTAATTACCAGATAACGGGACATTACCTAATTAATTGGGGATATATTGGATAAGTATTAAAAAAAGGATGAGGTGGTAGCCCGCCATTTATTTGGGATGACTCATACCATAAATTAAAAGGTAGCATCCAAGTGTCATTTGCATGACACTAACGTACAAGACTACAAAGACCTTAAGGGTGGATTATGGTCTTACTTGGGTCAAGTTGGAATTAAATTCTCACATATTTTTAATGGGTTTCTTCTCATGTATAATCAACCGTAAGGTTTGAACAATAAGAATAAATCTTGGTTCGACATTTGCAACCAAAAGTAGTGATGCCAAATTATTTGGATCATGCCAAATATTATTAATTGTTCAGTGATTTAAGCCTAATGAATGGCAACATGGAACGTACTTTAGTAGAACCAGTACACTTTGAAGATGAAGGAAAAGAGAACATCTTTTGTTGCTGGAAACTCATACAAACTGATTGAGATATTTAGGCAAGAGGTATTTCAACAAGGCTCGCTATTACAAATGTATGAGAGAAACAAGAACTTCATTGGGAAATTATGACTTTGTCCACATATGCTATAGCAGGTATGTTAAGGCTAAGCTCTTCTTTCATTTTGGCATGATCCTATCATTACAAAAGTTTGATAACGAGGTATAAAGAGAAATTCATATTCCATTGAATATTTTCTTCTTCCAGTCAAGAGAGTAGAGAGTCTATTTATATAAAGTATTAAAAGTATTTTCATTACCATCGAGCTATAATCGATGGGTAGGCCCCTATTGGGCAACCTCTGATCAGATGGTAAGTTATATACCGAGCTTATTGTGGCTGAGCGCTTATGAGCGAGCCTAGTTGGTCGAGATACAGAGCATAGTATGGCCGAGCGCATATGAGAGAGCCTACTACGGTAGAGCATATATATATATATATATATATATATATATATATATATATATATATATATATATATGTATGTATGTATGTATGTATGTATACCGAGCCTTATAGGGCCGGACAACTATTTTACTTACTATATTGAGAGAGTTGAGTCAATATCAGCAGGTAAGCATATCTTCAGATTATCTTTGACTTCCAGCTACTTGCAGTTATTATATTATCAGTTCAGTTTCAGCTTTCAGTATATTGCCTTACATACTCGGTACATTATTTCGTGCTGACGTCCCTTTTCTTGGGGTGCTGCATTTCGTGCTTGCAGGTTCAGACTGATAGACAGGTAGGCCTTCTCAATAAGTGTTGCCCCAGTTCAGCTCGATCGGTAAGCTCCATGCCTTTCGGAGTTTCCGGGTCTAGAGCCTTATGTACATCTTGTATATATATGTATAGAGTAGGTTGGGGAGCTGTTCCGATCATAGTACATCCATCAGTAGAGGCTTGTAGACATATCCTGTCAGTTAATGTAGTAGGTTGGGCTTCCAGGCCTTGTATGTATACTTGGTTGGTTTGTCAGCTGTAATAATTATGACGGCCTTGTCGGCCAATTTTATATTGATAGTTAGTCAGCATTCGTGGTCTTCTTACAATGTGGCCCATATCCAAATTATGACATCATATGTTCAAAGCCCCTTACTTGCAAGTTGGTATGAAAGGATAGGTGAGGCACTGGGTGCCGGTCTCGCCCCCCATGTTTGGGGCGTGACATTAACATACTTGTAGTAGAGAAAAATCCGTGTGATATTCTCCGGAAGGATTACACCATACTCCCCTAGAATCGAAAAATCTCGTTGCTATTATAATATAGAGTGACTATCATCCTTGGCCTTACTAGGTAAGGAATCGAATAGCGAAAATCTTGATCTGTAATCGAATTTTTTTCCAATATAGAACAAAGAAGTAACGAGAAACATAATGAACACTGCCAAAATGAGTAAACTCTTACTCATTGTATCTATCACTTTCATTTTTGTGTAATTTGAAGTTTATTGAAAATTTTGGAGCACGGAAATGCATGAAATATTTGAAGTGGCCAGGGGAATAAGAGGTGGATTGGATTTGGTCTTGATACAAGATATCCTATTTTAAATTTTTCAAACTTCACTTATGTCACGACCCCAAACCAGACCCGGTCGTGATGGCGCCTCCCGTGAAGACAAGGTCAGCCGACACAATTCCCAAATTTAATTAAGTAATTTTAATAAGTCAATTTAATGCCTTTTCAATTAATCAGATATCGCATAATGTGAGTTTTAAATGAACACTGCAGAAATAAATACAACCCGACATCGGGGTGTCACAAGTCACAAGCATCTACTAGGGTCTAACTACAACTGAAAAGTCTGAAATGTACTGAATACATACAAATGAAATTGAGAGGGAGAAAAGCAGTGCTGCGAATGCCGACAACTAGCTTGCTAAACTCCGATGACTCTGCCTCCGATCAACCAAAACCCGGTATCGGGTTCAGAAATACCTGAATCTGCACACAAGGTGTAGGGAGTAAAGTAAGTACTCCGACTCAGTGTGTAATAATCACAACTAAAGTCTGAATGGTAAGAAATCACATAAAGCATATCAAGATGTTGTATAGAAACAGTTCAAAAACCAGTAAGAAAGTAATGAAGTTGTAAAATCTCTTAAAACATCTTAGGTCAGTTTAAATTTCTTTGAAAATGACTTTTTCAACAGTTACGCATATGAATGCAAAACAATTAGTGTATATAAGCATAGAAATCCTCCCCTCGGGCACAAATACACAAATAAACAGGTAAATGGCAAGCAAATAAGAAAGATAAGCACATAAGATTTGCCCCTCAGGCACAATGTCACCAAATCCGCCCCTCGGGCAATATCTCAGAACAGTACCAGCCCCTCGAGCAAATCACATAGAACAATATCAGCCCCTCAGGCTATATCTCATACCACAATGGATACCCGCGCTCACTGGGGGTGTGCAGACTCCTGGAGAGGCCCCTTACGGCCCAAGCACAATATCAAGCCACCTCGTAGCATCATAAACAGGCTCTCGGCCTCGTTTCTATATCAACAAGCCACCTTGTGGCGTACATATCTTAGGCCCTCGGCCTCATAATTAGATCAGTGTATCACTGCTGCGGCGTGCATCCCGACCCAAAAGATATCCTCACAACACAGCCCTCGGCCTTACTCAGTCAAAAATCACATAAGCCACTCGGGCAACAGTAAAACATGATGCTCAGCCAAAAATATTATTTGAAATATCATTTCAAGTGTTAAAGCAAAGTACACTTGGCTGAGTTTTTAAAAACAGTGGAAAATAGCATGACTGAGTTCAAGTAGGGCATTCAGCCCAAAAAATGATGATAGCAAATAGGTTGCAATCAAATATGCGGCAAAATCATCAATCGGGACGGACCAAGTCACAATCCCCAATAGTGCACAACCCCACGCTCGTCATCAAGCGTGTGCCTCACCTCAATATAGCACTACGATGTGCAAATCCGTGGTTTCAAACCCTCATAACATCATTTACAATCATTACTCACCTCGATCCGGTCCAAACTCTAGCCCGTGATGTCTCGCCCGCATGAATCAACCACCGGATGCTCCAAATCTAGCCACAATCAGTACATAATCCTTAAAATATGCCAAGGGAGCGAAGCCCACTCGAAAATATCCAATTTAACCTCAAATTTAAAGAAAAAGAATTTACTTGCTATTCAAAATATTATAAATATTTAAATCAAAATATTCAAAATATAAATATAGGAAACCAAGAGGAAGATATTATGTAAAAAATTATAAACATAAAAAACCATATAGGAAAAAGAAAAAACTAACAGAATGTACTTGCTATAATTGTGGAAAGCTAGGACATTTAGCCAAAGATTGTAAATTACCAAAAAACCCAAAAGAAGAAACAAATTACCGAAATATTGATAGGTAATGATAAATATACACAAGTAGAATATGTAGATTATGAATTAAGCAGTGAAGACAACATATATGAGATATCAGAAAACGAGTTCTCTGAAAATGAAAAGGAAATAAACAAGGATATAGAAGAATCAGATGAGGAAAATTATGACTGAAAAAGATATACAAATTATACAACAAGAAAAACACCAAGATGAACAATCTTCAGAACAAAAAATAATATTTGACGCTAATATATTTGAACAAATAAAAGGAAAAGAATTGGATCTAAGCATAGACAAAATATTAGAAGTACCAACAATAAAGAATTGGTTTAAAAGACAGAAAGAAGAATACTATGTAGTAAGCCAAAGAGAACATATAATAGATTGTAAATACATCAAAGGTAAAGCACAAATACCAATTTTAAATAAAAGACTACTAAATAAAGAAATACAAGATATAAAAGCAAAAAATCCAATAAAATATGTACACTTAGGAGGAACGGAGATCCTAATAAAAACATGTTTTAGGGAAGGAATAGATACCCCTATAGAAATATACTTGGCAGATGATAGAATTGTACAACCTATAGAAAAGAGTATAATAAGTGCCGTAAGAGGTAACTTAATATACCAAAAATTTAAATTTATAATAAGTGCTAACTATTCAGTAGCAGTAGATGATAAAAATATAGATAAATCATTAGTACTATACTGGAAAATGTCTGGAATAAAATTAGCACCAGGAAGTAAAATATTCACAGCAAGATGTAAAAATCTATATGTCTTAACAACAAAACATAAGATAACAGCTAAAAATAAAATAAATAAAATAAAAATAGAAAATCCATTCGAAAGAATAGTATCAGTTATAGACAACAATGATTACAGTTATACGGAAATGGACATGGATGAAGATTTAGAAATAGTAAAAGAAAGATTAAGCACATCAAAACGAATAAATAATGAAATGCCAGAAACGTCATCAAGAATAAGTACATCAAGAAGTACATCAAGAAGAATAAATTATACCACTCCACAAAAATTAATAGAACAAAAAATAGAAGAAATAAACCCACACCATTATTATATAACAGGAATAATGGACCAAAGAAAATATTTAATACTAATAAATATGGGACAGGAAGAGAATTATGTTATAAGAGAATTAATACCAGAACAAGAGATAGTAACAATAGAACAGCAAAATTCAGAACTACCAAAAGCTTTAAGAAAAAACGAAGAAACAACTGAAAAAGAATTAATTATTGGAGGAATACCAATATTAATAAATTTTAAAATATATCAAGGCGATAAAAATATTACACTAGGAATAAAATGGTTAGAAAAAGTCAAACCATATAAATTAGAAGATAGGCAATTAATAATAAGTTATGAAAATAAGAAAATAATAATAAAAAGAACTTTGATATAATGCCAAAGATATACATACTTGCCAAGATAATAGTAGAAGGATATTATAATAGATACTATACACCTATGATGGATACAGGAGCAGAAGCTAACATGTGTAGACATAATTGTTTACCAGAAAGTAAATGGGAAAAGCTAAAAACCCCTATAGTAGTAACAGGATTCAATAATGAGGGAAGTATGATAACATACAAAGCAAGGAATATAAAAATACAAATATGGGATAAAATACTGACCATAGAAGAAATATATAGTTATGAATTTACAAATAAAGATATATTATTAGGAATGCCATTTTTAGATAAATTATACCCACATATAATAACAAAAACACATTGGTGGTTTACTACCCCATGTAAACAAAAATTAGGAGCAAAAAGAGTAAATAATAAAGTAAGAAAAACAACACCCTGGATTAAAGGAAGTGAAAAGATTAACCAAAAATTAGAAAATGTAATACAAAGCAACCATAATATAGAAATAATCATTTTCTCAATAAATAAAATAAAATTACTACAAGATAAATTAGAATTACTATATAATGATAATCCACTCCGAGGATGGGAAAAACATAAAACAAAAATAAAGATTGAACTAATAGATGAAAATAGCATAATAACACAAAAACCTTTAAAATACAATTTTAATGATTTAACAGAATTTAAAATGCATATAAAGGAATTATTAGACAATAAGTACATACAAGAAAGTAATAGTAAACATACTAGCCCGGCATTTATAGTAAATAAGCATAGTGAGCAAAAACGAGGAAAAAGCCGTATGGTTATAGATTATAGAAACTTAAATGCAAAAACAAAAACATATAATTATCCGATACCAAATAAAATACTAAAAATCAGACAAATACAAGGATATAACTATTTTAGTAAGTTTGATTGTAAATCAGGATTTTACCATTTAAAACTAGAAGACGAATCTAAGAAGTTAACAGCATTCACAATACCACAAGGATTTTATGAACGGAATGTATTACCATTTGGATATAAAAATGCACCAGGTAGATATCAACATTTTATGGATAACTACTTTAACCAATTAGAAAATTGTATAATATATATAGATGATATACTGTTGTATTCTAGAACAGAGAACGAACATATAAAACTACTAGAAAAATTCATACACATTGTAGAAATATCAGGAATAAGTTTAAGTAAAAAGAAAGCAGAAGTAATGAAAAATCAAATAGAATTTTTAGGTATACAAATAGACAAAAACGGAATAAAAATGCAAACCCATATAGTACAAAAAATAATTAACTTAAATGAAACACTTGATACAAAAAAGAAGTTACAATCATTTTTAGGATTGGTTAACCAAGTAAGAGAATATATTCCTAAATTGGCAGAAAACTTAAAACCATTACAGAAAAAATTAAAAAAGGATATAGAATATCATTTTGACGAAAAAGAGAAAATACATATACAGAAGATAAAAAATATGTGTAAAAAATTACCAAAACTATATTTTCCGGATGAAAAGAAACAGTTTACATATATTGTAGAAACTGATTCTAGTGATCACAGCTACGGAGGAGTTCTAAAATATAAATATGATAATGAAAAAATTGAACACCATTGTAGATATTATTCCGGATCATACACGGAACCACAATTAAAATGGGAGATAAATAGGAAAGAACTATTTGGATTATATAAATGTTTGTTAGCATTTGAGCCATATATTGTTTATAACAAATTTATAGTAAGAACAGATAATACACAAGTAAAATGGTGGATAACACGGAAAGTACAGGATTCAGTAACTACAAAGGAAATAAGGAGACTTGTATTGAATATACAAAATTTTACATTTACAATTGAAGTAATACGAACTGACAAGAATGTTATTGCAGACTACCTATCAAGACAAAGGTACCCAAACAGATGAAAGCCAAGAATCAAAAGACATATTTACAATCCTTACTACTCTATCTTTACAGATGGATGGTATGGGAAAAAGATTACAACAGCTAGAGGAAAGCAAGCTAAGTCAGCAGCATGACTATAAAAATGCGGAACTAAGTCAAACGGAAGACTCTAAACTTCTAGAGTTAGAAGGAGACGTTGGGAAACTCCAAAAAACACATAACACAGTTGCTTTATATACAGCTGCAGGTACAAGCAAACAAGTTAACAAAAAGCCACATATCAATGTAAACCTAAACAACGTATTTGATAAGCCATTTACATCAAAAAATCCAAGAGAAGCAATAGTTATAGCCCCACAAACTACAACCTATGCCAATAGCCTACACCACAACAAAAAGGTATATAACCATATTACTCAAACATATATTGAGAATATATATAAAATTCAGACATTCTTGAACCTAAACCCTAGATCAACTACTACTACAGATCCAACACAGGATTATGTAACCCAAAAACTACAGGGATATAATAGGCTTATAGCCCAGCCAAAAACAAAAGCAAACTTAGTAAAGACATGTTACAACTACGGACTACTTAGCACAGTATATACCCACGACGGAGAAGAAATAATTGGAATACCAGAGCTATACAAAGCATTTGTCACCTTCAAGAGAATTACAAAAGGCAACCTATTCTTCATCAAATTCTATACAGCACCAGCGGAAATACTATATGACGAAATAAAACCCATAATACAGGTGATAAAGATAGGACTAACACGAGATATGATAATACCGGAAGAGATAGAGAAACAACCGGAGATACAGAAAATGGAGATACCAAGTTTCTATGCCAATAAAAGAATAATTGGTATAACAACTATTATTCAAGAACTAGCTAACAATTATCTACAAGGAAATGCTATCTGGAGCTACTATTCCAGAGACCAGTTAATGATATATGCCAACTCAAAGGAACTACGACAAGGAGATATGGATGAAGTCCAGAAATGGATTTTATCATTATTAAAGCCAGAAATGCAACCAACTACCAGAGCATTGAAAAAAGAATTTATTTCAAACGAGTTATTAACAAGATACTGCAAACTAGTAGGACACAAATATCCAGACCACATATGTTCAAAGTGCAACGGAGATGATAACTATGTACCAGAAGTCCAACTAGAATGAAGGTATCAACAAGAAGACAAAAGAAGAAGACAGCTACTGGAAACACATAATGTAAAGTAAATAGTACTAGTCACATTCATGAACAGTAAAGGTCGTTCATGAATAGTAAGAGTCATGTAAAAAAGTCGTAAAGTAAATAGTACTAGTCACATTCATGAACAGTAAAGGTCGTTCATGAATAGTAAGAGTCATGTAAAAAAGTCGTAAAGTAAATAGTACGAGTCACATTCATGAACAGTAAAGGTCGTTCATGAACAGTAGGAGTCGTTTAAATTTTCTATATATTTTGTAAATCAGAGGAAGGGAGGACAGCCTCAGACATCCTCATACTCACCTTCTCTCTCTTATCTTCTCTCAATAAAATATTTTGATTATATACAAACTTCTGAAAGTTATGGAGCATTCAAACGAGTTACAAAACCAGGTAAGTTTATTCATAATCATGTTTAACTAAACTCTTATATTCCTTATAATCTCTTGAATATCATAATTGTTTATCATGTTATAGTACTGTTATAAAGAACATCTTGAGAAAGTTTGCCTGTCTAATAATGCTGAGAGTAGTTAAGCCCAGACTATGCCATCCTAATGTGGAAACCAGTAGGCAAGGAAGCCGTTTAGGGGAGTACACAGAGTTGAGGCGCTGTTAGGGTAAATGATTGAAGCATGAAAAACATGATAGTGACCAGAAAAGATTGTTCAGTATAACTTATTAAAATATGATAAACTCTATGATAAACAAAGAGGTTAGAGGGAATATGTTTAGTAAATACATGATAAGGATAAATAGTAAATCTGAATGAACAACCACAACCACACGTATTTATTAGAAGAAAATATTGAGTACAAAATACTTATATTATATATCTTTAACAGACTTAATAACGATATTAAAAGAAAAATTTATGATATTTTAGTTACTTTTGAAATAATATATGTAATGGAACAAGCATTTACAGGACTAATTGTATCACAAGAAATAGATATATTAGATCTATATGAACTAGATTTATATTCAGATTAATGATCACATATCAAGTTAATAAAGTCTGTTTATAAATGAAACATAACACTTTTCATTATATAAGATTCTATAACACCCAGAAATGGAAACTTCTTAAAACCCTCAGTAACATAAATAGAAAAATAGATTGTGTTAAACACAATATTAAAACCTGCAAAGAAATAATTAGATATAATAGATTACGTAATAAAGCTTTATTAACTATAGAAAATGAAATTGAATTCTATGAAGATAAACTTTAAAGTTATCAACACCGAAAAGAAATAAATCTGAGAAATATAGAAACCATGGATATATGTATCAACAGGTATACATCTCAGTATTAAACATGACCCCTCAAATTAAAACCATGGATATATGTATCAACAGGTATACATCTCAGTATTAAACATGACCCCTCAAGCTGTAACAAACCAAATCTGCTATCTCAGGTGCAATCACATGATATACCACATAACTCAGACATTTGTCGTGATAACTTCTAATCACAACAGTTGCACACAACCCCCAAATATTGATAGAAAAACTCTTATCACTAAGGTCTCATTCCAACAATTCCATAAGCGGCCAATGATAATGAAACACGCAGTAAACCATAACCCTTCTCTCAGATCAATCATTCATGAAGTCACCTCTCCTTTGGAAAAGACTATAGCAAATTTCTGAGCTGAAACCCGATATTATCATTCCAACATGCTGAGATCGAATCTGTAGTATTCATTAAAGATCCCAACGATCTCATCTAATCCAACACAACTACTTTGGTGACATAAAACCTCAATACAAACTAATCCACCACTTGTACAATACGTGCACCAATAAGCAACAGTCCGAACATACTCAAATCATGAAAAAAATGAGTCAAACGAAAGAGCTGTACCTCAAGCTCACCAGCCGTCTGCTGGGTCTTCGAAATATAAAAACCACTCTACTAGGATATAATTTGTCGAACCTCGCCACTCAATCCGTGGCATTTCCGGCATAGCCAACAGCGCTGCCTTAGCGCAATAGTCCAGAATGACACAACACGGAGGCAACCAGTATGAACCCAATATCACATCCAAGTTCAACATACCAAGCAACAAGAGATCCGCTCGGGTCTCCAACCCCGATAGTCACTAAACAATACTGATCGATACACATGACTCACAACCACAACATAGCCTGAATATGAGAACTTCCCATCTCCTAGTCCATATGGCACATGAGTCAACATTCCTGATCCCAATTCCACCATCCGAATGCCTACCACACCTCAAATACCCAATAATTCCACGAGAGATACTCTAAAATTCCTCTATGCCACCAAGCGAACCCGAATATCAGCAGTCGATATAACTAGAAAGTGTCGCAATACTACCGATGTACCATCAACTTAATCACAACGCCTTTTCTGCAACATATACCCTCAACAAATCACTCCAATTAGCAATACCATTTCCTCAATCATCTGAAGATCATTCCAGTAATCATCTGAAGCTCATTTCTCTAATCATCTCAAAAACTGCCCGTGCTGCCTAAGAATTTTATGACTTTCCATTCAAAACTAAACCGTAACCTCACACACGTAAATCTCAATCCTCCACAACATACCGCATATACCATACCATCCTAGGATAACATGAGAACTTCATATCCCTTTCGAGCCACAAACATCTACGTACTCAACTAGTCGAGAAATTTCCATTGATCCCATCTAGAAGAAAATCACTATACATCCCATGCTCCTCATGACCATAGAAATATACATCTCCAATTGAGATAGAAACCATCAAGAACTCTCCGAGTTCCCCTTGAACAAACCAGACCTGCCAGGACTGAATCCTTCTAACTCGACCAAGCTACGCAAGCCATCAAAACATAAGAGCATTGCCGCAAAATACCTGTAGATACTCATTACCTCGTAAACACCTAAGGAACTAATCATATCCTTATCATACCAATCTAGCCTACTACCAAGCTATTCTATATATCCGAGCTGCGTTCTGATTTACCTTCAACTTGATACTCCTTCTTGCTATAATATCACGATTCCTCAACCCAGACTTACCACATGAGACCCAAGAATAAACCACACCGTCCTATGGTCCATAGGCCGCTAAATACTCTCTAGACATTCCCCACAACACCGCGTTCAAAATGCTTACCATCAAGAGACTTCCTACGAGTCCAAAGCCATAACCTTCACCTTCCTGATATTGATATATGGAATCCCGTAGTTAATATAGAAAATACCACAAGTCTTGACATCTTCCAATGATAGCTCGGTTTCTAGCCACCTATACAACTTGAAGATACCTAACTGATACATGTAAAATCTTGAACCCATTAGAACCATTCTCGAGAGTTATCCACTCTACTCAAACTATAATTAGCCTTATCAAATGAACTGAACAACCCATGCCTCATTAGCAGTCTGACACCGCAGAATGTGACATCATTCCATTACCACCAAGCAAATTCCTTCTGTATGCACCGAGCATCCTTTACCAACAATGACTCAAGACATCCCATGATTCTCACACACCTATAAAGCATCATATAACTTATGTTAAGAATTTTCATTTACTCAAGCCATCCTCGGCCTCAATCGCCGCAGGCCATAACTGATTCACCCGAACGCCTCAAACTGGAACCGACATAGCACATAACCGTGCAATACTCTATCAATAGCAGACTCCCCCACTTGGCCCGAAGTCATAGATTAAAACACACTCAATAACTCATAACGCATATACGCTATTGCTTCCATAATACTATAGTGAGATTAAACTCGATCCTTCATAAGCTCGTGAAACACAGACCATCTGGTACTTTAAATCTTCTGCAAATCTCACATTCACTCTCACAACAGTCAAACCCACTCTCTTACACGACCCAAATTTAAATTTTAACACATATATTTCACTTGTAAATGAGATCTTCTAACAGACAACATAAGGATCACACAACCTTAGAACACTCCACATGAGATAACCCACCTGCTTTGCAACCAACGAACATTTCTGTACACCTTCCACCGCCATAAACATTACACAGTCACTTAGTCCTCTTGAGTATGAACTCATACCGCAACATGAGATTTACTTCACTCCCAACTAGGAAACATGAAAAGATTCTTCACACGCCCATAAGTCGGGGCTATACCTCAAATCAAGATATAATTCAAGCACCTAATAGTTCTTTTATCCTCCAACATACCCTTCTCGTCACTTCCACTAATAGGGACACTACCGAACATATAAGTTCAAGAACACTTGCTCACACAATCAGCACCTCGGTACTCAAGCTATAGGCAAAAATCCGGCCTCAAGTTCTCCAGACTGGCCCAACATCAACTCACATAGATCACATCTCGCCCCTCGAACGGGGAATAACAAGCCATCGATGGACATTTGATACAGAGCGCTCATGCGCGCATACGAATGCCTGGAAGGAATTCAAAGAGTTACATTTCAAGCTGAATCAAGGACGCACGATAAGAACTCACGAATGTGAAGTTTTTCCTAAAGGTTCTACAGCCTCTCGAGGATTAATACAAATGTTTCCGTACCAATCTGTGAGACACTACTAAACTTACTCATGACTCGTGAGACCTATGTAACCTAGGCTCTGATACCAACTTGTTACGACCCCAGACCGTACTGGGTCGTGATGGCGCCTCTCGTGAAGACAAGGCCAGCCGACACAATTCCCAAATTTAATTCAGTAATTTTAATAAGTCAATTTAATGCCTTTTCAATTAATCAGATATCGCATAATATGAGTTTTAAATGAACACTGGGTAAATAAATACAACCCGACATCGGGGTTTCACAAGTCACGAGCATCTACTAGGGTCTAACTACAACTGAAAAGTCTAAAATGTACTGAATACAAACAAATGAAATAGAGAGGGGAAAAGCAGTGCTACGAATGCCGACAGCTAACTTGCTAAATTTCGAGGACTCTACCTCCGATCAACCAAAACCTGCTACCGGGTTAAAAAATATCTGAATCTGCACACAGGGTGCAGTTAGTAAAGTGAGTACTTCGACTCAGTAAGTAATAATCACAACTAAAGTCTGAATGGTAAGAAATCACGTAAAGCATATCAAGATACTGTATAGAAGAAGTTCAAAAATCTGTAAAAAAGCAATGAAGCTGTAAAATATTTTAAAACATCTTAGCACAGTTTAAACTTCTTTGAAAATGACTTTTTCAACAATTACACAAATGAATGCAAAATAATTAGTGCAGATAAGCATAGAAATCTGCCCCTTGGGAACAAATACAAAATTAAACAGGCAAATGGCAGGCAAATAAAAAAGATAAGCACATAAGATTCGCCCCTCGGGCACAATGTCACCAAATACGCCCCTTGGGCAATATCTCAGAACAGTACCAGCCCCTCGGGAAAATCACATAGAATAATATCAGCCCCTCGGACTATATCTCACATCACAATGGGTACCTGCGCTCACTAGGGGTGTGCAGACTCCTGGAGGGTCCCCTTACGGCTCAAGCGTAATATCAAGCCACCTCGTGGCATCATAAATAGGCTCTCGACCTCGTTTCAATATCAACAAGCCACCTTGTGGCATACATATCTCAGGCCCTTGGCCTCATAATCAAATCAGTGTTTCAATGCTGCGGCGTGCAGCTTGACCCAAAAGATATCCTCACAACACAGGCCCTCGGCCTTACTCAGTCAAAAATCACATAAGCCACTCGAGCAACAGTAAAACATGATGCTCAGCCCAAAATATTATTTGAAATATCATTTCAAGTGTTAAAGCAAAGTAAACTTGGCTGACATTTGAAAAACAGTCGAAAATAACATGACTGAGTTCAAGTATAAAGTCAAAATAGTGAGGAAATATCAACAAAAATCCCCGAAGGGTTCAAATAGCTGGCACTAGGCCCAAATATGGCATTCAACCCAAATAATGATTATAGCAAATAGTTTTCAATCAAATACGCGGCAAAATCATCAATCGGGATGGACCAACTCACAATCCCCAATAGTGCACGACCCCACGCTCGTCATCAAGCATGTGCCTCACCTCAATATAGCACTACGATGTGCAATCCGGGGTTTCAAATCCTCAAAACATCATTTACAATCATTACTCACCTCGATCCGGTCCAAACTGTAGCCCGCGTTGCCTCGTCCGCACGAATCAACCTCCGGATGCTCCAAATCTAGGCACAATCAGTACATAATCCTTAAAATATGCTAAAAGAAGCGAAGACCACTCGAAAATATCCAATTTAATATCAAAATCCCGAAATTGCTCAAACCCGGCCCCCGAGCCCACGCCTCGAAATCTGACAAAATTAACATCAATCGAATCCTCATCCTCTCACGAGTTCAACATATCCAATTTACCAAAATCCGACATCATATGGTCACTCAAATTCTAAAAATTCACTCTTCAATTTCAAGCTCTAAATTCCCAACTCTTCTTCTAATTTCCCACAAATTTTCATGATTAAACAATGATATATTTACCATAACACAAGGTATAAAGCTCAAATAGCTTACCTCTGTGGATACACTTGATCCCCCCCTTAAAATCACAGTTTGGAGCTTCAAAATCGCAAAAAAATGGTGAATAAATGATTGAAAATCGCGAAGGGACATTTTTATACATTCTGCCCAGCTCTTTCGCACCTGCGATCTTATAAGCGCATCTGCGCTTCCGCTTATGCGGAAAAACATCGGCTTCTACGGATTTCACTTATGACACCATGACTCGCATCTGCGGTCAATCCATTCACCTGCGGTACCGCATTTGTGGTCTCTCGTCCGCTTCTGCGGAAATCACTTAACAACCGAAATTACGCATCTGCGATCATACTTCCGCATTTGCGGCTGTGCAGATGCGGTCCACATAGCCGCTTCTGTGGTTCCTGCTCCTCAGTCGCTTTTCTACTTCTATGACTAAAACTCCGCTTATGCGGTGCCTCACCTGCGGTCCCCAATCCGCAGGTGCAAAAATACCAGAAGCAGCAAATTCAGCAGCTGCAACAAAATCCAAACTTCTCCGTTAGCCATCCGAAATCACCCCTAGGCCCCCGAGACCTCAACCAAACGCACAAACATATTCTAATACCTTATTCAAACTTGTTCCAATCATCAAAACACCTCAAACAGCATCAAATCACCCAAAACGCATTGGATTCAAGCCAAACTTTCTAAAATCGTTTGAATTACGCTTTTGATCAAAAACCCAACCAAACCACGACCGAATGACCTAAAATTTTGCACACACATCCCAAATGACACAACGGAACTACTGAAACTTCCGGAATTTTATTCGGACCTCTATATCAAAATCTCACCTATCAACCGGAAAACGCCGAAATCTCAATTTCGCCAATTCAAGCCTAAACCTTCCACGGGCTTCCAAAATGCATTCTGATCACGCTCCTAAGTACCAAATCACCTAACGGAGCTAACCCAATCATAAAAATTCCGATTTGTTATTTTATACAAGCAAGTCAAATATTGGTCAAACCTTTTAAATTTCAAGCTTCAAACTGGGAACTGTTCTTCCAAATTCATTCCAATTATCCTGAAAACCAAAACCAACGATTTACATGAGTCGTAAAACATCACACGGGGCACGTCATGCCCAGGAACTAACGAATAAAGTTTAAAAGCTCAAAACGGTCGGTCGGGTCGTTACAACTTAATAAAAGTGGAGATGTAATTTTATGTCTTTCAGACATAATGATGCATTTCCTAAAATGGATTCAAATGGACGTTGGAAGATTCTTTGTCCAATATTCAAATTATGCCACATAATATTAATAATTCATGAGTCACCATGCTGCATAATATTAATAATTCATGAGTTACCATGCTTTTCAAGGCAATTCTGCCACCTTATGTCTTATCAATTTTTTTTTTGGATAATTACCAATTACCCGCATAATTAAGTTTAATACACTTTATACATCTTACTATCATGGCCATGAGGTACCTCTTATGGCACTAATCCATAAATACCGAGTATTTTAGCTCGGGCCATAATTTTTCCCAACATGCCAAACTTGGACGAAAATTCATTTTCTTTGACTTGTTTCCCCTCTCACATTAGCAAATTTACTTATCCCTTTTTTGAAATAGCATAATCCGTATAATTTCCAAATAATCTTTTCCTTGGACTGATGTCAATTTTCTTACGACAAATTCAACGTAAAATACTACAGGGTGAAACATTATCGTAACTTATTACTGTGAAGTGTAACATCACCGTAATGTATTACTGCAGAGGGTAACATCATTGTAATATATTACTGCAGAGCATAACATCAATGTAATACTGCAGGGCGTAACATTATTCCCCCCTTGTAACATTCGTCCTCGAATGTTGACTGCTGCACTTATCATTTTCATAACTTATATCTTCTGAATACCTTAGAACTTCCCTTGCCATCTAGGTGATTGTGATGTGAATATGTCCAAAGTCTAGGGCATTACCCTCTTAGGCCTCCTTCTCACACCATGACTTGTAGTCGGAATCCTTCCAATCTCGTAACTGTTGCTACCTTTCATCATGCAGCCTGTACAATTTTGACCTTTTCAGTGTGCCCAATCTCTAGGCTTCATATGTAGAGCTTATTGCTATATCTCATCGCATAGGTCCGTTTAGCTATCCGTATGAATTTACTGCCATAACTCTTACTTTAATTTATCGTTGCTGAGGTCTGTTAGCAAATCCCAACTTACTCTCGTTGCTTATCCCATATGTATAAGTCTAAGTCCTTTAATGCTTCCTCATTACTGTTCATCTTAAGAGTGATGACCTAACCTCATTTAATGTTTTGTAACTTTTATCCATTCATTGTTAATTCACCTCAATATCGATCTACAATCCACCACTAATAACTGAAACTACTAGGGCTTACATTGCATCGAGAAATACATAAAGTGATTTTCATAATCGTATTTCATAGTATCTCAATGTGATTCACCTTTTGGGGTATTCTAATACTGTGCTGTCCGCAAAATCTTTTCTCTTCCTCCCATTCTTTTTCCTTCAAATCAATATTCAATCAACGACCCAAACGTCATCTTTTATCTGTCACAATTATATCCTCATTTTATTACCAGGTCAGCATTCTATTTCTTCTAAATGCTACTAGTCATAGACTCTTTTGAGCTCATTCACGCTATACTGAGCTTTATATAATTTAGAGAACCTATCAGCTCCCTTGTTTTCATGGGCTTAATCCCGAGGACTTACCCATTTTCAACATCTTCTCACTTACCCTTTTCTTATTCTTACTCATGTCTTTCTAAAACCTTGTTGTTCTATCATACTTTAGCTTACGACCGATTTCCTTATGCTTTTCTGGAACATCGAGATATCATATAATCTCTAACTCTTCTTTCACTATCAAATTAGACCGTTCGGTACCTAGGAACCATAGGCTAGAAGGTACGCCACTGACGACGCTGCTATCATTCCTGGATACTGAATCCCTGCGCTTCTAGCCCCTTATCCGCAATATGGACTATTCATAACCTTCTGTATTTGAGTATCTTGTACGTTGTTTTACCTTTTCCTTACTTACCTTAAAATATTGCCTCACGTTCTTCTATCTTTCTTTCATAACCTCCCTCATACATAGGTATAAATCACATCCACCATTTGAACCTCTATTATAATTCTTGCACCTCTAGTGCCTATACAATCCGGTGGGAGCTCCATACTGACGTCTTATGAGATTTGTACTTCTTCTAACTGGCTTTATCGTAGAGCTGTTATAGAATATAGTTGTTGTGCTATCTCTTTTGCACCTCTAATATTAAGAGTGATTCTGTTATGTTCTCAAGCACAACTTCTATAATTTTCTATGTCCAAAAATTAGACTCCTGATTTACTTGGGTGATGTAATCCTTTAGTTTCCTCTTCCTTCTGATCAGCCTTTATGCAGGCTTAAGCTATCTTCAGATATGTAGCTCAGGGTATTAGCTATTACCTTAGCCTTTCATGGTCATTATGGAATATCCATGATACAATCTTCTAACAACACAATCCTTTGTCTATGCCCTGGGCTCAATTCTTTCTTTTAACGTATACCGGAATCTTCTATGGCTGTATATGCTACATGTTTAAAACTCTAAACTCGTAAGTGTGTTCATAACGTAATCAACTATGGATCATTGATTGAATAATTCCTTTGGTTCCATCTCAGCTTTCTTTAAATGTGTGCAATTACTTTTCCTGGTCTTTCTGTCCCTTGTTGCGTGCATACTTAACTCATCCCAGTTCCACACATACCAGAATTTTTGTGCAACTCATATAGTCTCGAATATTACCTTCGATCTTTCTCCCCATGAATTAGCTACGGTAGGTGAAACTTTCTTTTGGAGGGCATAAAATTTTTGTTCTGAGACTACTTTTACATGACCATTTCTCCTTCAATTTACTATGTTTATGTTGAAGCCTTCTTCCATATTTCCACAGCTAGTCTTCCATTGTAGTACTTAGGGAGGACCCTCTAGCTCTTGTAAAGCTGTGGGCTTATTACATCGTATACTCGACAGATTTTCTGATATCCTTCCTTGCCTATAATTATCCGTAATTGCTTACCTCCGTGCCCTTGTGCTTGTAGGGTTGCTCCTGAGCTGATATTATGACTATCTTTCCGGTGGAGCTCTCTTTTATTCCTGTAACATTCATATGGTACCTTTAACTACCCTGACTCCTATCGAATATATCTCAAGTATTATAATGATATTACTGTGAGGCTGAATTCAATATATATTGGGTTTTACTATATTTATCTTGCATGGTCTCCTGATTCATCGGTAACCACCTGTCTGGCAATAACTAGGCTCTCTCTGAATCAACTGTTAACTACTCATTGTCCCTTTCTCATATCTATATTCTGCACAATCTTTCTTGTGTTATTTCTTTTGTCTTACTAGCTCATTATTTATCAAAAACATCCCAGGCAAGAACCCTTACTTCCTTTTCTTGGCGATGTACTTACATAATGTTCTGGAATCATAGCATATCTGTAACATTTGAATAAGTGCAATTTCATCCTTTTCTCATTTTTATTGCATTCTTCCTTTATCATTCAATATTTCCTCGGGAGTACTAAGAGTTGGAGCTACGATGACCTGCCTATAGATGTTTCACCTTTTCATCTTCGATGTCCTTTTACATCATCGATGGCCCTTACTCGCCTTGCAGTAATCCTTATGTACCAAGGATAACAAAATTCCTTACTCGCAATGGTGACACTTAATGTAACTGGAACATACATTCCCTTAAGCTTAACTTTGCTCCCCTTGCTTGCTTTAGGGAAACATCTTCCTGAATGACCATTCTCTGAATTTCCGATGAATCTTCTTTTGTTGTCCATTCTATTATCGCCAGAACACGATATGAAATTCTCATGATGCCAACTGTTATCAAATCACTCAGTCCCTAATTCATGTTTAGTTTATCTTGTTCACCTGCCCATACTGATTTCAATTATTCTGGGGTTTAATTCTCCCCTTCTTGTAATCACGTTAAAGTCACGAACTTATTACCCGAAATAAGGATGTGACTGTATGGCCTATACTATTTTATTTTCTTAAGGCCCATCACCTTTCATCTCTTTCTTCATTTGACTATAGATTCTGTAACACACTACTATTGTCATCCATGTTTCACACCTTATTCATAATGCTTCCTTATCTCTCTTCTCGTTCCTCTGCTAATATTTCTACATATGCCCTTTTTTGTGAAAACTTCAACACGACATTCTTTCGCTTTTAGCTCCCCTTTGCTCCATTCACTGGCTCTTCGGGTTGCCTAGCATTATCTCTCTACTAGGGACAGGAGTCATATTAAGATAATATTTATCCTTTCCAGGCTTCCAGCGCCTATCTTTGTAGCACTCATATCTAGTGGTACTATTTATAAATGCACCACTTAGGTGCTTCACAAGTAGAACTGTTAGCACTTTTTGCAATGTCCTTCGAAATTGTCAACTAACGCAAACCATCCATTTACCAATTTGGGTTACCCTAACCCCAACTGGATCTTGATATCCCGTCCTTCTCTAAACTATGCATGTTAGCCCCAACATGGCATAACTGGAATGGGTGTGACCAATTGTACATACCTCTGTTACTACTGAATATAACTCAAAAGCTTATGTTCGTCTGCCTGAATCATAAACGTTGTCAACCTTCATTAACTGGGCTCCTCATACCCTTCTTCATCTTGCTTCTTTTGCTTGTCGAAACTTGTATTTTTCTTTTTAATCTCTCATTGTCTTTCATCATAAAGATGGATAGGCATTCTTGCCTTAAGGCTTCTTATCAGGAAGCTTACACCTTTCAGTGCACCATGATCTGCTAAAGACCTCACATTTACTTATCGTAGGCATCATACAAAAATGCAATTCCTCTAACTCAGCTCTTCCACAACTATCTCTATTTCCAACCTTCTTTCCGGATATAGGTATCATCTTATTATGAATAAAATAGAATTTCAGAATTTGAATTCTTATAAGTGATCTCTACTACATGATCTAGAGTAAGAAGAAAGAGTGACAATCCTAAATGCCCTGTAGCCTCCTGCTAGTGTGGTGCACGACAAACCCATAAACAAGACTCTACTAGACACGGCTTGTACAATCCCTAGGACAGAAATGCTCTAATACCACTTTTGTCACGATCCAAACCGATGGACCGCG
The DNA here is from genome assembly GCF_000715075.1 of Nicotiana tabacum. Lineage (NCBI taxonomy): Eukaryota > Viridiplantae > Streptophyta > Magnoliopsida > Solanales > Solanaceae > Nicotiana > Nicotiana tabacum. Next base: position 108,725,781 of record NC_134080.1, on the reverse strand, counting down.
ACGGGTACTTGGTACCTTACACAACCGAGTACCAACGTAACGTACCTTTCTTATTACATCATCATATACACATGACATACGGGCCTAATAAGCCACCATAATCATTTATAAACTCAAAACATAGGCCAACAAGGACGTACAATCTTTCACGTACACGACATATGTCTACAAGCCTCTAAGAGGACATAAATTCCATAAATTTTGGGATAGAGTCCAACCATACCAAACAATACACGTCTAAATCATACTAACCAAACAAGCAACTCCGAAGCAAATGGAGCACACCAACATATTTCGCTGAGCTTATAGCCTACTTGGAGGGCTCTCGATCTGTCTATTGGGACTTGTGGGCATGAAACGCAGTGTCCCAAGCAAAAGGGACGTCAGTACGAGTAATATACCGAGTATGTAAGGCACATAATTAAGTACATAAGAGACATGGAAGAAATATAGAGTACATTACTCAACCTGTAAATCAGAATAACTTTGTAAATCATAAATTACTTTTAGCGTCATGCATATGCGTATGAATGTCATGTCGTGCATAGGTACATATTTCATAATATCATCAGCCTTTGAGGGCATCCCATCATATCATATCGGCCACTGTGGGCAAAATCATCATCGTATACCAGCTGATCAGGTGGTGGTGCGTATATAACGCCATAACCTTTCCCATATCCCATATACATATATATATATATATACACATGCATATATACCAACTTATCACAACCCTAGTTCACCAACCGTGAACATGTCATGACGGCACCTAGTCTCCGTGACCAGGTAAGCCTAACACTTGCGGAAACATAATAATTGAGGAAAAATAGAATACCATATTTAATTATCTAAAAAGGAAATTGTACTGAATGCCGCTCGGCATATACGACTCAATATCTCAAGACTAAAACAAATCCCAAAACCCGGAAACTCACGGGAAAACACAGGCTATAGAAATGTATAGTGAGGCTCCAAACTCCAGAATATCTAACAAACGGAAGAAAAAAGAACTAAGTATTAAAGATAGAATAAAGAGGGAGACTCGTCGGTCTGTGGACGCAGCAGATCTACCTCGAAGTCTCCGTAGTCCTCCTGCCTCACTGATAGTGCGCTTGAGTAGAGGTACCTGGATCTGCACATGAAAAAAAACATGCGCAGAAGAGGCATGAGTACACCACAGCGGTACTCAGTAAGTGCAAAGCCTAACCTCGGTTGGGTAGTGACGAGGAAGGTCAGGGCCTTACTGAGGTTAAATAAAATATAAAGATGGCAGGATAAGATAAGCAGTGCAATTGAGAACCTACAGTAAGAATCTATGCAGGATAATAAGAGTACAATAACGGAAACAATGATGAAAGCAAACCATAAGGAAAGTAACCAGGGATCTCTAAGTATCCTGAGGATCTCTTAGTATCCTCGACATGTACTAGGGACCTCTTGGTATCCTGAGGATCTCTCAGTATCCTCAATATAAGCCAGGGATCTCTTGGTATCCCGAGGATCTCTGGGTATCCTCAATATGTACTAGGGATCTCTTGGTATCCCGAGGATCTCTCGGTATCCTCAATATATATGTCGGGGATCTCCTGGGAATATAACCCGTAGTCCCAAAGTAAATGTGCAGGGGGAATCTCTCGGGAATCTCACCCGTAGGCCCAATTTTAAATGAGGATAACGGCTCCGCATATCAGACTCGGACTCCTAGGACGATGCCTCAGGAGGCTGACCTCTCCACTGAACACGCACTGAAGGAAAACTTTTCGACCTCAACTGTCGAACCTGCCGGTCTAGAATAGCCACCGGCTCCTCCTCATATGACAGATCCTTGTCCAATTGGACAGTGCTGAAATCCAACACGTGCGATGGATCGCCGTGATACTTCTAGAGCATAGATACATGAAACACGGGATGCACAACTGACAAGCTAGGTGGCAAGGCAAGTCTATAAGCCACCTCTCCCACACGATCAAGAATCTCAAATGGACCGATGAACCTAGGGCTGAGCTTGCCCTTCTTCCCAAATCTCATCACTCCCTTCATAGGCGATACACGGAGCAATACCCGCTCACCGACCATGAAAGCAACATCTCTGACCTTGCGGTCTGCATAACTCTTCTGTCTAGACTAAGCTGTATGAAGTTTATCCTAAATAATCCGGACTTTATCCAAGGCCTCCTGAACCAAATCAGTACCCAATAATCGAGCCTCTCCAGGCTCAAACCATCCAACTGGAGATATACACCGTCTCCAATATAAAGCCTCATACAGTGCCATCTGAATACTGGACTGATAGTTGTTGTTGTAATCAAACTCCGCTAAAGGAAAAAACTGGTCCCACGAGCCTCCAAAATCAATAACATAGGCTCGGAGCATATCTTCAAGAATCTGAATAGTCCTCTCGGACTGACCGTCCATCTGGGGATGAAATGTTGTGCTTAACTGCACCTAGGTGCCTAACTCTCGCTGAACTGCTCTCCAGAAATGCGAGGTAAACTGCGGACCCCGGTCCGAAATGATAGATATGGGCACCCCATGAAGGCGGACGATCTCCCTAATGTAAATCTCAGCTAATCACTCGGATGAATAGGTGGTTGCAACGAGAATAAATGCGCTGACTTGGTCAGCCTATCAACAATAACCCAAACCACGTCAAACTTCTTCCGAGTCAACGGAAGTCCAGTAACGAAGTCCATAGTGATTCGCTCCCACTTCAACTCGGGAAGCTCAATCCTCTGAAACGACATACCAGGTCTCTGATGCTCATACTTAACTTGCTGATAGTTCAAACACCGTGCCACATATGCCACAATATCTTTCTTCATTCTACGCCACCAATAATGTTACCGCAAATCCTGATACATCTTCGCGGCGCCCGGATGACTAGAGTACCGGGAGCTATGGGCCTCCTCTAAAATTAATTCCCGAAGCCCATTCACGTTAGGCACACAAACTCGACCCTGCAATCTCAATACACCATCATCTCCCAAGGTTACTTTCTTGGCACCTCCACGCTGTACCGTGTCTCTCAAGTCACACAAATGGGGATTATCGAACTGCCAATCACGAATATGCTCCAATAACGAAGAATGAGAGACCGTTCAAGCTAATACTCGACTTGGCTCAAAAATGTCCAACCTCACAAACGGATTTGCCAAAGCCTGAATGTCCAAAGCAAGCGGTCTCTCACCGACCGAGATATAAGAAAGACTGCCCATACTGGTTGACTTCCTACTCAAGGCATCGGCCACCACATTGGCCTTTCCCGGGTGATATAAGATAGTGATGTCATAATATTTCAACAATTTCAACCACCTCCTCTGCCTCAAATTCAACTCCTTTTTCTTGAACAAATACTGAAGACTCTTATGATCCGTGAACACCTCACACGTCACACTATATAAGTAATGGCACCAAATCTTTTGGGCGTGAACAATGGCGGCTAACTCAAGGTCGTGAACAGGGTAGTTCTTCTCATGTATCTTCAAGCATCTGGACGCGTAGGCAATCACCCTACCATCCTGCATCAACACCGCTCCGAGGCCAACCCTCGAGGCATCGCAATAGACTGTATAAGGCCCCGAACCTGTAGGCAGTATCAAAATTAGGGCTGTGGTCAAGGCTGTCTTGAGCTTCTGAAAGCTCGCCTCACACTCCTCCGTCCACTGAAATGGAGCACCCTTCTGTCAACTTGGTCATAGGGGCTGCAATTGATGAAAACCCCTCCACAAAACGACTGTAGTAGCCAGCCAAACCGAGGAAACTGCGGATCTCGGTAGCTGAGGATGGTTTGGGCCAACTCTGCACGGCCTCTACCTTCTTCGGATCCACCTGAATACCTTCACTCGAAATCACGTGGCCTAAGAATGCCACAAAATCCAACCAAAACTCACATTTCGAGAACTTAGCATATAACTTCTTCTCTCTCAGAGTCTGAAGCACAGTTCCCAGGTGCTGCTCATGATCTTCTCGACTCCGGGAATACACCAGAATATCATCAATAAAGACAATGACGAACGAGTCAAGATATGGCCGGAACACACTGTGCATCAAATGCATAAAGGCTGCTGGGGCATTGGTCAACCCAAATGGCATAACAAGGAACTCGTAATGGCCATACCGAATCCTGAAAGCGGTCTTCGGGATATCTAGTTCTCGAATCTTCAACTGATGGTAACCTGAGCGTAAATAAATCTTAGAAATCACCCGTGCACCCTGAAGCTGGTCAAATAGATCATCGATACGAGGCAAAGGATAACGGTTCTTAACTGTAACTTTGTCCAACTGGCGATAATCAATACACATACGCATAAAACCATCCTTTTTCTTTACAAACAAGACAGGAGCACCCCAAGGTGATACACTAGGCCGAATAAAACCCTTATCAAGCAATTCTTGCAACTGATCCTTCAACTCCTTCAACTCAGGAGGAGCTATACGATATGGGGGAATAGAAATGGGCTGAGTGATCGGCAACAGATCAATGCCAAAATAAATATCTCTATCAGGCAGCATGCCTGGAAGATCAGCTGGAAACACATCAGGAAAATCCCGTACTACTGGAACTGAATCAACTGAAGGAGTATCAATACTGACGTCTCTCACATAAGCTAAATACGCGGCATACCCTTTTCCAACCATACACTGAGCTTTAATAAAAGAGATAACTCTACTGGGAGTGTGATCTAAAGTACCACTCCACTCAACACGCGGAATACCTGGCATAGCCAGCGTCACGGTCTTGGCGTGACAATCAAGAATAGCATAATGGGGCGACAACCAGTCCATGCCCAGAATAATATCAAAATCAACCATGTTGAGTAACAATAGATCTGTTCTGGTCTCAAAACCACGAAGAGTGACCAAACACGACCGATAAACGCGGTCCACAACAATAGAATCTCCTACATGAGTAGATATATAAACAGGAGAACTCAACGAATCTCGGGCTACACCCAAATGCGGAGCGAAATAAGAAGACACATAAGAATAAGTGGAGCCTGGATCGAATAGAACCGATGCATCTCTGTGACAAACCAATATAATACCTGTGATGACAGAATCGGAGGCAACAACCTCGGTACTAGCAGGAATGACATAATATCTAGCCTAACCTCCCCCTCTAGGGCGACCTTTACCTCCCCAACCTCCACCTCTAGCTGGCTGAGTAGGTGGGGTAGCAACTGGAGCTGTAACCATAGCCTGAGAACTTTGCGGGGCACGCTGTGGCTGAGAAGTGTATGGAGGTGCACCCCTCCCAATTCTAGGGCAATCCCTCACCACGTGGTGTGTGTCACCACACTCGAAACAAACTCTGGGAGGATGTGGTGGCTGTGACTGGCTAGGGCCAGGTCTGCTAGACTAGCCTCTGAAAGCACCCCACGCAGGAGGCGCGCTAGAAACCGGAGGTGCATAATATGGCTCCTGAGATCTGGGAGGAGTTGGAGCATTGCTGGCTGCTGGAAGAGCTGAATGAACGGGGCGACTCATATAGCCCCTACCATGACGACCTGCAGTTGGGGTACGGGCACTAGAATAATGGCCCAACTCACCAGACCTCTTGGCCTCCCTCTCCTCTCTCTCCCTAGCATGCATACCCTCAATCCTCCTAGCAACTGCTGATAAGAAATGTCCATCTCCAACTCACGAGCCATGCTAGATCTGATGGGAGGAATAAGCCCCTCAATGAACCGGTGAACCCTCTCGCGGACAGTAGACACCAAGGCTGGTGCATGCCTAGCCAATCTGGTGTAACAGATAGCATACTCTGAAACAGTCATAGGACCCTGGCGCAAATGCTCAAACTCTGCATGCCATGCGTCCCTGAGGCTCTTAGTGAGGAACTCTCTCAAAAACATGTCTGATAACTGGGTCCAAGTCAGTAAAGCAGCCTCGTCTGGGCTATCTAACTCATAGGTGCGCCACCACTCATAGGCGGCTCCCCGAAGTTGGAAAGCAGTGAAGGAAACCCCGCTCGATCCGGTAATACCCATAGTACAAAGAATATGGTGGAAATCCTCCAGAAATCCCAAGGCATCATCTGTCGCTAGTCCACTGAAAACCAGAGGATCATACTTCTTGAACCTCTCGAGTCTCCGCTGCTCATCCTTAGAAGCATCTGCCCCATCCTAGGGCTAAACTGGTACTGCAGTCTATACAGGAAAGATCTCTAGGACCTGCTCAACCTGCACTCGCTACTTAGGAGTGCGGGGGGCAGGAGTCTGTGCCTCTCCCCCAGCCTGGGATGTGTCTACAGCAAGGGGAAGCAACCCTGCCTGAGCCAGCATGGTGTACATACCATAAACTGTGCCAATGTCTCCTGAAGGGCTGGAGTAGTATAGGTCAGGTGCCTGAACTCCGGCTGGATCTGCTGGCGGTACCTCAGCAGCATCTAGCGCAGATGCTCTGGCTGCACCCCGTGCGCGTCCACAGCCTCTACCCTGACCCCTGCCTCTAACAGCTGCAAGAGGGGGTGCGGGTTCCTGATCGTCCCGAGTAGCACGTGTCCTCACCATCTGTGAGATAATAGAAGACAGAAGTTTAGAATTGATGTCAAAAATATCGCACGACAAGGAGATCAATGAAGTGAAATTTTTTTCCTAAACAGTTACATAGCTTCTCGTAGATAAGTACAGACGTCTCTGTACCGATCAACGAGACTCTAATAAATCGGCTTGTGTTCCGTGACTCCTATTAACCTAGAGCTCTGATACCAACTTGTCACGACCCTAGTTCACCAACCGTGAATATATTATGACGGCACCTAGTCTCCGTGACCAGGTAAGCCTAACGTTGCGGAAAAATAGAATACCATATTTAATTATCTAAAAAGGAAATTGTACTGAATTCCGCTCGGCATATATGACTCAATATCTCAAGACTAAAACAAATCCCAAAACCCGGAAACTCATGGGAAAATACAGGCTACAGAAATGTATAGTGAGGCTCCAAACTCCAGAATATCTAACAAACGGAAGGAAAGAGAACTAAGTACTAAAGATAGAATAAAGAGGGAGACTCATCGGTCTGCGGACGCAGCAGATCTACCTAGAAGTCTCCGTAGTCCTCCTGCCTCACTGATAGTGCACCTGAGTAGAGGTACCTGGATATGCACATGAAAAAAAAACATGCGCAGAAGAGGCGTGAGTACACTACAGCGGTACTCAATAAGTGCCAAGCCTAACCTCGATTGGGTAGTGACGAGGAAGGTCAGGGCCCTACTGAGGTTAAATAAAATATAAAGATGGCAGGATAAGGTAAGCAGTGCAATTGAGAACCTTCAGTAAGAATCTATGCAGGATAATAAGAGTACAATAACGGAAACAATGATGAAAGCAAACCATAAAGAAAGTAACCGGGGATCTCTATGTATCCCGAGGATCTCTTAGTATCCTCGACATGTACTAGGGACCTCTTGGTATCCCGAGGATCTCTCGGTATCCTCAATATAAGCCAGGGATCTCTTGGTATCCCGAGGATCTCTTGGTATCCTCAATATGTGCTAGGGATCTCTTGGTATCCCGAGGATCTCTCGGTATCCTCAATATATGTTTCGGGGATCTCTCGGGAATCTAACCCGTAGTCCCAAAGTAAATGTGCAGTGAGAATCTCCCGGGAATCTCACCCGTAGTCCCAAAATAAAACACATAGCAGCAACATAAGAATATTAAATTAAACGCTAATTTCGTACCAAGTAAACATTTACTTCTAGCCTAACATGCTTCACGTAATGCAATTCAGGCAATTTAAGCAAATAGGCAATTAAGTCAACTAAACATGCCTTTCTAGACTAGCAACATGCTAAATTCACAAGTAGAATAAAACAAGAAAAGAACTCAATTGAAATACTTAAGGGAAAACCGGATTTTCAACAATTAGCTCAAGTTCGCGCTCGTCACCTCACGTACAAGGCATTTCAATTATCAAATATAGCACATTCTAAGGGGAAAGGTCCCTCACACAAGGTTAGACTAGCCACTTACCTCGAATGCTCCAAACTCAACTCACGCTTCTAGAATAGCTTTACCCCTCGAATTCACCACCCAACCGCTTGAATCTAGTCACAAATTGCTTGAATGCATTAATAATTACTATTGGAACTAACCCCAATTCATAAAAATAGTTTTTACAAAGTTTTTCCAACAAAGGTCAAAAATACCCCCGGACCCACGTGGTCGAAACTGGAGGTTCGGACCAAACCCCGGTTACCCATTCTCCCACGAATCCAAATATATGTTTGTTTTGAAATCAGACACCAAATTCCAACTTCTCAATTTGTAGAAAACCTAGGTTCTACCCAAAATACCCAATTTCCCCATGAAAATCTTTGATTTGAAGTTGAAATCATGTTAAAAGATGTTAAGAAGTGAAGAAATTAAGTTAGAAATCACTTACCAATGGTTTTGGAAAAGAAAAGTTGTTTGAAAAATCGCCTCTTAGGTTTTGGGTTTTTCAAAAGTGGAAAAAAATGACTGAAGTCCCGAATATATATATATACTTTTGCTGGGGGCTGGCACGGACCGCGCAGAAATGCACCGCGGTCGCGCCGAGGGAGGGAAGAAGTGGGCTTTCTCTGAAACCACCCAGCGCGGACCGCACTGATTTAGTGCGCGGCCGCACTGGTCGACCATCTGAACTCCACCACGTGGACCGCACAGAAAAGCATCGCGGCCGCGTGGCTGCCAGCGCGGACCGCGCGGAACTGATCGCGGCCGCACTGGGGCCTGGAACATCTGAACCTGCATTTTTTTAAGCCTAAGACCTCCCGGGCCCCACTCAAAACTCACCCGATCCCTCGGGGCTCCAAACCAAACATTCATATGATCTCGAAAACACCTTACGGACTTACTCGTGCGATCAAATCGCCAAAAACGACATCATATACATAGGATCAAGCCTCAAAACACATGATTTTCTTTCAACTTTCATAAAACTCAAATTCCCCATTTTAAGTCCGAAACACGTCATATGACGTCTGCTTTTAGCCAAACTTTACAGATAGTGCTTAAAACATATTTAAGTCTCGTATCGGGCGTCGGAACCAAAATACGAGCCCGATACCACAGTTTTCTGATAAATTTTCTTCTTCTTTTTCCTTAATTAATTTCAGAAAATAATTTCACACAAAAATTCATTTCTCGGGGTTGGGACCTCGGAATTTGATTCCGGGCACACTCCCAAGTCCCATATTTTTCTACGGACCCTCCGGGACCGTCGAATCACAGGTACGGGTCCGTTTACCCAAAATGTTGACCGAAATCAATATTATGCGCATTAATATCAAAATTCATCAAAATTTTTACATAATTCGCATATTTCAACATAAAAGCTTTCCGGCTACGCGCCCGGACTGCGCACGCAAATCAAGGAAACTAACAACGAGGTTTTCAAGGCCTCGAAAGCACGGAACAAGGAAGAATTACGGTGATGAACCTTTGGGTCGTCACATATATAACATCATTTGAATCATATTTCAGCCACTGTGGGCAACATCATCAACATATACCAGCTGATCAGGTGGTGGTGCGTATATAACGCCATAACCTTTTCCCATATCCCATATACATATATTTACATATATACACATATATAACGCCATCTGGTCATGGGTCAATGCGTATGTATAAATGAGAAAAATACATAATAATCTCAATATTTCTTCCGGATAAACTTTTTCAACTGCATATTATTCTGAGACCCATGAACAGAAGATAATAATAATTCTCATGGGGAATCAAGAATATAGACATCCCTACTATTTCTATGAATAGTGTAATTTATAGAAACTGTGTATTTGCTCGTTTCTTCAGTATAATTTGGACCATGCCAAAAGAAAGAAGGGATAGCCTTAACATACCTGGAGTAGGGAAAAATTCGCGTGATATTCTTGGGAAGGATTACATCGTACTCCCCTAGAATCAAAAAATCCCGTTGCTATTATAATATGGAGTGACTATCATCCTTGGCTTTAATGTGTAATGAATCGAATAACAAAAAGCTTGATCTGTAATTGATTTATTTTCCAGTATAGAACAAAGAAGTAACGAGAAATAAAATGAACACTGCCACAATGAGTAAACTCTTACTCATTGAATCTATCACTTTCATTTTTGTGTAATTTGAAGTTTACTAAAAAATTTGGAGCATGGAAATGCATGAAATATTTGAATAGGAAAGGGGGAATAAGAGGTGGATTTTATTTGGTCTTGATACAAGATATCCTATTTTGAATTCTTCAAATTTCACTTAATAAATGTGGAGAACTAATTTTATGTCTTTAAGATATAATGATTCATTTCCTAAAATGGAGTCAAATGGACGTTGGAAGATTTTTTGTCCAATCTTCAAGTCATGCCACATAATATTAATAATTCATGAGTCACCATGCTTTTCAAGGCAATTCTGCCACCTTATGTCTTATCTAAATTTTTTTTTGGATAATTACCAATTACTCCCATAATTAAGAATTATGTCAAATACATAAAATGATACTCACTTTTAATACACGTTATACATCTTACTATCATGGTCATGAGGTACCTTGTATGGCACAAGTCCATAAATACCGAGTATTTAAGCTCGGGCCATAGTTTTTCCCTACATGCCAAACTTGGATGAAAATTAATTTTCTTTGACTTGCTTCCCCTCTAACATTCACAAATTTGCTCATGACTTGTTTGAAATAGCATAATCCTTATAATCTCCAAAAAAATCTTTTCCTTGGACTGATGTCAATTTCCTTATGACAAATTCAACGTAAAATACTACAGGGTACAACACTGTCATTACTTAATATTGCCGGACGTAACGTCAATCGTAATATTTTACTACAGAGGGTAACATCATCGTAATATATTACTGCAGAGCATAACATCGATGTAATACTGTGGGGCGTAACATTATTCCCCCCTTGGAACATTCGTCCTCTAATGTTGACTGATGCACTTATCATTTTTATAACTTACAACTTTACAGGAATCAAAGGTTCTCCCTAAGTACTATAACGAAAGACTAGCTGAGGAAATAAGGAAGAAGTTTTCAACTTAAGCACAACGACCTAAAGAGGAAATGGTCGTGTAACATAGTCTCACTATAACATTATAAGCACTCCAAAGGAAAGTGGCACTTACCGTGACTAATGAACGGGAAGTAAAATTAGAAGTAATATTCGAGATCATATGAGTTGCATGAAAACTCATGCATGTATGGTCACTAAGATGAGCTAAGTATGGACGCAACAAAGGGCCAGAAGGACCAGGAAAAGTAATAAGCTTATGTTGAAAGAAAGCTAAAATGGAACAAAAAAAATGATTCGATCAATGATCCAGAGTTACTTACATTATGAACTCACTTATGGGTTCGGAGTTTTACACATGTCGCGTATACAGCCATAGAAGATTCTGGTATACGTTAAAATAAAAAATTGAGCCACGTCATAAATAAAGGATTATATTATTAAAGGGTTGTATCATCCATATTTCTCAATCCCATAACTAATACCATGAACCACAGATTGGAAGATAGCTTAAGCCTACATAAAGGTTGAATAGAGTAAAGAGGAAACTAAAGAGTGACATCAACTAAGTAAATAAAGAGTCTGATTATTGAACTCAGAATATTATAGACCTAGTGATTGAGAATATTGCAGGATCACTCTTAATATCAGAGGTACAAGAGATAAAGTATACCAACCATTGCCTATAATGGCTCTACCATAAAGCCAGTTAAAAAAATAACGGCCTCATAAGAAGTTAGTATGAAGCTCCCACCGGATTGTAGTATTATAATAGAGCTTCAGGTTGTGGTGTGAATCATACCTATATGGAATGGATATTACGAAAGAGATAGAAGATCTGATGCGAGATTTAAAGTAAATAATGTAAAGGTGAATAACGTACAAGATACTCAAATGAAAAAAGTTATGAATAGTTCATATTTCGGGTAGAAGGCTAGAAGCGCGGGGATCCAATAACCGGGAATGATAGCAACATCGTCAGTGGCATGTCTTCCAGCCTATTATTTCTAAGTACTGAGAAATCTAGCTAAGAGAATAGAGAAGGGTTAGAGACGATGTAATATCTCTCTTGACATTCCAGAATAACATAAGAAAATCTATGGTGCAAGCAAGTTGAAGGAAAGTTGCGAGTAGTATAAATAGATATGTATAGGTTGCAAGCTAAAGTATAGTGAAGTGACAAAGTTTTATGACAGGATGTAAGAACGAGAAAAGGCGAGTGAGAAGGTGATAAGAATGGATTAGTCCTCAGGATTAGGCCCATGAAAACAAGAGAGATAATGGCTTCTCTATGTTATAGTATACTCAATATAGCCTGAATGGACTCAAAGGAGTTACTCTTCATAAGTAGCATTTAGAAGAGATGCAATGCTGCCCTAATAGTAGAATAAGGGTGTAATTGTGCTAGATAAAGGATGACGTTTGGGCCTTCGATTGAGTAATGATTTGAAAAAAAAGAAAAACAAAAGGGATTTATGAATTGTACGGGATTAAAATACCCATGTAAGAGAATTACCTTGGGATGCTATAAAATACGGTTATTGCAGTACAGTATCGCCGCTAAGTGTATGAGGAAAATTACTTCGAATATTCCTTGATGTAACGCAAGCCCTAGTGGCAAAGTATTACGTAAGAAGTTTCAAGTTATCAGTGGTATATTGTAGATCAATATCGAGGTGAATCAACAATGCATGGACAAAAGTCACAAAGTATGAGATGATATTAGGTTGTCATTCTAAAGATGAACAATAATGAGGAAGCACTAAAGAACTTAAATTTATACATATGGAATAAGCAATGAGAGTAAGCTGGGATTTGGTAGCAGACCTCAGCAACGATAAGTTAAAGTAAGAGTTATGACAGTAAATTCATACGGATTGCTAAATGGACCTATGCGATAAGATATAGCAATATTCGTGAAATCAATAAAGTACCGAGCGAAAAACTTCAGTATACTCATAGATTCCCAAAGGGACATCTTATCAAGATCTACATATGAAGCCTAGAGATTGGGCACACTTACTAGGTCAAAATCCTACTGGTTGCATGATGAAAGGTAGCAACAGTTACAAGAAAGGATTCTGACTATAAGTTGTGGTGTGAGAAGGAAGCAAAAGGGGGGAATGCCCTGGACTTTGGACTTATTCACATAACAGTCGCCTAGATGTCAAGAGAAGTTATAAAGTATTTGGGAGATATAATTTATGAAAATGATAAGTGCATCAGTCAACATTCGAGGACGAATGTTCCGAGGATCCTAGTGTTACGCCCCGCAGTATTACGCTGATGTTATGCTCTACAGTAATATATTACAATGATGTTACCCTCTGCAGTAATATATTACGATGATGTTACGTCCTGCAGTATTATATTACGATGATGTTACGCCTTGCATTATTACATTACGGTGATGTTACGCTTTGTAGTATTTTATTACGGTGATGTTACGCTTCGCAGTATTAAGTTACGACAGTGTTGCACCCAGCAATATTACATTACAGTGATATTACACTTCGCAGTATTAAGTTACGACAGTGCTGCACGTTGAAGTATGGTACATTGAATTTGTCGTAAGGTAATTGACATCAGTCCAAGTAAAAGATTATTGGAAAATTATAAGAATTATGCTATTTCACAAGTGATGAAAAAGTTTGTAAAGAAGAGAGGGGAAGCAAGTCAAAGAAAATGAATTTTCGTCCAAGTTTGGCATTTTGGGATAAAATACGGCCCGAGTTAAAATCCCCGCTATTTACGGACTAGTACCATACAAGGTACCACATGGCCATGATAGTAAGGTGTATAAAGTGTATTAAAAGTGAGTACTATTTTAAGTAAATTGTAATAATTCTTAATTATGTGGATATTTGGTTAATTGTGAATTTTTGGTGAAACATTAGCCATGTAATTAAGGAAATGGGTGGACAAAATTTAGGTAGGCTTAAACCCACAAAAACGTGGCAGCAACCCATATCTTAAGTGATGAGTAATTGAATTACAAAGCAATGTGTCATATTTGGAGGAAATTGTTAGCAAAGTAAGCCACAAAATGGGCCCCATAAGCTTACATATTTAAGAGAACTTCTTACGTTATCAAAATGATATACAAAATTGCTAAGTTAAGGATGAGGGCTAAAATTTTGTGTTTGAAACTTCATCAAATGTCCAGAACCTGAATTGGCATTTTGGCTTCTTTGAACTTTAGACATTCAAGTAGTAATTTGACAGTGATTTCCTACTACAAAGGTTACAAAACAAAGAGAATTCATAACATCTACAAAAATTCCAACGAGATTTCTTAGCACCTTAGCAACGTGAGATTTTGCAATTCTAAGGGAGTACGGTGCAACTTTTTCAAGAATATCATACAGAGTTTTCCCTACTCCAGATATGTTAAGGCTATCCCTTCTTTCTTTTGGCATGATCCATACGATACGAACGAAACATGCAAATACGCAAAATTCCATGAATGACTCTATTCATAGAAGTATTAGAGATATCTATGTTCTTGAATTTCCATGTGTCATAATATTTTATCATCTATTCATGGGTCTTAGAAAAATACGAAAGTTGAAAATAGTTTACTTTATGATATTACTCAAAGGCAAAATGGTCTTATGACATTCCGAAAGATTTTATTAACGTACATTTCATTCATTGCATTCATGTACATTGACCCGTGACCAGATGACATTATATATGTGCATATATGTATGTATATATATGTATATGTGATATGGGAAAGGTTATGACGTTATATACGTACCACCACCTGATCAGCTGGTATACGTTGATGATTTTGTTCACAGTGGCCGATATGATATAATGGGATGCCCTTAGAGGCTGATGATGTTATGAAACATATACCTATGCACGACATGACATTCATAGGCATATGCATGATACTATAATTATTTCATGATTTACAAAATTATTCAAACTTACATGTGGAGTCATTTACTCTACATTTCCTCCATGTCTCTTATGTACTTATTTATGTGCCTTACAAACTCAGTACATTATTCGTATTGACGTCCCTTTTTGTCTGGGGACACTGTGTTTCATGCCCGCAGGTCTCGATAGACAGGTCGAGAGCCCTCCAAGTAGGCTATCAGCTTAGCGGAAGATGTTGGTGCGCTCTATTTGCTTCGGACTTGCTTGTCTGGTTAGTATGATTAAGACGTGTATTGTTTGGTATGGCAGGACTTTGTCCTGACCTTTATGACATTTATATACTCTTAGAGGCTTGTAGACATATGTTGTGTACATGACAGATTGCACGACCTTGTCGGCCTATGTTTTGAGTTTATAAATAATCATGTTGGCTTATTAGGCCCATATGTCACATGTATATGATGATGTAATAAGAAAGATATGTCACGTTGGTACTTGGTTTGGTAAGGTACCAGGTGCCCGTCGCATCCCATCGGTTTGGGTTGTGACACAAACGTAAAAGTGCAGGGGGATCTCCCAAAAAACCGAGCCGTAGTCCGAAATTAATACTAGCAGGGGTATCTAGTGGGATATCGTCCCATAGTCCCAAAGTAAATACACAACCATCTCAGAAAAATATACAGTTCTATTCAAGAATTAGACAGGAATTTCTACTCTAACATGCTGCAGAGAGTACAAGTAAGCAATTATAGCAGGTGAGACAATTAAATCACATAAGCATGCTTTTCCTAAACTGGACAAGAGGGTTCAAGTAAAATTATTGCTCAATTACAAGAAAACATAGATATTTACTTAATGAAAAAGGGGGTTTCCAACAATTAGCACGTCTATGCACTCGTCACCTCACGTATACGGCACTCATATAACATCACCAAAATCCTAAGGGGAGTTTCCCCACACAAGGTTAGGCAAGTCACTTACCTCAAACTAGCTCAAAATCAATCCGAAACCATGCTCTTTCCACGAGTATCCAACTTCAAGTGGCCCAAATCTGTTCAAATCAATTTCATAATGTAAATATAACTACAAACAATGAATTAGCTAAACGAATCAAAGCTAGGTAAGAAAAGAGAAAATGCCCAAAAATTCTCCCAGGCCTATGTCTCAGAATCGGGTAAAAATCACAATTTATGAACACCCATTCACTCACGAGTCCAACCATACCAAAATCACTCAAATCTGATACCAATACCTCGATCAAAATCCCAAAATTAGGCCTAAGAACTTTTCTAAGCTTTTCCCTAATTTTTCATCCAAATCCTAAAATTAAATGATTAAACTAACAATAGATTAATGTATTAGAACCAAATTAGAGTTAGGATTCATTAACCTATCGTCATCCTTCAAAATCTCTCTAGAAACTGCCCTCTACCGAGCTCCAAATCGATTTTCCAAGTTATGAACTCAAACCTCAATTTTCTCTTTTGCTGCCCAGCAATTTCTGCATCTGCGAGGGTCCTACCTTACCTGCGGTCTTGCTTCGGCGGCTCCTATTCCGCACCTATGGATTTTAATTAAAAGACCAAGATTCGCACCTACGCCCATCTACCCAAAGATGCGGTTCGTTTCTGCTGTCCTTGGGACGCATCTGTGACCAGCTCCACTATTGCCTCAGACCACACCTGCGGTTCCCAAATCGCTTATGCAATCCTTAGGCCGCATCTGCCACCAACTCCACTATTACCTCAGACCACACTTGCGGTTCCCAAATCGCTTCTGTGGTGCTGCACCTTCGGTCCCACACACGCAGGAACGGTTATGACAGGTTCAGTAACCTCAGATTTTGCCTAAGCCCAAATTCACATCTGCGAAGCATCCAAAACTCACCTAAGACCCTCGGGACCTCAAAAAAACATACCAACCAATCCTAAAACATCATATGAGCTTATCCCAACCCTCAAATCACATCAAATAATGCTAAAACCATGAATCACCCTCCAATCCAAACCTAAAGAACTTAAAACTTCAAGAAACATACAACCGATGCCTAAACCAACCAAACCAAGTCCGATTGACGCCAAATTTTGCACACAAGTCACATTCAACACCACAGAGCTATTCCAACTTTCGGAATCGGATTCTGACCAAGATATCAAAATCTCACTATTGATCCAGAACTTCAAAAATTTAACTTTCGGCATTTCAAGCCCAAATAAGCTACGGATCTCCAAAACACAATCCGAATACGCCCCTAAGCCCGAAATCACCCAATAGAGCTAACAGAATCGACAAAATTCCATTCCGGGGCCATCTTCACACAACTTCGACTACGGTCCAAATTCTAAAGCTTAACCTCTCATTTAGGGACTAAATGTCCCAAAACACTCCAAAACGCAAAACAAATCCTCCCGACAACTCACAATAGCAGAAACAAATATGGGGAAAGTAGTTAATAGGGGATTGGGGCATTAATTCTTAAAACGACTGTCCTAGTCGTTACATCATCCCCTCATAAAATATCTGTTCGTCCTTGAATGAGCATAGAGACATACCTGAAGTGGTGAAAAGATAAGGGTAACGGCTGTATCTCCTGCTCGGTATCCCAAGTCGCCTCCTCGACCGGCTGACCCTGCCACTGAACCTTCACTGATGCAATGTTCTTTGACCTCAGCTTCTGAACCTGCCTGCCCAATATCACCATTAACTCCTCAACATAAGATAGATCTTTGTCCAGCTGGACTGAACTGAAATCCAACACGTGTGACGGATCCACGTGATACTTCTGGAGCATCGAAAAATGAAATACCGGATGAATCCCTGCCAATCTAGGAGGTAAGTAAAGCTCGTAGGCAACCTCCCCAACACATCCCAATACCTCAAAAGGACCAATAAACCTCAGACTCAATTTCCCCTTCTTCTTGAATCTCATAACGCCCTTTATAGGTGAAACCTGAAGCAAGACCCGCTCTCCAACCATATAGGAAACATCATGAATCTTCTGGTTCGTGTAACTCTTCTGTCTGGACTGGGCAGTGTGAAGTATATCCTGAATCACCTTAACCTTCTCGAAGGCATCCTGAACCAAGTCTGTGCCCAATAATGTAGCCTCATCCACCTCAAACCAACCTACTGGGGATCTACACCGCCTACCATACAAAGCCTCATACGGTGCCATCTGAATGTTGGACAAATAATTGTTGTTGTAGGCAAACTCCGCCAGTGGCAAGAACTGATCCCAAAAGGCAGTTTCTCAAGCCATTATCTAGACCCTTGGACCATCTTCCTAAGAATCTTATTCATATTCTTATTCGCAGCTTCAACAACTCAATTAGCTTTGGGCCGGTAAGGAGTAGAGTTACAATGCTCAATTTTAAATTGTTCACATACCTCCTTCATCATATGACCATTCAAATTAGCATCATTATCCGTGATAATGAATTTTGGAATACCGAAACGACAAACGATATTGGAGTGAACAAAGTCTACCACTACTTTCTTGGTAACTGCTTTCAATGTAATAGCTTCCACCCATTTGGTGAAGTAATCAATTGAAACAAAGATGAATCTATGCCCATTTGAAGCTTTTGGCTCGATTGGTCCAATGACGTCCATTCCCCAAGCAACAAAAGGCCAAGGACTCGACATAGGATACAACTCTGAAGGAGGTGAGTGAATCAAGTTACTGTGAATCTGACACTAGTGGCACTTACGAACAAAACGAAAGCAATCTCACTCCATAGTAAGCTAATAATATCCTGCCCCAAGGATTTTATTTTCTAGAACATATCAATTCATGTGCGGACCACATACTTCCGAATTAACTTCATTCTTGATTATTTCAGCTTCTTTGATCTCAACAAATTCAAATCTGGAGTCCTTATGTATAGGATTTCCTCACTAAAAAAACCATTATAGTGTTGCCTAATAGTTCTCTTTTGATCTCTATTAGCATGTTCCAGATATTCTCTTATTTTTGGAAGCTGTTTAATATCACGGTACCAAGGTTCACCACCTAGTTCTTCTTCAATTATGTTGCAATAACAATATTGATCCCGGATTTGAATTTCTAATAGGTCAATGTGAGTATTACCCGGATATGAAAGCATTGAGGACAGGGTGGCCAAGGCATCAGCTAATTTATTGTGAAACCTAGAATGTACTTGAAGTTGATAGACTTTAAAATTTTGCTTAGATCTTTCACACATTGTTTATATGTAGTGAGCTTGATGTCTCGAATCTCCCAATCACCTTGAGCTTGCCGAATAAGCAAATCTGAATCTTCCATCACCAACAGTTCATGCACATTTAGGTTTACTACTATGTTTAGACCCATGATGCAAGCTTCTTATTCTACCATGTTGTTTGTACAGAAGAAACAAAGTTGCGCCATGGAAAGGTAATGTTTCCCAATAGGTGATACAAGAACTGCCTCAATCCCTACGCCTTTGATATTTACATCCCAATCAAAGTATAGTTTCAAAATTTGACTGTCAACTTGGACTACTTCTTCAACTAAATTAACCTCTTCATCTGGTAAGTATGTGTTCAAAGATTCATACTCGTCATCAACCGGGTTTTCTACCAGATGATCAGCCAAAGCTTATGCCTTCATGGCAATATGAGTGATATAAACAATAGAGTGTATTTAGTCTCATAAATGCTAAATGTTTTGCTCAAATAATATATTGCTTGTTCCTTTTTACATGTGGCATCATGTTAACCCAAAACACAACCAAAGGAACTATCTATTACTGACAGATGTAAAAACAAAGGCCTATTAGGTTCCGTCAGGACCAAAACAAGGGGATTTGACAAATACTCCTTGATCTTATCAAAAGCTTCTTGGCGCTCATATGTCCACTCGATAGCGGTGTTCTTATTCAACAACTTGAAAATAGGCTCACGTGTGGTTATAATCTATATGATGAACCTGCTGATGTAGTTCAACCTCCCAAGTAAGCTCATGACTTCTGTTTTGTTCTTCGGGGGAGGCAGCTCTCGAATGATGTTTATCTCGGAGGGATCTAACTAAATGCCTCTTCGACTAACTATAAAACCCAAAAGCTTCCTAGAAGGAACTCCAAATGAACATTTGGCTGGATTGAGTTTGAGATTGTACCTTCAGAACCTTTTAAAGAACTTTTTCAAGTCTTGCACATGATGAACTTTTGTTCCGGACTTAATAATCACATCATAAACATACACTTCAATATCTTTGTACATTATGTCATGAAAGATCGTGGTCATGGCCCTCATGTAAGTCGCCCATGCATTCTTCAAACCAAATGGCATGACCCTAAAATAGTAAGTTCCCCATGGAGTGTTGAAAGCTGTCTTTTCTACATCTGCTTCATCCCTCAGAATTTTGTGATACCTGACATAAATATCCACAAAAGATTGGATGTCATGTTTCGCACAATTGTCAACAAGGATATTAATGTTGGGTAAGAGAAAGTTGTCCTTTAGATTTTCTTTGTTAAAATCCCTATAGTCAATACAAACTCTAATTTTCCCATCCTTCTCTGGAACTGGCACAACATTTGCTAACCATGTAGTATATCAGACGACCCTGATCACATTTGCACTTAGTTGTTTCTTGATTTCCTCTTTAATCTTATCACTCATTTTTGTCTTAACTTCATTTGCTTTGATGGATTGGTGGAAAATTAGGATATGTGGGAAGCTTATGAACCACTAAATCCGCAATCAAACCCAGTATGTCTTCATACGACCAAGTAAATACATCTCTATACTCGAACAAAACTTGAATTATGGCATCTCTCGCCTTTTTCAGTATGAATGCTTATATTTGTTTCTCTGGTTTCTTCAAGACTTCCCATGTTAATTGCCTCAATTTCATTTAAATTAGGCTTAGGTTTATTCTCAATTGATCTAATTCCCTTTTATTTCCTTAAAAGTCTCATCTTCATCATACTCAAACTCTTGATTCATTATTTCGATATTATACAGCTTTTAAAGATATCATGCATGCTTGTCATGTTTTTAAAGCCAGCATTAATGAAATAGAAAATGATAAGAAATTAACAAAAATTAGGGAAATGAAAAGACAGATGGATGAGTCATCCTCCCTATGAACAACAATTTCTTGCATGTCATACTCGAATTTGACTATTTGATATAGGGTGGATGGTACAACTCTGGCCATATAGATCCACAGCCTTCCCAAAAGTAAATTATTGGAATTTTCCATATCTAACACTTGAAAGACAATGTTAAACTCAAACGGGCCGATTGTCGTGGTGAGTTCGATTTCCCCAATAGTGTCTCTTCGTGAACCATTAAAAGCTCTGATGCTGATATTACTAGTTCGAATTCTGTTAGTGTCAATGTTCAACTGTCGTAGAGTAGAAAGAAGTCATACACCTACACTTGAGCCTCCGACAATCATGGCTCCTTTTACGTAGTGCCCTTCACATTTGACCATAAGATACAAAGCTCTATTGCGCCCCGTCCGTTCCTCAGGAAACAAAAGTAATTCTATTTACTTCAAAGAATCTTTGAGCCATTTTCTCTAGCTGATTCACCATTGTCATTTTTGAGACATATGCCTCGTTCAGAGTTTTTATCAATACACGACGATGCTCTTCCGAGTGCAAAAGCAGAGATAACAAAGATATCTGAGCAAGGGATTTCCTTAGTTGGTCAATGATTGAGTAGTCTTGCATTTTCATCTTCTTAAATAATTCCTCCGCTTCTTTTTCTGTAGTGGGTTCTTCTACTGGCAAGTGACTTTCCCTGACTTGCTTAGCTTTTCTCAATTCCTCTGGGGAATAGAACCTTCTAAACCAGGTAAAGCCTACCATTTCATTTATTTATTCAACTATCTCTTTTCCACTGTATGTCATGACAGTCTTGTTATAATTCCAGGGAATAGCTTTCGTGTTTTTCACATGGATTTGTGCAAAAGGTCGAATCACGACTAGCTCTGTTATATTTTTCAAACCATTATTCGGAACGATCTTTTGAATGCTCCCAGGGATGTAAAGCTTGGGCCCACCCAATTGAACCTCAACCTTCTTTGTGCTTACAGGGACATAGAAAGTTATTTTTCCAAAACCTGCCATGTAAAAGCTAGAACCCGCACCTTTCACAATCAACGGTGCCAATTGCGGTGGGCTTACTATCACTTTTGGTTCTTTCCCTATGAAACCAACAACCATCTCTATCTTGCCAGACTACTTATAATCTTGATCCTCACAAAACATCCCAATAAAAATGTGTATTATTATGTATTGGGAGTGGACTGTTTGTGATATTAGGAGTATCCTCGTCGTTTGTCATCACAATTGCCTTTGTTTCAATCAAATATTCATCACTTAAGATATGGGTTGCTGCCACGTTTTGGTGGGTTTAAGCCTACCCAAATTTTATCTACCAATTTCCTTAATTACATGGTTAATTTTCCATCAAAAATCCACAATTAACCAAATATCCACAATTAACCAAATATCCACATAACTAAAAATTATCTCAATTTACTTAAAATAATACTCACTTTTAATACACTTTATACACCTTACTATCATGGCCATGTAGTACCTTATATGGTATTAGTTCATAAATACCGGGTATTTTAACTCGGGCCGTATTTTATCCCAAAATAACAAACTTGGACGAAAATTCATTTTCTTTGACTTGCTTCCCCTCTCTTCTTTACAAATTTACTCATCACTTGTGAAATAGCATAATCCTTATAATCTCCAAATAATCTTTTACTTGGACTGATGTCAATTACCTTACGACAAATTCAACGTACAATACTTCAGGGTGCAACATCGTCATAACTTATTACTGCGAAGCGTAACATCGCTGTAATGTAATACTGCTGGGTGCAACACTGTCGTAACTTAATACTACGAAGCGTAACATCACCGTAATATAATATTGCTGGGTACAACATTATCGTAACTTAATACTGCAGGACGTAACATCATCGTAATATATTACTGCAGAGGGTAACATAATCGTAATATATTACTACAAAGCATAACATCGACGTAATACTGTGGGGCGTAACAGTTTGGGACTACGGGACGACACCCAGTAGATTCCCCTGTATTGGATATTTACTTTGGGACTACAGATTGGTATTTTGGGAGTTTCCCTTGCATATTTATGATTCAGACTATGGGACAATATCCCGGGAGATCCTCTGTACATTTACATTTGGGACTACGGGACGATATCTTGGGAGATCCCCTGTTGCTATCTCTGTGTACTAACTATATTTTATCTGTGATTTTACTCTTTATCAACTGTTAGTGTCTGTAATTATACTGTTGCACCACATATTATTTTCCTCGTTATATATATATATATATATAACCAGTAGGTCCATGACCTTTCTTGTCACTACTCGATCGAGGTTAAGCTTGGCATTTATTGGGTACCGCTGTGGTTTACTCATGTCCTTTCCTGCACATGTTTTTCGTGTGCAGATCCAGGTTCTTTGGCTCAACCATACTATCAGTGAGACGAGGCGATCTTCAGAGACATCGAGGTATATCTGCCGCGTTCGCATACCTAGGAGTCCCTCTCTATTCTCTCTTTTAGCTATAGACCTACACTTTCTTTTGATTAGACATACTGGAGTTAGAACACTATGTAGTATGTACGACTTGTGATTTCATGAGATTCTAGGTATTGGGAGTTGATTTAGTTTTGAGAGTGTGTATTTGTATATGCCCGGCGGCATCATAAACGTTTTGATCATGTTTTATCCGTAGTTTTTTCTAGTTTCATATTTTGTTTTCCCTTTTTACGCAATTTGTTAGGCTTATCTAGTCGTAGAGACTAGGTGCCATCACGACAGTTCACGAAGGGCGAACTTGGATCGTGACACTTCATTATTTTTTTCCAACATAGGGTTCGACATTCCCTAGTAGAATCTTAAAGTGCCACGAGCCTTATCTTATTGACAATGCATGGTACTACATCCCATGGTTGTATTACTTTCTTCCAACATAGGGTACGACATTCCCTAGTAGAATCTTAGAGTGCCAAGAGCCTCACCTGATTGCCAACACAGGGTACTACATCCCCTGATTGCATTTTTCATTGCTAACATAGGGTATGACATTCCCTAGTAGCATCTCAAAGTGCCACGAGCCTCATCTTATTGCCAACGCAGGGTACTACATCCCCTGGTTGCATTGTTATTGCCAACATAGGGTACAACATTCCCTAGTAGCATCTCAGAGTGCCACGAGCCTCGTCTTATTGTTAACAGAGGGTACTATATCCCCTGGTTGCATTCTGCATTGGTAACATAGGGTACCACATTCCCTAGTAGCATCTCATATTGCCACGAGCCTCATCTTATTGCCAACGTAGGGTACTACATCCCCTGGTTGTATTGTTATTGCCAACATAGGGTACGACATTCCCTAGTAGCATCTCAGAGTGCCACGAGCCTCATCTTATTGCTAACCAATGGCACTACATCCCCTGTCTGCATTACTTATTGTCAACATAGGGTACGATATTCCCTAGTAGCATTTCAGAGTACCACAAGCATCATCTTATTTCCAACACAGGGTACTACATCACCTGGCAGCATTACTTTTTGCAATCATAGGGTACGACATTCCTTAGTAGCATCTCGGAGTGCTACGAACCTCATCCTAATGCCAACACATTGTACTACATCTCCTAGTTGCCTTCTATCTTATTAATGTTGGGTACGACATCCCCTATTATAAAAAAGGAGCCCATTTCTCTTTCAATTCTTCATTTGACCATAACAAATATAGTTTATTGTGTTTTAGTAACTTACAAAAATTTCCTAGTGCAAACTGGGCCAAATTTTTTTTGTTCTTTTTGTTTGTTTATGATGGCTTGTAGGTTTTTATGCAAAGCATGGATTGGAAGTTTAAAAAAATTAAGATTGCTTTTGGCGCACCAAACAAAACGAATACTCACACATGTGATTCGTTTCAAGATAATGCCATAATATCGGATAATAAAGCAATTTAAAAGTGATTCTAAAAGTGGAAAGACATAAAATTCTCATAAATACAAAGTATTTGAATTTAATAAATCCAGGTATAATCGTCGAGCGGCTGTGCTAAAACCACGAAACTAGGGAGTGCCTCATACCTTCTTCCAGGTTAACAGATAATTCCTTACCCGCTCTTCTGTGTTTCACATACTTAAACATAGTCAATTTTCTTGAATTTGAATTTTAAAATAAATGGTGACTTGGGACACCGTAGATTCTTATTCCAAGTGGCGACTCTTTAAAAAATAAAAAATAAATTAATCCCTTTTCAGCTAATGTCACTTAAATTGGAAAACACTTTTGGCCCATTACTCGGGAAAAAGGAGATGTAATCGCTCCGGCGAATCTGTTAGGGAACAAGAACCCATAACTTCTGATTCTAGGTTCAGAATTCGAGCTTGTTATGTGATCTATACTTGGCTTTATTGATTTGATGTTATTACTGTGTTTATGGGCCTTATGTGCTAATTTTCGCTTATTTTGCTGCTTTGATATTATTTGAACTATATTAAATTGTTTTCTTATGCCTCCCTTCTGAGTCTTCTGAAATTATGATGCACACATGCGTGTGGACCACTTTTCTGTTATAAGTCATACTAATTAGAACGATGATGGGTCAATAACTAGGTCAGGTAGACTTTCGTGCCCCTGGTACGTTATCCCTACCTCGGCTCGAGCTGTCCGCCTAGGTAAGCCAAATCTAAAACATTGGCCCTAGGATTTAAACCAAGAATAACACAGCCTCATGTCGGATCCCTAATAGGAATGCTTATCTGCATCATGTGTATTTGACTTTGGGGACTCAACACAGGGGTTGGGTCCGTCTAAGACAAGTGTACCAGAGTATTACATGACTATCCTGATTCATCTTTTGTGCTACTTGTGCATTACATTTGATTTGGTTTGTGCATGTTAACCGGTTTCTAAAAATAAAAATAAAAATATAAAAATATTGAAGGAAAACAAGAAGGAAGAAAATATGAGAGAGAAAATTTACCCGATTTTTTAAAAATCTCAGTATTTACCCCAAAAAGATTATTACAAAATAGGCAACCTTCATAGGGTTCAGCCCCATATGTACAAAAATAACCAAAAGAAAAAAACGTGTCCAGTGTTTTTTTTTTCAAAACAAATAAGCTAAACCAGCTTTGGTTAATTTCGAGTCGTTTCTGTCGGAACAGTCTCAGAAGATCTTCAATATTATTGTAGGGTTGTTCTCGCAAGAATGGACGCGTCTGTTAATTAGGCATCACCTTTACCATAATACCCTTCCCCTGTCCTAAAGTTATCCTTGGAAGTACGAAGAGGCCATAATTACAAAATAACCATCCTTTCCTTGGCCACAAATGCAAAACTATCCACCCTCTCTTTGAGTTTTCTTAAAATTGAGTTGATTACAAAAGATTGTTTTACAAAACGAGTGCATTGGTTATATCTTTTGAGACTAGTGTCAACCCTAATCTTAACCACCCACAGGTACAAAATAAGAACTGTCCAGAACAGACTGTTGCAGGTTGTAGACTAGGCTCCACTTAAGCTTCAGATGTGGTGGTATGACTTAGGAGAAAATGGTCAGAAATAGGTCACAAGCACCTGGGATCCCTCACTGATATTATGAAAATTAAACCATGGGAGGATTTGATTGAGGCACTAGTGACTTTTTGAGACTTCGTTCACAATGTCTTCCACTTCTCCGATTTTGAGCTTAATCCCTCTTCAGAAGAGATATCTATATATTTCGGGTTTGGCATGGATTAGAGAAACCAGAAGCTCATATTCCCGAGGGCTCTCTATGTACACTGATTATTCGATCTTTATAACATCATTAAGAAAATAAGAAAGAACAACATTGTCGAAGGGTGTTGTTCTTTCTACTTCATGTACTCTAGGTTTGGGAAGCTAAATGGGTTTGAAATGCATGAAAAGGGCCTTAAAAACAAGCAAAACAAGGACACATGGCAGATTCACCATTGCTTCGCCTTAATAGTGGCATTTCTGGGAATTATGGTCTTCCCAAACGAGGAGCGGACAATTGATACCTGCATAGTTAGGGTTGTACAGGTCCTCACTACAAAAAAAACATCATACTCTTGCCCCGATCATTCTATCAGATATTTATCGGGCATTGACTTTGTGTAAGTCCGGGGCAAAATTCTTCGAAGGGTGCAATATTTTGTTGCAAATGTGGTTGATTGAGCATCTCCGAAATTACCCCAAGTTCATGAGCTATGGTCCAAGCAAGGACAATTTCATTGATAGTTACGAAGAAAGAGTAAAAGATTACAACTCTCCAGAAGGGGTGGAAGCCTGGATATCCCACATAAGTTCTTTAAGTACAAGTCAAATTGAGTAGACCTTGGGTTAGCTTCAGTAAGAGAGGTGATATGCATATTGGACTTAAAATTTTATTTTCTTTTGTTGGGTTTGAGAAGTATTCGGCCGTATGCCCCACAAAGATTTCTAAGATAGCTAGGAAGGTACCAAGTAGTGCCCGAGGTGAATATTTGAGTGTGCAAGTGATGGAGCTACACCCTGAAGCTCCACTCCCTGAAGCTATAATCCAACAAATTTGGAATGGTTTTCGCTACTTGAAAGATGATACCCTAGTGCAAGATCCTGCGAAAGGTGAGATAGATCTGAGTTATGCTATGTGGTTTTGGAAGAGGCCTCGTGTGGATGATGAACCAGAACCCGAGCCCACAAGTCCTGTAAAAGGCTGCATGTTCAAGCCTTTGATGATAAAATCCAAGAGCGGTTGTCTTGGGGTGAAAAGGAAAGGGGATACAATGAAACTATTCATGCCTTAGAAGAAAAGTTGAGAACCCTCAATTTTGAGAAAGACTTACAAGCACAAGAAGCTGGAGGTGAAAAGAAGAGTCTGATCTGCGAGAATGAAGCCCTCCGTGTTCGGCTTCAACATATGAAAATAGCCTCTGAAATGCCGGTGAAAAGTTGGAAAGACCAAAAAACCATTGTCAATCTGATGGAAAAGGTGCAAGATTATGATTCTATCTTGGCAAAGACTGAAAAGGCATTGGACAAAGCCAAGGAAAAAATCGTACAATTAAATGAAAAGGCCGAATCAAGTAAGGATCGCCAAGTAACAAAATTTGAAGAAAAGAGGGCTTAATTTGAGATAGAGAGAGAAGTCCCATTGGGTACGTTCGGAAGCTTAGCTCCATGAACAATTTGAAGAAATGAGAAGGTACAATAGAGAATACCAGCATGCACATTTTTATAGGGAGAGGGCCCAGGCAAGACTCGAGCATGCTAGACTTCGATCTCAGTTGTAGTTAGATTTAGATCGAGAGGAGCACATAAGAGAGATAGCCACCACTCGCCAGCAATAGTTACAAGATCGACACTAGAATTTTCAGTACTTTAGAGAGCAAGTCCATGATTTGGCTATTTATACTGCTCAAAGTTATGTGAACTTCCAAGGGATAGATTATGAGATGTTTTTGGAGCATGCACCTACTTTTGGCCGTCATCTTGTAGCAGAGTTTGAAAGGATGTACCATACATTGGGAGGCCAGCTAGGGCAAGCCCCACCATGAGCAGATGTGCTAGTGGTTGATAGCAAAAAATTGTGGAGTTGAAACATAGTCTAGTTGTTAGAACTTTTTGGGTAGCAGTTATGTTTAGTTTGAATCATTAGTGATTTTTTTTTTAATCTTGTCAAAGTTTGTTAAGTCATTTTCGATGTAATGTCTTTTCTGTCATTGATTATGAATTGTTTTGTTTTGTTAAAAAAAACAAGACGATTATTGATTTCCTCGGAACTACGTAATGGTCTGATTCATGCAGTGTCATTATACGTAGGCAATCCTCATCAGATGCGATCATAGTCAAAATTAATCATAAAAAATGAGAAAAAAATTGAGACAAAAAAAGAAGAAAAAAGAAAGCGTGAAATTCACGAGGAAATAAACCAACGGGATGAAGCATGAAGCCTTCCAAGCTCATTTTAGAAATGAAAATGGCATTAGGTGCAAGACATACAATGTGTGATTAATATCTGTAAAAGGCCTAACTCTAACATGTTTGTTGTTTTTCATTTTAAAAGATAATGTTAAACAAAGGTGGTTGGTTTGTGGTTTAAACTAGCGACTCACCGTTACAACACGAGATCAAAAGAAAAAAGTAGAATGGCAAACAACAGTGAGAATGAGTCGGATAATGATGATGTCCATGGACAATTAGTCGGGCAAGGTATGTTACTGGTTGGAGAAGTAAGAGTGTTGAAACAACAATCAGCAGAAATGTACCAAACTTGGGTGACTAGACTGGCACCACCCCCACTACCAATAGAGCCTTTGGAGAATCTTCATAATGTGTCAGTAGCAAATAAAGTGCCCATCTCCATAATAGGTAAAATCGGAACAGCTCCCCGACCTACTCTATACATATATATACAAGATGTACATAAGGCTCTAGACCCGGAAACTATGAAAGGCATGGAGCTTACCAATCAAGCTGAACTCGAGCAACACTTATTGAGAAGGCCTATCTGTCTGTCAGTCTGAACCTGCACGCATGAAATGCAGCACCCCCAGAAAAGGGACATCAGTACGAAATAATGTACCGAGTATGTAAGGCACTATACTGAATGCTGAAACTGAACTGATAATATAATAACTGCAAGTAGCTGGAAGTCAAATATAATCTGAAGATATGCTTACCTACTGATATTGACTCAACTATCTCAATATAGTAAGTAAAATAGTTGTCTGACCCTATAAGACTCGGTATATATATACATATATATATGCTCTGCCATAGTAGGCTCACTCATAAGCGCTCGGCCATACTAGGCTCTGTATCTCGACCAACTGGGCTCACTCATAAGCGCTTGGCCACAGTAAGCTCGGTATATAACTTACCATCTGATCAGAGGTTGCCCAATAGAGGCCTGCCAATCGATTATAGCTCGATGGTAATGTAAATACTTTTAGTACAATATATATATATATATAGACTCTACTCTCTTGATTGGAAGAAGGAAATACTCAATATAATATGAATTTCTCTTTATACCTCGTTATCAAACTTTTGTAATGACAAGATCATGCCAAAATGAAAGAAGAGCTTAGCCTTAACATACCTACTATAGCATATGTGGACAAAGTCATAATTTCCCAATGAAGTTCTTGTTTCTCTCATACATTTGTAACAGCGAGCCTTGTTGAAATGCCTCTTGCCTAAATATCTCAATCAGTTTGTATGAGTTTCCAGCAACAAAAAATTTTCTCTTTTCCTTCATCTTCAAAATGTACTGGTTCTACTAAATCACGTTCCATGTTGCCATTCATTAGGCTTAAATCACTGAACAATTAATAATATTTGGCATGATACAAATAATTTGGCATCACTACTTTTGGTTGCAAATATCGAAGCAAGATTTATTCTTATTGTTCAAACCTTACGGTTCATTATACATGAGAAGAAACCCAGTAAAAATATGTGAGGATTTAATTCCAACTTGACCCAATTAAGACCATAATCCACCCTTAAGGTCTTTGTAGTCTTGTACGTTAGTGTCATGCAAATGACATTTGGATGCCACCTTTTAATTTGTGGTATGAGTCATCCCAATTAAATGGGAGGTTGCCACCTCATCCATTTTTTAATACTTATTCAATATATCTCCAATTAATTAGGTAATGTCCCGTTACCGGTAATTAATCAATTACCCGCATAATTAAAAATTATCTCAACTTACTTAAAATACTACTCTCTTTTAACATACCTTATAAATCTTAATAGCATGGTCCTATAGTACCTATTATGCAACTAGTCCATAAATATCGAGTATTAACGCTCGACCCATATTTTATCCCAAAATGTCAAACTTTGATAAAATTCGTTTTCTTCGATTTTACTTACCCTCTTACCTTCATGAATTTACTCATAACTTATGATCCTTATAATCCCCAAATAATCTTTTCCTTGGACTGATGTCAATTACCTTATGACAAATTCAATGTACAATACTACAGGGTGCAATACTGTCGTAACTTATTACTGCGAAGTGTAACATATCCGTAATGTAATACTGCATGACGTAACATCATCGTAATATATTACTGCAGATCATAACATTATCATAATATAATACTGGGGGAACGTAATATTGACGTAATATTGCGGGGTGTAACAGTTAAGGCTATCCCTTCTTTCTTTTGGCATGGTCCAAATTATACTGAAGAAACGAGCAAATATATAGTTTCTATAAATTACTCTATTCATAGAAATAGTAGGGATGTCTATATTCTTGATTCCCCATGAGAATTATTATTATCTTCTGTTCATGCGTCTTAGAATAATATGCAGTTGGAAAAGTTTATCCGGAAGAAATATCAAGATTATTATGTATTTTTCATGCATTTCACTCATTTATACATGTGCATTGACCCATGACCAGATGGCGTTATATACGCGTATATATGTAGATGTATGTAGGGAAGCGTTTTCCTACATAGTTTTCTCATATTGCTTGCTTTAGGGAAGCATTTTCCTGAATGACCATCCTCTGAATTCGTCATGGATCTTCTTCTGTTTCCATTCTATTATTGCCGGAATGCAATGTGAAATTCTCATGATGCTGACTATTATCAAATCACTCAGTCCCTAATTCATGTTTAGTTTATCTTGTTCACCAGTCTATATTGATTTCTATTAATCTGGGGTCTAACTTTTCCTCTTGGTAATCGCGCTAGAGTTGCGAACTTATTTCCCGAAATTAGGACATGTCTGTATGGCCTATACTCTTTTGTTGTCCTAAGGCCTGCCACCTCTCGTCTCTTCCTTCACTTGACTATAGATTTTGTAATATTGTCATCTTTTGATCTACCGTTGTAATCCACGTACCACATCTTACTCATAATGCTTCATTACTCTTTTCTTATTTCCCGCTAACATTTATGCCTATCACTTTATTCTGAAAACTTGAACAAGACATTGTTTTGCTTTTAGCTTCCCTTTGCTCCATTTAGTGGCTCTTCAAGTTGCTTAACGTTCTCGCTTTACTAGGGACGTGAGCCACACTAAGGTAATATTTATCCTTTCAAGGCTTATAGTGCATGTCTTTGTAGTACTCATATCTGGCTGCACTATTTTAGAGTGCACCATCTGGTTCTCTCACAAAGAGATGTATTAGCACATTTGCAATATCCTTCGGAAATATCAACTAACGCAAACAATTCATCCATCATATCTTCTTATAATACTTTTGTTAGCCCCCATAAGGCATATCTGGAATGGGTGCGACCAATTGCATATACCTATGTTACTATTGAATATAACTCAAAAAGCTTATGTTCCTCTGCCTCAAATATAAACGTTGTTAACCTTCATTAACTGGGCGCCTCGTACCCTTCTTCATCTTGCTTCTTTTTCTTGTTGAAACTTGTATTTATCTTCTTAATCTCTCATTGTCTTTCACCATGAAGATGGATAGACATTCTTGCCTTAAGGCTTCTTAACAGGAAGCTTACACATTTCAGTCCACCCATGATATGCTAAAGACCTCACATTTACTTGTCGTAGACATCTTACAAAAATCCAACTCCTCTGACTCAGCTCTTCCACAACTATCTCTCTTTCCAATCCTTCTTTCCGGATGTAGGTATCATCTTATTATGAATAAAAAGAGAATTTCGGAATTTGAATTCTTATAAGTGAGCTCTACTACACGATCTAGAGTAAGAAGAAAGAGTGACAATCCTAAATGCCCTGTAGCCTCCTGCGTATAAGTGTGGTGCACGACACACCCATAAACAAGACACTACTAGACATGACTTGTAGACTCCCTAAGACAGAACTATTCTGATACTACTTTTGTCACGACCCAATCCGATGGACCGCAACGGGCACCCGGTACCTTACTCAACCGAGTACTAACGTGATGTATCTTTCTTATTACATTATCATATACACGTGACATACGGGCCTAATATGCCAACATGATCATTTATAAACTCAAAACATAGGCCGACAAGGCCGTACAATCTTTCACGTACACGACATATGTCTACAAGCCTCTAAGAGTACATAATTGTCATAAAGGTCGAGACAGAGTCCCGCCATACCAAATAATACATGTCTAAATCATACTAAGTAAGGCACATAAATAAGCACATAACATGAATCGAGACCTGTGGGCATGAATCAAAGCGTCCCCAGGCAAAAAAGAACATCAGTACGAATAATGTACTGAGTATGTAAGACACATAAATAAGTACGTAACAGACATGGAGGAAATATAGAGTAAATAACTCCACCTGTAAGTCTGAATAATTTTGTAAATCATGAAATAATTATAGTATCATGCATATGCGTATGAATGTCATGTCGTGCATAGGTACATGTTTCATAACATCATCAGTCTCTGAGGGCAGTCCATCATATCATAATTTTCATGTGATAGAAGGAAAAATGATATCCAAAGCTAGCAACATAGTGAGAAGGCAAAAATCGGACCTTTGTATTAAATGAAGTGAGTTAAAAATACAAGCTTAGCAACTAGGCAATTGCGGACCGGAGCTTTCGCCGGTGACTGGAAACCTCAACGGCAAAACTATATATATGTATCTTTTAGTTAGAATTGTAATAAGTAAACTATTATATCTTCTTTGTATAATTTAAACTATAGTGTAAATATTGGATTTTTTTATTTATATAGTTTCTTTATGTCTAAAAGTAAGTCGGTTAATATATTTATATATAAATGGGTTACAAAAAGTTTTTTTTTTTAAAAAAAAAACCTAACTAACGAAAACATAAAATCTAATCTGCATCAATTCCCAACTTCCCCACTTCCAGAATGTGAGTATTTTTTAAAATTAAATCGAATAAAATCTATTAAGAGTAAGATAAAACTTTAAAACATCAAGATTAGACCTAAATAATATTTACACTAAAATAATATAGAATTTGGGTGTGGCAAAAAATTAGTTGTTCACAATAGGGGTGGCTGCATAGGGATGTTATGTGATGGCTTGGGGCTTGTTGTTGATGAAATAGAAGTATTATGGTTGTTAGAATATCAACATGTGCACATGTTGTTAGACTTATATTGATATTCTGCACATGTTATTTTATTAGTGAGTATTTTGATTTGAACCTCATCACGATTCCCCCGAGGTTAGCTTCTTCTGCACATGGTGTACTCATGCTACACTTCCACATATTTTTGTGCGGGTACAAGTGTTGGAGGCAATGGTACCAGGTAGTGTTAGCTTCTTTGATTGTGAGGATTCAAGGTAGAGTTGCTCGATTGCCGCAGGCTCTTGGAGTCCTTTAATTACATTATTATTGTCAATTCTTTATCCAAACAATATCGCATTTTGAGATATATCGATGATTCAATAGAGTTCTTGACTATGTACTAACTAGTCTTGGGGATTCGTAGTGATTATCATTATGTTATCATGTAGCTCCTTTAAATTTATCATTTATATTAAATTCTGCTTCATAATATCATGATTAATTTGTTTATCTATTGTAAGTGATTGGCTCACCTAGTTTTATAGGCTAGTCGGCATCACAATCCTCAAGTTCGGATTTTGGGTCATGACAAGTTGGTATCAGAGCTCTAGGTTCATAGGTTCTACTAGTCACGAGTCAGTTTAGTAGAGTTGGTACATCGGTATGGAGACGTCTATACTTACCTTCGAGAGGCTACGAAACTACTAGGAAATTCCTCTTCTTTCATTCCTTATCGTGTGTCATTGATATAGCTTGAACCATATATCTTATATTCCTTTACATCCACATGTATAGTTTATTGCACACTCAATATCAGCTATACACCAACTGTTTGTGGTGTTGCAAATGGGCTACGATGGAGATATGGATGCTCGATCATTGTCTTGAGGTGTTTGTCCAGACTAAGGATGCAGATGTATTTGTAAATCTTAAAGTTTTCACGTGTGGGGTGTAGCGAGTTCTGGTATCTAGTTAGCTTGGGAGGATTTAATTAATTATTTAGTTGTGATCGTTGTAGGGTCATGGGAGAATGTTGATTTGAGACTAGTCGGTGATATTAGAGGTCATGTGTTTTTTATGGGACTTCTATTCAATGGAAGGTACATATTATCATTCAAGGCACTTGAGGAAGTGAGCTTGACTGTCACGAGGATGAATATGCACTTAGCAGATGATTTGAGGTATATTATGATTGGTGATATAGGAGCTTATGAAGGCAGGTATTGTTGATCATCAGATGTTATGTCCTATGGCTTCATGCCAAGTGGGGCAGTTTTCTATGTACGATCAGATTGCATGGTCTTGTGTTATAGTAGGTTTGTTATGAGGTATATATATAGTATTAGAGGGTTCCCCGAAATTGTATATGGTTAAGATTAGAGGTTTCATGCGATAGTGTTGAGACTCGAGGTATTTCTGTGCCATTATTAACTCTACATTTCAGCATTAAACAGGTTAGAGAAACAACTTTAGATTCACGAAAATCTCTTCAGAGTAGGTATTTCAGTTTCAACATTATTGGGTGTTTCAAAGAAAATAAGTAGTTTGTGGTCTTTCAATGGTATCTGCATATATTGGGTGGATCAGAATTGATTTGGAGGCCACCTATAGGCCTACCGAGAATGTGTGTTGGAATGGATCTTATCCGTGTTCTGATGTGTTCCATGAGTTACTCTCCTATGCTATTGTCACACCCCAAAATCGAGGAGCGCGACCGGAGCTCAACCGAGTAAACCCGACTGAGCAAGCCTGTTAGATTTTATTCTACCCAAACTAATTCATAAATAAAGAGGAGATGAACTCCATCTATCATACTTTATAAATATTTCACTAACAACTTTCATTTTGTTTCCATTAGCACTTTCAACCATAATATCCAAAATATTACAATTTTTATAGAAATGAAGAAAACATATTTGTCAAATATCAATATTTTTAACTTAATATCCAATACCAAACACCACCCACAACCTGTCTACAGAGCCTCTAAATACAACTGAAGAGTAATATAGAAATACCGAAAATAAGGCTTCGGCTATACCTCAAAATACAAAGTACATGATAAACAATGATACAGGACCCCGAAGTGAAGTGGGGCTCACTAAGTCGGCTAAATAGAGGATGCACCACTAGCTGCGACCAACACCGTATGCAAGGGAACCACCTACATCCATTTAAAGGTGTAGCGACCCCGACAAAGGAATGGTAGTACTGTCGAATAGTACTAAAATGTAAGGCAAACACAAATCTTAATAGAATGAATAGTGGAAACAAATAGAAAGCAGTTAAAATAATCAATAAGTACTTCACAGGATTATAAGGAAACACTAAATAAGGACCACATCGTTCCGATTCAATCTTTTCATCTCTTTAGGTTAAATAATCTTTAGTACCAGTGCCACAATGTCACGACCCGAATTTTTCACCCTCAGGAGTCATGATGGCGCCTACTAATGTGATTTAGGCAAGCCAATTATGTGAACAGTTTACCCTTCTTACCCATTTTATATTCATTAACAATTGCGAAGTAATAATATTTAAATAGCAGAATTTAACATAAGCGGAAGAAAAAAACAATAAGCTAGTTGAACATGAATCCAATACAACTGTTTGAGTCTTGACTACCCAGAACTGGCATCACAGTTTCGCAGATGGTCTAAGAATGCTACAATTAAAGGTCTGAAAGAAATAAATACAACACTATCTCTGGAAATGCATGAAAGAAACCAGAATAGTATATAGAAAGAGACGTCAAGGCCTGCGGACACCTGCAGGACTACCTCGGGTCGCCTGATGAGCAAGAATCAACAATCCCATTGCGGTCCGAAGTCTACAACACTGGGGTCTGCACAAAAGAGTGTAGAGTGTAGTATCAGCACAACCGACCCCATGTGCTGGTAAGTGCCTAGCCTAACCGCGGCGAAGTAGTGACGAGGCTAGGACCAGACTACCAAATAAACTTGTGCAATTTAACTATATACAGCGGAAAAGAAGTACATAAAGAAACTGTCATATACAGTGGAGTATGGGTGGGGGGAAAACCTGTTGTGGGGAAACATCGAATAGTAACAAAAGAGCAACAAATAAATATGAGGATCACCACAGTTCAATTGAAAATAGGAAGGGGAAATCATGTTGCGGGGTATAACAAGTATCGACAGGAAACCAACAATTTAGTGTAGGGAAACCATAACACAGTTATCAATAAAAATTAGGAAATCAAAGACAAGTGCACGACATCACCCTTCGTGCTTTACTCTCTCTCACCAAAATAATACACGGCATCATCCTTCGTGCTTTAACACTCTCTTACCAAAATAATACACGGCATCACCCTTCGTGCTTTACGCTTTTCCTCACCCAAACAACAATCACAAGTCAAATAAGGTAAGGGAATCTATAACCTCGAAATAAAATCAAGTAACAGCAGAAAATCAGTAAATAAACACAAGGGACAACATAACTAAATTATCAGCAAGAATCAGGGAAATCAAGGACAAGTGCACGGCATCACCCTTCGTGCTTTTACTCTCGTCATCACCATAAGAATCTATACAATAGGCACGGAATGGTACATCGTGTGACAAGGAATAACCCTTCGTGCTTTACACTCTTTCCTCACAAAACAAACAATGCACGACATCACCTTTCGTGCTTTAACTCTCCACCTCACCCAAACAACAATCACAAACAATATGGCAAGGAAATAAAAAAATTTGCAATAAGAATCCCGGCAACAAGGAGCAAAAAGTCAACAATTAAACCCCGGCAAGGGAACAACATCAATAACATCAACATCCCGACAAGGGAGATAATAAATAAATCAACAATAGCTCGGCAAGGGCGACAACATAATGATCTCTTCTCTTTCTCACTTTTACTTCACAATTCACTTCACAACTCGAGCCATTGCTCTAGAGGTTCAATTATCACTTATACCTTCACAACTCATTTCACAACTCGAGCCAATGTTCTAAAAGTTCAATTGTCACTTATACTTTCACAATTCGTTATACAAGTTTAGCCAACGTTCCTCAATGTTCATAGGTCACAATTCTTTCCACAAACTTTATACCACAAATAGAAACCTTTGCCAAGGCATGAAAGATACAACGAAGTCATGATAATCACAATATAAAGACTCACGGGCATGCTAGACACCAATGTATAGATACTCGTCACCATGCCTATAAGTCGTACTCAACAGGTACCACATAGCAAATAGGAGTCGACTCCTAATCCCTCGAGCTAAGGTTAGACCAAACACTTACCTCGATGCCACGAACACAATTCACGAATCAATTATAGCTTTACCCTTTGATCCCACCACCAATTCGCTCGTATCTAGTCACAAGTTACTTAATTACATCAATAAACGCCAAATGAATCAATTTGAGTGCATAAAAATGGGTTTTCCAAAGTTTCGCCCCTGGGCCCACATGGTCAAAACACGAGGTTCGAACCAAAACCCGATTACCCATTCCCCACGAACCCAAATATATAATTTGTTTTGAAATCGGACCTCAAATCAAGGTCCAAATCCCAATTTTTGAAAAACCTAGGTTCTACCCAAAAACACCCAATTTCCCCAATAAGAATCATTGATTTAAGTTGAAATCATGTTAAAAGATGTTAATGATTGAAGGAAATGAGTTAAAATTAACTTAAAATCGATTTGGAAGAAGAGTTGTTCTTGGAAAATCGCCCTAAGGAGTTTATGTTTTGAAAAGATGTGAAAATGGGTTTAAAATCGTCTAAGTATAAAAGTTGCAGGTCTCAGTTATGGGAATTGCGAACAGGGGTTCACAATTGCAAACCCCGGCCTCTGCTGGCTTGGGAATTCTGAAGGGAGTTTGGGAAATGCGAAATGGGAATTGCAAAGGGAGTTTGGGAAATGCGAACTGGGAATTGCGAAGGGAGGTTGGGAAATGCGAAGCCTGCATGCCTGCAATTCCTTAAGTCCAAAATTTCACCCCGTGGCCTACTTAAAACTCACCCAAGCCCTCGGGGCTCCAAACCAAACATGCACACCACCCTAAAAACATCATACGGACTCGTTCGTGCATTCAAATAACTAAAATAACATCAACAATTATGAATTTAGCATCAAAATCATGAAACTTTTCTCAAGACTTCAAATTTCCAATTTTCTCAATAACTATCCGATTCACGTCGTTTCAAGTCCGTTTCTTACCAAATTTCACAGAATTATCTTAAATCATATATAATACATGTACCGGGCGCCAGATCCAAAATACAGGTCCGATACAAACATGTTCTAATCAAAATTCATTTACAAACCTTATAGACAATTTCAAAAAACAATTTTCTTTAAAAATTCATTTCTCGGGCTTTGGACCTCGAGAGTCGATTACGGGCATGGACCTAAGTCCCATATTTTCCTACGGACCTTTCGGGGCCGTCAAATCATGGTCCCGAGATCGTTTACCCAAAATGTTGACCGAAGTCAACTTAATTCATTTTATAGTCAAAATTTATCAATTTTCATAGATTTTCACATTTAGGCTTTCCGGTTACGCGCCCGGACTATGCACGCAAATCTAGGAGATTCTAAGAGTGGTTTTTAAGGCCTCGGAACGTAGAATTTTATTTTAAAAAAAGTAAGGTCATCACGTTCTCCACCTCTAAAACAATCGTTCGCCCTCGAACGGATAGAAGAAGGAAGTACCTGAGTCGGGGAAAAGATGGGGATAACGGCTCCACATATCAGACTCGGACTCCCAGGTCGATGCCTCAAGAGGCTAACCCTTCCACTGAACACGAACAGAAGGAAAACTTTTCGATCTCAAATGACGAACCTGCCGGTTTAGAATAGCTACCGGCTCCTCCTCATAAAACAAGTCCTTATCCAACTGGACAGTGCTGGAATCTAACAAGTGGGATGGATCACCCGTGATATTTCTGAAGCATGGACACATGAAACATTGGATGCACGGCTGACAAGCTCGGCGGCAACGCAAGTCTATAAGCCACCTCTCCCACTCGATCAAGAATCCCAAACGGGCCAATGAACCTAGGGCTATGCTTGCCCTTCTTCCCAAACCTTATCACGCCCTTCATAGGCGATACTCGAAGCAATACCCGCTCACCGAACATGAATGCCAAATTACAAACCTTGCGGTCGGCATAACTCTTTTGCCTGGACTGAGCTGTACGAAGCCTATCCTGAATGATCTTGGCCTTGTCCAAGGCATCCTGAACCAGATCAGTATTCAACAACCAAGCCTTTCCCAGCTCAAACCATCCAACTGGAGACCGACACCGCCTACCATATAAAGCCTCATAATGAGCCATATAAATACTCGACTGGTAGTTGTTGTTGTAGGCAAACTCTGCTAAAGGCAAAAACTGATCCCACGAGCCTCCAAAGTCAATGACACAAGCTCAGAGCATATCCTCCAAAATCTGAATAGTCCGCTCGGACTACCCTTCCGTCTGAGGGTGAAACGTTGTGCTAAACTCAACCCACGTGCAAAACTCTCGCTGAACTGCCCTCCAGAAGCGTGAAGTAAACTGCGTACCTCAGTCCAAAATGATTGACAGGGGCACACCATGAAAGAGAACAATCTCCTCGATATAGATCTTAGCTAACCTCTCAGAAGAATAGGAGACTACTACAGGAATGAAATGCGCTGACTTGGTCAGCCTATCAACAATGACCCATACTGCGTCGAACTTCCTCCGAGTCTGTGGGAGTCCAACAATGAAATCCATAGTTATCCGCTCCCACTTCCACTCGGGAAGCTCAATCCTCTAAAATAAACCATCGGGCCTCTGATGCTCGTACTTAACCTGCTGACAATTCAAACACTGAGCCACATATGCAATGATATCCTTCTTCATTTTCCTCCATCAATAATGCTGCCGCAAATCCTGATAAAATTAACTCTCGGAGTCCATCCACATTAGGCACACAAACTCGACCCTGCAATCTCAAAACTTCATCATCACCCAAGGTAACCTGCTTGGCACCTTCGTGTTGCACCGTGTCTCTAAGGACACACAAATGGGGATCATCATACTGTCGATCCCAGATACGCTCCAATAATGAAGAATGAGAAACTGTGCAAGCTAACACACGACTGGGCTCAGAAACATCCAACCTCACGAACTGATTGTCCAAAGCCTGAACATCCAAAGCAAGTGGTCTCTCAATGACCGAAATATAAGCAAGATTGTCCATACTAGCTGACTTCCTACTCAAAGCATCGGCCACCACATTGTCCTTTCCCAGATGATATAGGATAATGATATCATAATCTTTCAACAACTCCAACCACCTCCTCTGCCTCAAATTCAACTCCTTTTGCTTGAACAAATACTAAAGACTCTTGTGATCCGTAAACACCTCACATGCCGCGCTATATAGATAATGCCGCCAAATCTTTAATGTGTGAACAATGGCTGCCAACTCCAAATCATGAACCGGATAGTTATTCTCATGAATCTTCAACTGCCGCGAAGCATAGGCAATGACCTTGCCATCCTACATCAACACTACACCAAGTCCAATATGAGATGCATCACAATAAACTGTATAAGGCCCTGAACTTGTAGGAAAAACCAACAACGGTGTCGTAGTCAGAGCTGTCTTGAGCTTCTGAAAGCTCGCCTCACACTTGTCCGACCACCTAAACTGGGCACACTTCTGGGTCAACCTAGTCATTGGGGCTGCGATAGATGAAAATCCCTCTACGAACCGACGACAGTAGCCTGCCAATCCCAGGAAACTCCGAATCTCTATGGGTGATGTTGGTCTAGGCCAGTTCTTGACTGCCTCAATCTTCTTCGGATCAACTTGAATACCCTCTACTGATACAACATGACCCAGGAATGCAATTGAACTCAACTAGAACTCACACTTTGAGAACTTAGCATATAACTAACTATCCCTCAAGGTCTGAAGAACCACTCTAAGATGTTGCTCGTGCTCCTCCCGGCTGCGGGAATAAATCAAAATATCATCAATGAAGACTATCACGAATGAATCCAAATATGGCTTGAACACTCAGTTCATCAGATTTATAAAAGTTGATGGGGCATTTGTCAACCCGAATAACATCACCAAGAACTAATAATGCCCGTACCTAGTGCAAAAAGCTGTCTTAGGGACATCAGATGCCCTAATCCTCAACTGATGGTATCCAGATCTCAAATCAATCTTCGAAAATACCTTGGCACCTTGAAGCTGATCAAACAAATCATCAATTCTCGGCAATAGATACTTATTCTTGATTTTAACCTTGTTCAACTGTCAGTAATCAATACACATTCTCATCGATCCGTCCTTCTTCTTAACGAAAAACACTGGCACACCCCAAGGCAAAACACTAGGTACAATGAAACCCTCCTCAGCAATTCTTGCAACTGCTCCTTCAACTCTTTCAACTCAGGCGGTGCCATACGATACAGGGGGAAAGAAATGGGTTGAGTGCCCGGAGCCAAATCAATGCAAACATCAATATACCTATCGGGTGGCATACCCGAAAGGTCTGAAGGGAAATACCTCAGGAAACTCGCAAACAACGGGCACATAATCAATAAAAGGAACCTTAGAACTAGAATCACGGACATATGCCAAATAGGCCAAACACCCCTTCTCGACCATACGCC
Source organism: Nicotiana tabacum (assembly GCF_000715075.1). Lineage (NCBI taxonomy): Eukaryota > Viridiplantae > Streptophyta > Magnoliopsida > Solanales > Solanaceae > Nicotiana > Nicotiana tabacum. The sequence goes on along the minus strand of NC_134080.1, from coordinate 108,683,233 downwards.
GAGCCTTCACATAAGAGATAACGCTACGGGTAGAATGACCAGGAGTCCCTCTCCACTTTAAATAATGAAAACCTAGTAAGGCTAAGGTCACAGTCTTGCATGACAGTCCAACATAGCGTGGTAAGGTGATAACAAGTCCATCCCTAATATGACATCAAAATCGACCATGTCTAAAAGAAGCAAATCTACACGAGTCTCAAGACGTCCAATCACAACTATACATGAATGATGGACTCGATTTGCCACAATAGAATCACCCATCAGTGTAGACACATAAACAGGAGCATTCAAAGAATCATTAAGCATGACTAGATATGGCGCAAAATAAAATCGAAGCTTCTCTACCACAAACCAGAACAATACCTGCACCTCCACCTCTAATACCTTTACCTCCACCTCTAGCATCTCTACCTCTAAATCTAATACCTCTACCTCTACCTCTAGTACCTCTACCTCAACCTCTATCTAACTGAGCGGGCTGGACGAGTCCCTCAATGAACCTCCTCACTCTCTCTCACGGCGGTAAGTATGATAAGGTCATGACGAGCCAAGTCGATGAATCTGATCTCGTATTGAGTAACAGTCATAGAACCCTATTGGAGACGCTCAAACTGCCTTTGATAGACATCTCTCTGAGTGATGGGGAGAAACTTCTCCAGAAATAGTTGCGTGAATTGTCCTCAAGTCAAAGCTGATGACCTAACTGGTATAGCCAATCAATAATCTCTCCAACATGTCTTGGTGGATCCAGACAAGCGAAAAGTAGCAAAATCGACCCCATTGGTCTCCACAATCCCCATGTTCCTGAGAACCTCATGACAACTGTCTAGATAATCTTGGGGATCCTCAGAAGATGCATTGCTTAAAGTAGTAGTGAAGAGCTTGGTGAAACATATCCAACCTCCACAAAGCTTCCGAAGACGTAGCCGATCTATCACCGGTTTGTGCTGTTGTTCGTTGAAGAAGAGGTACGTGACCTCGCCATTCACGAAAGGACAAGAGTATGGGTTTCAATTTATCACTAAGAGAACAAAATCGCACAACAGGAAAGATTGAATGTGAAGTTTTTCCTAAATCTGTAACCTCTGGGAGATAAATACACACGTCTCCATACCGACCCCTCAGACTCTACTAAGCTTGTCTATGAACTGTGAGACCCATGTAACCTAGAGCTATGATACAAACTTTTCACGACCTGGATTTCCCACACTTAGGAGTTGTGATGGCGCCTACTAATGTGAGCTAGGCAAGAAAATTATGTGAACAATTTACCTTTTTTACCCATTTTATATTCACTAACAATTGCGAAGTAATAACATTTAAATAGCGGAATTTAACATAAGTGGAAGAAAAAAAATAAGCTAGCTGAACATGAATCCAATACAACTGTTTGAGTCTCGACTACCCAGAACTGATGTCACAATTTCACAAACGGTCTAAGAAAACTACAATTAAAGGTCTGAAAGAAATAAATACAACACTGTCTCTGGAAATGCATGAAAGAAACAAGAATAGTATATAGAAGAAGACGCCAAGGCATGCGGACGCCTGCAGAACTACCTCGGGTCGCCTGATGAGCAAGAATCAACAATCCCATTGCAGTCCGAAGTCTATAATATTGGATTCTACACAAAAGAGTGTAGAGTGTAGTATCAGCATAAATGACCCCATGTACTTGTAAGTGCCTAGCCTAACCTCAGCAAAGTAGTGACGAGGCAAGGACCAGACTACCAAATAAACCTCTGCAATTTAACTATATACAGCGGAAAAGAAGTAGAGAAAGAAACAGTCATATACAGTCGAGTATGGGATGGGGAAAACATGTTGCGGGGAAACATCGAATATAACAGAAGAGCAACAAATAAATATGAGGATCACCACAGTTCAATTGAAAATAGGAAGGGGAAATCATACTACGGTGTACAATAAATATCGATAGGAAACCAGCAATTTAGTGTAGGGAAACCGTAACACAATTATCAATAAAAATTAGAAAATCAAAGAAAGTGCACGACATCACTCTTCGTGCTTTTACTCTCTCACCAAAACAATACACGACATCACCCTTCTTGTTTTACGCTCTTCCTCACCCAAACAACAATCACACGGCAAATAGGTTAAGAGAATCTATAACCTCGAAATAAAATCAGGTAACAACAGAAAATCAGTAAATAAACGTAAGGGACAACATAACTAAATTATCAGCAAGAATCAGGGAAATCAAGGACAAGTGCACGACATCACCCTTCGTGCTTTTATTCTCGTCCTCACCATAAGAATCTATACAATAGGCATGGAATGGTACATCGTGCGACACGGCATCACCCTTCGTGCTTTACACTCTTTCCTCACAAAACAAACAATGCACGACATCACCCTTCGTGCTTTAACTCTCTTCCTCACCCAAATAACAATCACAAACAATAGGGCAAGGAAATAAAGGAAATTTGCAATAAGAATCCTGGCAAGGGAGTAACAAGTCAACAATTAAACCCCGACAAGGGAACAACATCAATAACATCAACATCCCGGCAAGGGAGATAACAAATAAATCAACAATAGCCCGGCAAGGGTGGCAACATAATGATCTATTCTCTTTCTCACTTTTACTTCACAATTCACTTCACAACTCGAGCCAATGCTCTAGAGGTTCAATTATCACTTATACCTTCACAACTCATTACACAACTCGAGCCAATGCTCTAAAAGTTCAATTATCACATATACTTTCACAATTTGTTATACAACTTGAACCAACGCTCCTCAATGTTCATAAGTCACAATTCTTTCCACAAACTTTGTACCACAAATAGAAACCACCGCCAAGGCATGAAAAATACAATGAAGTCATGATAATCACAATATAAAAACTCACGGGCATGCTAGATACCAACGTATAGATACTCGTCACCATGATTATACGTCGTACTCAACAGTTACCACATAGAAAATAGGAGTCGACTCCGAGTCCCTCAAGCTAAGGTTAGACCAAACACTTACCTCGATGCCACGAACACAATTCACGATTCAATTATAGCTTTACCCCTAGATTCCACCACCAATTCGCTCGTATCTAGTCACAAGTCACTTCATTACATCAATAAATGCCAAATGAATCAATTTGAGTACATAAAAATGAGTTTTCCAAAGTTTTGCCCAAAAAGTCAAAAATCGCCCCCGGTCCCACATGGCCAAAACCCGAGGTTCGAACAAAAACCCGATTACCCATTCCCCCACATACCCAAATATATAATTTATTTTGAAATCGGACCTCAAATCGAGAACCAAATCCCCAATTTTTTAAAAACCTAGGTTCTATCCAAAACACCCAATATCCCCAATGAAAATCATTGATTTTATGTTGAAATCATGTTAAAAGATTTTAATGAATGAAGGAAATGAGATAATATTAACTTACAATCGATTTGGAAGAAGAGTTGTTCTTAAAAAATCACCCTAAGGAGTTTGTGTTTTGAAAAGATGTGAAAAATGGGTTTAAAATCGTCTAAGTATAAAAGTTGCAGGTCTTAGATATGGGAATTGCGAACCCCGACCTCTGCTGGCTTGGGAATTGCAAAGGGAGTTTGGGAAATGCGAACTGGGAATTGCGAAGGGAGTTTGGAAAATGCGAATTGGGAATTACGAAGGGAGGTTGGGAAATGCGAAGCCTGCAGGCCTGCAATTCCTTAAGTCCAAAATTTCACCCCGTGGCCTATCCAAAACTCACCCGAGCCCTCGGGGCTCCAAACCAAACATGCACACCACCCTAAAAACATCATACAGACTCGTTCGTGCATTCAAATCACTAAAATAACATCAACAACTATAAATTTAGCATCAAAATCATGAAACTTTTCTCAAGACTTCAAATTTCCAATTTTCTCAATAACTATCCAATTCACGTCGTTTCAAGTATGTTTCTTACCAAATTTTACATAATTATCTTAAATCATATATAAGACCTGTACCGGGTGCTAGAAAAAAAACATAGGCCCAATACCAACTTGTTCTAATCAAAATTCATTTCCAAACCTTATAGACAATTTCAAAAAACAATTTTCTTCAAAAGTTCATTTCTCGGGCTTGGGACCTCGAAATTCGATTCCGGGCATACGCCCAAGTCTCATATTTTCTTGCGGACCCTCCGGGACTGATAAATTATGGGTCCAGGTCCGTTTACCTAAAACGTTGACAGAAGTCATATTAATTCATTTTATAGTCAAAATTTATCATTTTCACAGATTTTCACATTTAGGCTTTATGGCTACGCGCCCAGACTGCGCACGCAAATAGAGGTGATGCTAAGATAGGGTTTTAAGGCCTCAGAATGTAGAATTTAATTTTAAAACAAGTGATGACCCAACCCATAATGCCACCATGTTTTTACACGGAGTCGGGTCACGACCAGACAGGCTAAGCCATCCCAAGTGATACATATCCTAATTCACAATGCTAATTAGAAATCCAACATAAATGCCACCATGTGTATAGCATGGCGTCTGATCTCGGCCCGATCGGCTAAGCCGTCTCAAGTGAGACGTAACCATATTCACAATTTCATCCACAATGCCATTGTGGACTTACACGTAGTTAGGTCTCGGCCCAACCGACTAAGCCATCTCACTTGGGACATAACCTCTTTCAATTATCCATTTAATTCACATTTCTTTCCATCTTCTATTACATGGCATAAACATCCCCATTTATTAAGTAGTTCTTGGCACTTTGACACATTTTATAATTGTAGTCGTTCCCTTTTTATTTGTTTGAATAACAATATCATTCATGTCAATAAGTTCTATCACATAAGACATTGCACATATAAGGAAAAGAGCTTGAAAATCATAAGGCTCATTTTGGAATAGTCATGTTTATGGGTAACAACCCGGAATATATGATTTATGAACTTTGAGCCAACCATGCTTGAACTTATGAAAACATTTATGAAATTTGATTCCAAGAGAGAAAGTTTAGCCAACATACCTTGTTTAAGCTTTCCTTAAGTTACTACAATATTCTGGAAATTCTAGCAATCCCAATCTACTTCGAGATATAATAAAATCGAACACAAATTAGGAAGATATTCATGGCTTCAGCTCATTTGAGCATTTTATCAAACACTAGTTATGCATCTTGATTTCAAAGCTCTTCTACAAGATTTCCTTCATTCTCCAATCCAATCTTAACTTATTTGTGTTCAAAAATCTTCCCAAAAACCTAATTTGTACATGCATTTATACATAATAATATTACACCCATGAATCATACCTCAATAACCCATCTTATACCCCAAAATCGAAATTGAAGTCTAGTGTATAGAACCTTACCTCTTAGATGAAGATCTTGAGATTAGTTTCCTTGATTCTTGAAGATTGATGAAAGATTAAATGGTTATAATGCTAGGCTTCCTCCCTCTCTCTCTAAAATGTTCTCATATCTCTCTAGATTTAGTATAAAATAGCCCCAAATGAAGCCCCAAAGCTTATTTATCAAAGTGGGTTCGGATATGAAAATTTCCAAAAATGACACCTAAAGTCAAATACGTGGTGCAATTATGCTATAGCATAATAGATATGTGGGCAGCATAATCATTATGCGATAGCATAATTGACAGCAAAATCAATTATGGGACAGCATAATCAACATTCAACAAAATAATTTTTGCTCGACTCTGCTTCATTATGCGATGCGTATGTGGTCTGCAGTGTCATTTTGCGATCGCAAAATTGATCGCAAATCTAACCTGTGTTAATTTGTTCATAACTTTGTGTAGGAATGTCCAAAAGAAGAACGGTTTAAAGTGTTAGATACTAGACTTGAAGACCTTTCATTTGATAGATTTTTCGTCACATAAAACCTTATATATATTTAGATATGCTCATCCAAAGTGTGGACTTGTGCGAACTCATTTGGAATATTAGCCTATTATGAAATTTTCCAATTTGACTTAGACTTAGTCCTTAGACCCCAAATAACTTATTATATGACTTATACACTTATTTACCAAATCTAATTGATGTTTATCATGTTAATAGTACGTAAAATATTATAATTAGCCTATCTGGCAGCACGAAATCCTAAATTACTTAGCGAAATTTTTCGGGGCATTACATTCTCCCCCGCTTAGGATCATTCATCCTCGAACGACAAGTAGAGTCAGCCCCAAACACATAACATGATATATCTCTTTTCTAACCTACCTCAGGACCCTAAATTTTGATAAACTCCCAAAATTTTTAGAAATTTCGACAACTCCTTTGTAACTAGGCCTATCCACCTGCCAGAGAACTACCAAAACCATTCTAACAACACATCCACAACTCGACAAAACACCACAACGTATATATCCATAACTCTAATCTCAGCATTACAAGTGTTACACTATCATTATGATACCTGAACATGGACTGCACATTTTTAAATCATAACATCTATAAGGTACCTTTCAAATCAAAACCAATTGTTATACAATCAAGCTGTTGGCCCAAAAATAGGTGAAGTTTTTGAAGATTGACAAAAGAACTCATACATGGACTAGGTCCATCTTGTAAAGCACAGTCATAATCAACATGTACATGTGAGATGCACGTGAAGGAGATAAATATAACTGATCAAGAATCAATATCTCCTGATCTGATCGAAAAGGTTTCATATTGGATAAGGAGAGAAAGACTCTTTACATAAAGAGAACACAGTTTAGGAACAAGATAGTGTTAGAGTTTGAGATCATCTTGAACTCTACTATGATAGAAGAGTAGCATTTGAATCCCAATCAATCTCTAATTACTAACCCATTAAATATCAGTGTTGTTCTCTTTTACAGGAAATGCACATATGCAAAAGTTAAACTTAAATTGAGAGAAAAAGAGCAAGGCGATTTTGCAAGCAATTTATGTGTGATTCGAGTGTGCAATCTTGAAGCTACTTCAACGAGATAGAAGAACTAATTCCATGTGTCTATCTTTTGTTCTAGTTCAATTGTAGTAGGTAATTTTACTTTGTATCTTTCAGCTTTCATAGAAGCAATTGTGTTAGGTACCTAGAGTGTTCAAGTTAGAGTTAACTTGAAGTTGTCGCAACAGTTGAGGTTATATGCCACAATGGGAATAGAGTTAATCCTTAGGTTTATAAAAAGTTTTGTAAATGCTAGTTTGGCGTAGTGATTTTAGTGGAAGATTGGGAAAATCCTACTGAGTAGTAGGTCGTGGTTTTCTCACCTTTTGAGCCAGGTGATTTCCACGTAAAAATCTTTGTGTTATTTATTTTCTTTATTTATTATTCCGCAAACAGTAGTAGTTGAAACACATAGAAGAACCAGGTGCTTCTATAGTTCAGTTAAGCAAAAATTAGGTACCACACAAATCACCCACCCCTCTTTGTGTGGTATTGATGTTTAAAAAATCAATTGGTATCAGAGCGGGTTATACTTGAATAGCTTAACACCTTAGGAAAAGATCAAGAAGAGTGCACCACCTGGAAACTAGGAAGGGCAATCCACTGCTAGGCTTCCACTCTTTAATGGTCAGTACTACTCTTGGTTGAAGAACAGGATGAGAGATTATATTATAGGAGAAGATTATGAACTCTGGGACATAGTCTGTCACGACCCAAACCGATGGGCCGCGATGGGCACCTGGTACCTTACTCAACCGAGTACCAACATAACGTATCTTTCATATTACATCATCATATACACGTGACATACGGGCCTAATAGGCCAACATTATTATTTACAAACTCAAAACAAAGGACGACAAGGCCGTAGAATCTTTTATATACACGACATATGTCTACAAGCCTCTAAGAGTACATAAATGTCATAAAGGTCGGGACAGAGTCCCGCCTTACCAAACAATACACGTCTAAATCATACTAACCAAACGAGCAACTCCGAAGTAAATGGAGCGCACCAACATCTTTTGCTGAGCTAATAGCCTACTTGGAGGACTCTCGACCTGTCTATCGGGACCTACGGGCATGAAATGCAGCGTCCCCAAGAAAAAGGGACGTCAGTACGAATAATGTACCGAGTATGTAAGGCACATAAATAAATACATAAGAGGCATGAAAGACATATATAGTACATGACTTAACCTGTAAGTTTGAATAACTTTGTAAATCATAAATTACTTTTAGCATCGTGCGTATGCGTATGAATGCCATGTCGTGCATAGGTACATATTTCATAACATCATCAGCCTCTGAGGGCATCCCATCATATCATATCGGCCACTGTGGGCAAAATCATCATCGTATACCAGCTGATCAGGTGGTGGTGCGTATATAACGCCATAACCTTTCCCATATCCCATATACATATATATATACATATATACGCGTATATAACGCCGTTTGAATCATACATACATATATATGCGTATATAACGCCGTTTGAATCATATTTCGGCCATTGTGGGCAATATCATCATCATATACCAGCTGATCAGGTGGTGGTGCGTATATAACGCCGTAACCTTTTCCCATTCCATATACATATATTTACATATATACGCGTATATAACGCCATCTGGTCATGGGTCAATGCACATGAATGCAATGCATGAAAAGTACGTCAATAAAATCATTCGGAAGGTCATAAGACCACTTTGCCTCTTGAGCAATATCATAAAGTAACATCTTTTCAACTTTCGTATTTTTCTGAGACCCATGAACAGATGATAAAATATTATGAAACATGAGAATTAAAGAACATAGATATTTCTATTACTTCTATGAGTAGAGTCACTTATGGAATTTGTGCAGTTGCACGTTTCGTTCATATCGTATGGATCATGCCAAAAGAAAGAAGGGATAGCCTTAACATACCTGTTCCTGGAACTATTTGAACGAATCTGCTTCTTCGAAATATGGACGAAATTCTTCTTAAAATTTTGAAATGAAATCTGACTGCTCTATGAAGTTTTAATCGAAATGTTGGCTAAGAAGTTGATTTGTTGAACGAAAAATGGTTCTACTTTTCTCACTTTTTTGGTTCTAAAATTAGAATTGCAAACGTTGTTTTTGTCTGAGACAAAACATTTTGAATTGTTAACAATGAAGCTTATGTCATAGGACTTGATTACAAGTCTTGTTTGATAAGACTTTAATGTAGTCCCTACAAGTAGCCACATGGCTTGAATGACTAAGAGTCATTCTTAGCCATTGTGGCTTTTTGCCACGTATCTTTGGGTCATTTAATTAAATTTTGTCCGCTTATTAGTTAACTGGGTAATGTTCTATTACTCGGTAATTAATCAACTATTCGCATAATTTAAAAATTACAACAAATTACTTAACATTTTATTTATTTTTAAAATACTTCATATATACTTTATATATTGTACTACCGTGGTCATATGGTATCTTGTGTGGTACTAGTTCATAATTATCGGGTATTATCGCTCGACCCGTATTTTATTCCAAATTGATCACTTCCAATGAAACTCGTTTTCTTTAATCTGTGTACCCCTTTATCCTTCATAGCACTTATTTATCACCTGTTATAAATAGCATAAGTACGTTAACGTCAAGATTATCTCATCCCCGAGTCTACATCGGTTATCTGAAAACAAAATTTTAACGTACAATACTTCAGGATGCAACATCGTCGTAACTTAATACTGCAAAGCGTAACATCACCGTAATGTAATACTGCGGGACGTGACATCTCACTTCCGGGCTCTCATTAATTTATTTATGGCGTATTTTTATGTACGAAAATATGGGGTGTAACATAGTCACTGATGGTCCCCTGGCGACTACAAAGAAGAATACTGAAGGAGTGGACGTACCAAAGACAATAACTGACTGCACAGCTGAAGACTTGATGAAATGGGAAAAGAATGCCAAGGCCATGAAATGGCTTGTGTGTGGACTGGGTCCAGATGAGTATAGTAGGATTCAAAGCTATACCACTGCTAAGGAGATATGGGACACTTTACAAGTGGCTCATGAAGGAACTCCTCAAGTAAAGAGATAAAGAGGACAAGTATTATATTCTCAATATGAGAATTTCATTACGAAGGAAGGAGAAACTATCCAAGAGATGTACACAAGGTTCACAACACTAACAAAATAAACTTAAATCTCTTGGGAGAATTATCCTTGAAGAAGATAAGGTAGAGAAAATCTTGACAAGAGTCTTACCAGTGACTTGGGAAAGCGAAATCACTGTTATTTAGGAATCAAAGAACATTTCTACTCTTAAGTTGGATGAACTGATTGGAAACCTCACTGCCTACGAACTGAGAAGGCAAACCATGAAAATGGATGTACCCAAGAAGGAAAGGAGTCTGGCTTTTAGAATAGCTGAAAGTGCAGATCTGGAGGATGATGAAATGGCCATGATCACAAGGGATTTCAAAAAGTACCTAATGAGAGGAAAGGGTTCTTCAAGAGGTACAACGTTCAAAAAACCAAGAGCTCCTGAGAAACAGACCAACGAGGGTTGCTACAAATGTGGCAAGACTGATCACATGATCAAGAACTGTCCTCAATGGGAAATTGAATGGAAGAAGGAAAGGGCTGAACGAAGGAACAGGAAGAATGAGCAGGTTCAACCCAAAAAGAACAAAGGATCAAAAAAGGATATGTTTGCTGCTTGGGGAGAAACATCAGATGAGGACTTAGAAGAGGAAGATGGAGATGAACCAACACTTATGGCCATCGGAGAATCAGATGATGAATAAGAGGTAAGTGTGCTTCATCTCAATTACAAGATTAAATTTCTGCCTAAAGAAAGGTTGTATGAGCTATTGCTAGACTTCATCGATGAGTCTGAGATAAATAACAATGAGAAGGAAGAGTTGTCTAGGGAGTGTGTGATCTTAAAAGCCAAGTGGAAAAATCTAGAATCTAGGGCTAATGAGAGTGACAGTAAAAATGTTGAGTTGAAGAACCAGGTTCTTGAACTTGACACCGGTGTCCTAGAACTTAGGTCTAAAAATTTAAAACTGAAACTAGGAACACGTAAGAAAAAAGCTGATCACACACATCTCACCTTAGAAGAAAACCTAGGAAAAATGAAAAATGAGTGGTACAGGAAAGATGAGCAGATAAAAGTCTTAAAAGAAAACCTAGGGAAGGTAAAGCATAAACTAGACAGAACTTGCAAATGGAATAAGGCTTCTAATGCACTATCCTTGCTACAAGAACATCACAATAGCAATAAGAGAGGAATTGGCTATAGGGCCCAAGCACCTAAGTGGGACCCCAAAAGAAAGTACCTCACTCTTCCTGAAAATAATATCTGCACACACTGTGGCAAGACTGTTCATTCAAAAATGAATGCAATGTAAAAGAAAAGGCCAGTCAAAGGAGCAAAACCTTTGTTCAAGAGAAAAATAGGCTGCCTGGGTGGGCTAAAAGGAATTTGATTTACCCCTTTGCCTATAGAAAGGGACCCAAACTAGTTTGGGTTCCTAAGACTAACCCTAATTTCTTTTTGCAGGTCCAAGTGAAGGGAAGTATGCAAATATGGTACATGGATAGTGGCTGCTCAAAACATATGACTGGAAGCAAGAACCAGTTCCTTTCACTTGAGGACTTAAAAAAAGGTAATATCTCATTTGGAAATGGGAAGAAAGGTGAGATTATTGGGGTTGAAAAGGTAGGTAAGATAGAATCACAGTACATTGAGAATATCTACTTGATATATGGCTTGAAATATAGCCTAATCAGTGAATCACAACTGTGTGACAGAGGTAACCTTGTAGTATTTACCTCTACTAAATTCTTTGTGATTAATCTTACCACTGACAAGATTGATTTGCAGGGGAAAAGAGTTAACAATATTTACATTGTAGATTTATCTACTCTCTCAGAAAATGAACTCATTTGCTTGAATGTGTTGGGTAATTATTCCCTCATGTGGCACAAAAGACTTGGTCATGCAAGTCTGAATCAACTCAGCAAATTAGTCTCCAAGGACTTGGTGATAGGGTTACCTAACACCAATTTCAAGGAACACAAAGTTTGTGAGGCTTGTGCAAGGGGGAAGCATGTAAGATCATCCTTTAAAAGTAAGAAAATGGTAAGCACAACCAGGACATTAGAACTGGTTCATACGGATCTCTGTGGTCCAATGAGAACATTGAGCAGAGGTGGTAAGAAATATTTGATGGTACTTGTTGATGATTATTCTAGATTTACCTAGGTACTATTCTTAACATCTAAGGATGAATCAGTTGACATGTTTACTACCTTTGTTAGATAAACTCAGAAACAACTAGGTAATCAACTTGCATCAATCAGGTCGGATCATAGAACTGAATTTGAAAATACTAAGTTTGCTGAATTTTGTGATGAGAATGGTATAGATCATAATTTATCTGCCCCTAGGACTCCTCAACAAAATGGAGTAGTTGAAATAAAGAACAAGACTCTTGAAGATATGGCTAGGACTATGCTTCTTTCTAGTAAATTGCCCCATAGCTTCTGGGTAGAGGCTGTAAACACTGCATGTTATATCGCTAATAGATGCATGACTAGACCTATTATAGAGAAGACTCCATATGAGTTACTTGAAGGTAGAAAACCAAATATATCCCATCTTAGGGAATTTGGATGTAAGTGCTTTGTGCACAATAATGGAAAGGACTCCCTAGGTAAGTTTGATCCCAGAAGTGATGAGGGAGTATTCTTGGGATATTCTTCACATAGCAAAGCATATAAAGTGTTCAATAAAAGAACTTTGTGTGTAGAAGAAAGTGTACATGTAGTGTTTGATGAAACTAACATTCTTTCTGAGAGACAGGAACGTGAAGATGATGCTATTGGGCTTGTAAAAGTTTTGAGTGAAGTCTCAGCTCAAGCTAAAGTGGCACCGAAAGAAGGAATATGTGATAGAACAAGTTCTTCCATCCAGGGCAACCTAACAGGGGGATCTGATCAAAGAGGAACTGAAACCAATCTCCTAAAGGAACCTGTTCATGACCTTGTTCTCAGCAACAGAAGATGGGAGAAACATCAAGCAGAAATCTGTTGGTTGTGAAACATCACAAGTATTAAAGTTCTCATCCTATTGAGAACATAATTATTTATCCAACCTCTGGAGTTAAAACTAGATAACAATTAAAGAATCAGTGTGCCTTTGATGTTTTCCTATCTCTTATTGAACCTTAAAATGTTGTTGAGACTTTGCAGGATGCAGATTGGGTAAATGCAATGCAAGATGAACTCAATCAATTCAAGAGAAGTCAAGTTTGGCATCTAGTTCCAAGATCCAAGGACAGATCAGTAATTGGCACAAAATGGGTCTTCAGAAACAAGCTTGATAAAAATGGAAAAATTACAATAAACAAGGCAAGACTGGTGGTCCATGGTTACAGCGAAGAGGAAGGTATAGATTATGATGAGACTTTTGCTTCAGTTGCAAGACCATAGGCAATAAGACTTCTCATAGCCTTTGCATCACACATGTAATTCACTCTTCATCAGATGGATGTCAAAAGTGACTTCATGAATGGCTACCTAAAAGAAGAAGTGTTTGTTAAACAACCTCCAGGGTTTGAGAGCAAGGAATGTCCTGAACATGTGTACAAATTAGACAAGGCTCTCTATGGACTCAAGCAGGCTCCTAGAGCATGGTATGAACGGTTGTCCAAATTCCTGCTTTAACATGGCTACAAAAGAGGTAAAATTGACAGTACTCTATTCTTGAGGGAAATAGGTAAGGATCTTCTTGTGGTACAAATATATGTTGATGACATAATTTTTGGGGCAACCACTAACAAACCAAGGATTTTGCAAAATTAATGGGGAGTGAGTTTGAAATGAGTATGATGGGTGAGCTTAACTTTTTCTTAGGCTTACAGATAAAAAAACCACAAATGGAACCATTATCCATCAGAAAAAATATGCAAAAGAGTTGAACAAAAAGTTTAAAATGGACTAGTCATAGGAAATAGACACTCCATTGCAAATGCCACTAAATTAGACATAGATGAACCTAGTTCATATGTTAATCAGAAGTTGTATAGGGGTATGATTGGTTTACTTTTGTATCTTACTGCCAGTAGACCTGACATAATTTTTAGTGTAGGGCTTTGTGCTCGCTTTTAGGCTAATCCAAAGGAATCTCACTTGACTGTTGTCAAGAGGATAATGAGATATTTAAAAGGCACTACTGATCTGTGTCTTTGGTACCCTAAAGGTAGTAATTTCAATCTAGTAGGGTATGTTGATGTTGATTATGCAGGTTTACCTGTGGATAAGAAGAGTACCTCAGGTATGGCTCATTTTCTTGGTTCATGTCTTGTAAAAAGCAGAATTCAGTGGCCTTATCCACTGCTGAGGCTAAATATGTTGTTGCTGCCTCTTGTTGTGCTCAATTATTGTGGATCAAACAACAACTGATAGTTTTTGGCATTGAAATTACTTGCATTCCTATCTTCTGTGATGACACTAGTGCTATAATTATGACAAAGAACCTTGTTCATCATAAGAGGACTAAGCACATAGATGTTAGACACCACTTCTTAAGAGATAACTATGAGAAAGGATTGATCTCCATATAATTCTGTAGTACTGATAAACAAATTGCTGACATCTTCACTGAAGCACTGAGTAGAGAAAACTTTGAGAGGAACAGGTTGGAATTAGGGATGATTAAGATCTCCTAATAAGACTAGCTCAGAATGCACAATGAAAAAAATGTAAAAATTAAAAAAATGAAAAATAAAAAATTTGGCTAGGAAATCTGAACTTGTGTAAATATCTAGATTAATTTTTACTGAGCTTCATATTGTATTTAGTATACTCCTGTGACATGTGCTAATATGACGCACTGATCTCTTACAAAATTTTCTCTATTATGTTAAATTGAGGCATGGTAAAGAGATTCTAAATGAAGAACCTAGTTCAGCAGTATGTGTTCATCTGAATGCTAAGGTATGTTTTCTATACTCTGCACATGAGAAATATAAATATTTAAAATCATGAGCAGAAGTCCTACAATTGTTCAACTCCTTAGAAAATTCTATCCGTTAGTTTTGAACCAGTTCTGTCATCCTTAGAACTCTAAACCACAGAAATTGCCTAAAATCTCGGAAAGACTAACCGTTCATTCAAACCTGAAATTTCAGGTTGATTAGACCTCTAATTTACCACTGATAAAGTTGTCGTTATACATTAAATGTGTATTTCTCTTTAAATACTCATCATTACCTTCTGCTATCTTCATAATTCTGCTATCTTCATAATTCTAAACCTTCAAAATTAAATCCCTCTTCACTTCCACTTGCTTTCTTCTCCAAAATTCTAACTCACCAATTCTCTCAAGAAACCAGCGATCATGAAAAACCCACAAGACAATCCTGGAACTCCTCCATCACCCACTCCCTCTAATTCATCTACCCCTCCTCGACCTAGCACATCTCCGAAACCCAGGATGAGAAGGGTAAAAATGGTTGCTCAAAAAATAGTAGGTCTGGGGATCTTTCAAAGAAACTAAATGAGAAATTAAAGGCAATCCAGGTCCAAGACTTTGACTCCAACTCTGATTCTGAGTCATATAAATGTTCTAGTGAGGGGGAAGGACGTGGGTCTTCGAGCTCTGAAAAAACTCAAGAATCCCTTTCTAAGATAATTTCTTCTTGACTGAAAATCTAAAAACTAGGTTTGTTCTAGTTGGGCCTATCAGGGATGTAGAATTACCTGAGTTATGAAGGAGTGGAGGTAAAAAGAAATATGAAGAAGTAGAAAAGAGTGGTTTGTTAGTCTAAGCGCACAAGGACATGAACCTGGTTCATTGACTGAAGAGACCCTAACAGACCTGTTGAAAAAGGTTGGGGCAAGTTATGATCCAAAGAAAATAAGAACTTCCACACCAAAAGCCCCAGTGCTCCTAAACCCTCTATGAAAAGAAAGGCTTCATCCCTAACAACTACTGAAACTTCTTTGCCAAAGGGAAGATCCACAAGAAGCAGGATGAAAAAGAGTGAGAGTGATCTACAAAAGGCTCTAGCTGAGAGTAAAAAGAAAAGGGTGGATAAAGGAAAAGGGAAGGTGGCAGAGTCATCGGAGGCTGTAGAAGTTGAGGAGATAGAATAGTTCCATCAGGAGGAAGTTTCAACAGTGGAGGTTCAGACCCCTAAGCCCAAAAAGCCTAAGACTTCTTCCAAGAAGTCTTCCTCTGTGTCTGAGGCTGCTGAACCTTCATTAGCCAAGAGGACAAGGTCTGCAGTGAAAAGTAAACAAGTAAGAATTTCTGAAGATGAGGAATGGAGTGGAGAAGAAGAAGAAGATGAGTCTGATGGTGAACAAGACAAGCTTGCCATGTTTGGCAAAAGAAAATTTTTGAAGGGTAGATTGCTGAAAGACCTGTGGAACCAGGAATGATGATACCGGTGGATGCCTCAGCTGCTTAGGGGTAGAAGGACACGGTCCTTCAGATGGATGGAAGGCTTGCTAGGAATGAGATCATTGAGTTCATGGTAAATGCAGAGGTTAAGGATGGCAAGGTAGCAGCTTGGTGAAAGGAGTTCAAGTGACCTTTGATGCAGGAAAATTGGGAGAGATCCTTGGCATGCCCTCTGAAGGGTTTGAAGACTATACAAGGCAAAGGTGGCCTTGTCTGGACTCCTTTCCTACTGCCCTTGAAATTACCTAGAGGTTCTGTGATGCTGAAGATGTGAATGAGGCTAGGGCTGTTCAGAAAAATGAAATGAGGCCACATCACAAAGTCTTGTTTGAATTTGTCAACAAGTGCCTATTGCCCAGGCATGAGAGAAGGCATATTGCAAATTATATGGACTAAGTTCTTATGGAGTGCCTGGAAAGTAGAAGGCAAATTAATTGGCATGCATTCATCATCAAGCTGCTGGACAAGGTCATCAATTGCTCCAAGGCTCATGCTACCCCCTATGGCTTTATTCTGACTACGATTCTGGATAGGTGCAATGTGCCTATGAAGAAATGGGAAATGGCCTCGAGCAAGGATCACTTTGGCATTAATACTCTGATTGCTTGTGACTATTTAGTCAATGCCATCCCAAATTAACCTGGTTCATCCAAGAAGACTACTATCAATAGTAAAGTTAGGGCTCTAGTTCAGGAATGTGAAGCCAAGGATGCTGAGATAGCTAGGCTCAAGGATCGTGTGGCAGAGGTGGAATCTGAGAGGGATTCTCTCAGAACTAAGCTTACCAAAGGAAAAGGAGAAGAATGATAGAATTTTTCACAATATGCTGAATCTTCTCCAAGCCCAAACCCAACCCTCTAGCTCCCCCAAGCCTTAGGAATTCTAGCCTTTGTCTCCTGAACCTGTCTAGTACCTTCGGTGACCTGGATTAGGAATTTTTCTATCTTTTTTGCTCATGTTTTAAATGTTTTTTGCTTTCTTGTTGTGGATTGTTGTAGCAACATATCTTCTATCAATGATATCTACTGTTTTTGCTCTTGTTCAAAGTTAATCTTTCCTTGATAGTTTAAATATGTTTGCTTGATTACTAATGATTAAATAATAATTGCACTTGCAGTTGCCCCAGTAGCCATAAGTACTTATTAAAATCTGGGACTCGCATTTTGTATGCAACTTTTCGATGATGCCAAAAGGGGGAAGAGATATTATGCTTTACACATTCTGAATAAGTGATATTTATAGCCTAATTAACCTGGTCCTTGATGATATGTGAATTTTCTAAACATTGTATTTATAGTAAGTAAAAAGCACAGAGTTTGTAATCATCAAAAAGGGGGAATTTGTTAGCCCAAGAACATGTGAAGTTTTGAAGATTGACAAAAGAACTCAGACATGGACCAGGTCCATCTTGTAAAGCACAGTCATGGTCAACCTGTACATGTGAGATGCACTTAAAGGAGATAAATCTAACCAATCATGAAGCAATATCTCCTGATCTAATCGAAAAGGTTGCATATTGGATAAGGAGAGAAAGACTCCTTGCATGAATGTCGCGTCCCCTTTTTCCTCGCGGAATCGGGTTTGTGACATTTGGAGGGACAACTCATTCCTTTTGGGAATTGGGTTTGATTTTAAGAGTCGCCACCTAATGGTTAGGGAGCATTAGGACCCCAAGAGGGTTTGATTTGAGTAACTAGAGATTGGGTAAGGGCTTGAAATTATTCCAAAGTGAAGGTGTTAGGCACCCCTCAGAATTCACTAGTGTGGTTCCCAGCCAGACAATTATTGTGTGTTTAGCGCATAATTAACGTATAGACAAATAAAGCTCAAATAGGAGGGGATTTCACATATAAAGGTTTGAAAATAGACAAAGTTTAAAAGAGCAATTTGAGGAAGCGGATTCTGGAATGAAAATGTTAAAGAAATAAGAATAAAGGAAAGGGGGGTCCTAGGTTTACTAAAAATATGGATCACCCCACACAACGTTTGGTAATCATTCCTCAATGAGGGGCTACACATGACGTTATCGCGTGGTCATCATATCCTTATCTACCCTTCCGACCTCGTTAAGATATTTAAAGTGCGGGTTGGTCTCGTTTACTTATTGCATGCTATTACTCATCCCAATCCTATCAGTCCCAGAGGCATTTAAGACTACTAATCCTAAAGGAAGGGATATTGGGCTTATTTGTAGTTTCAAAGGTAAAAACTCTAAGGCAACATACAAAACACGTATTGCAAGTTGGGGGAAAGCACATAACAAGAAGAGGCTCAAATATACCTCCTTGAACAAAAAAGCACGTAATCAGCATGACTTACACATACTATTTAGGTCTGATTATTATAGATGAAGAAGGATGGTTACTGAGGCAGTTTTAGTTTATTACATAACTCAGATAAGAAGTCCGAATCAGGCCTGCCTGCTGGTTGTAATAATTAACAGAAACATATTCAGCTTATAATTTTACCTTAAGGCTTGCCTAAGCGTTGGACAAGGATACTATAGGCATAATACATACTATATTCAGAAAAGCAATGAAATAGTAAGGCCTAAAACATACTGGTTAAACTCACTAAATAAGGGTAATCAGATTGTTAAAAGAGAGATAAGTCTTAATGAATTGGTTACAAGTTCTACAACTGACAGTACCCGTTATTACCAATTTTAGCTCTATACTTGAATGAAGCGGCTCAGATTCGATTAGGAGTTCCTATAAGCATGATCTCTACACGTTGTTGATTTTAAACCTTGTAGATATGGTGTAAAAGTGGAGAAAACCCTTATTAGCATAGTATCTAGATGCATAAGACTGGTTTTTATCCTACAAACATGGTATCTAGTTTGCAGAATTTTGCTTAAGGCCTATGCGCATGGTATGTAGGTGTAATTGAATACGTAAAATTGAATAATCCTATAGACATGACTTCGATATGAGAATTGGATATGCATAATTCAGAACGACCTATAGGCATGATTTCTATATGCATTTGAGTATGCAGAATTGAAAATACCTATAGACATGGTATATATGTGAGAATTGGATATGCACAATTCAAAATGACCTATAGGGATAATTTCTATATGCATTTGAATATGCAGAATTCAAAATACCTATAGACATGGTATCTACCCTTTACATACATAGTTACCCACCCTTTTCACTAACTATCCCCAAGAGTTTATTATAAATTATTACAGCCCGGAATAAAATAAGAATACATCAGAAAAAAATATAAATAAAAGTACAACTGGAGGAAGCCTGATTCTGACTTGCTCACTGAGTTATGAGGTAAACCAACTCCAAGGGATCATGATCCAAAGACTTTCTCCTATTTGAGTTTGTTAAAGTTCCATCAGAGCCTCAATGGGACTCCGGGCAATGCTCACACCTAAATGTATTATTAGAACAGGGCTAAGTGCAGTGTGGAAGGGACAGACCTCAAGTGTCCAAGTTCAGAGGGAGCTCAAAGGGTCCCAAGGCAAGGCTCACAAGAGGGGAGCAGAACTTAAAGACTAAGAAAGTGTGCACGTGAAGAACAAAATGCTAAAATGGGGAAAGAAGAGGGAAACAACTACAAATAAGTACCCATAAGGGGTCCAAGGGAATAGGGAAATTGTGAAGAGCCTATTGCTTAGGCAAGGGCAGGCTTTAGGCATGCCCAGCAATGAAGAATGCAAGCATACCTATAAGCCTGCTAGAACACACATTATTAGATGCTAGGATCTCAGGGGATCAAGTTTGATTCATGGACAATAATTTACAATATTGTCGTGCCTCAAACCACAGCATGAACACATAAAGATAGGGGTTTGGGATTCATAATAGAACAGGTAAAAAGAAATTTCAGCATGCTAGAATAAGTGTTGAACTTTACAGAAGCAGTAGGCAAACATGTATATAAAGGTAGTAAATAAACACATTGTTGTGGTACTGAAAACCTTAAATCAGGACATACCAGTTTCAAAGAAGCAAATAGTGAAAAGCAGGCAGCAGGACTTGCAAAGAGGCCACAAGAGAAAATACTTTTGAGTATGGGTATAAGTTCAGAAAGACTATGAGTGTTGGTGTGTTTGTGTCAATGAAGAGCAGGTATTTATTGTGTGAAAACAGGCGGAAAGAATGTTAGAAAATAATTAAGGAACTGGGTATCAATTAAAATCAATTAGTACGAGACTGCCTTTAATTAAGGAGTTTAAACTTAAACGGTAACGAACAAAATTATTTAAGGAAAGGGATCAAGTAAGCATCTTGTGCAAAGTAGGCAATTAGGGATAGATACATAGGAGTTTACTTAGGGGAAGAATTTTGAAATACAAGATTAAATAAATAAGGTAAAAATCAATTAGTACATAGTAAATCAAGGAGTCAGAGATTTGTAATTACTGGTCCATGAATAAACCAAGTCAGAAAGGCTAAGGAAAGTTTTCGACCAAGTAACAGGGAAATCAGCAAACAAGGAAAAAAATCAATCAGGCTTACACAAAGGAAGTCTGAAATTAATCAAATATTTAAAGCCATTTGAGGGAAGTTCAGCACATATAAAGAACACACAAGTATGCGAGGCTGAATTTAGGACAAAGAAAAACGTCATGCAATTGCAAAATCAGTAAGTAGTAGACTATAGGAACATGGTAGTCACGTAGGTCAGTCTTAGTAACTCAGCAATGTAGAAGAGAGAGAGTATCAAATAGTATACAAAGGATCCAGTAGAAAGACCTTAGAAGAGTTTAATAGGGAATCAGAACTATATAAAGAAACAAAGGTCGAAACAAAGCTTTGGAAGCCTAATCGAGTAGTAGATGAGATAACTTCAGAAACTCGAAATAGGTACAAAGAAGTTAGGGCTCTTCTTTTTTATTAAATCTAACAAGTTCATAGATGAAGAACAGACAAATCACATAGCCAATGGTCTCAAAGCTCGAATGAGTCCTCAAATTCTAGAGTTCTTGTCATCAATCGAGTGTAGAGATAAAAGTACAAGTAATCAAGGAAAAGATACTAACGAAACAAGTTTAGAGATTTCAGAAAGGAACTGAGACCTTTAACATGCATCTTTCAGTAGAAGAAACTCATGAGAAACATAGTAAAAGAACAATATGTGAAACACAGAAGAAAAACTCATAAGAACATAGTAAAAGAAACACATAGGAAGACACAGTAGAAGAACTCATAAGAACGCACTAGAAGAGACACATAAAAATCACAGTAGAAGAAACTAATAAGAAACATAGTACAAGAAACACACAAGAGAAAAAGAAAGTCAGAAAAGCATCTAAATAACTTAACAAAAACCCTAAATTAGAAAGATAAAGGTTTTGAAAGCATAGTTTGTTGAAAGAAATCTCGAGAAACCATTTAAAAGTTTAGGGAAAACACGGATCTAGAATAGATCTAAAGAAATCAGAAGAACCTTAAAAGTTAGGGTTTCAGAAGAAACGAGATGGTGAGAAAGGCTTGGATAGTCGTTGATCTGAGCAGGAGAAGTCGAGATCAGGCTTAATAGCCATGGCTTGCCGGAGCAGGGCCGAAAATGGCCATAAAACTCGAATCAAACAAGTTCTGGGCCAAGCTTCTTCATGGTCAGGCCTTGAAACTTCAGTAACCAAACGTGCAGGAGTTATAGGAGGCCGGTATAGGACTTCTATGGCCTTGGAAGCCATGGATTCCAGTGGTTTTAGGGTGGAAGTGGAGGGAGGCTGCTAGGGTTTTTGAGAAAGAATTTGGGAGAGAGGGAATCTGGGGGCGGCTACCGGTGAGAAATTATTAGGGTTTGGGGGGTATTGGGAAATTAAAAAGGAAAGGGTGAGTATGAGTCGCTGATCTAAATGATCAACGACTGGGATTGAAAGGGGGATCCGGGCGGGTTATTAAGAGGGTCGTGGGTCGGGTAAATTTAGGATTTGGGCTGGGTAATGGGATCTGAAATTGGGTTCAATTAGGGGTGCCCAATCTGGCCAAAATTGAAATACAAATGGGCTAACATTTAAATAGTCATTTTCTCTTATTTATTTTATAAAAAGTAGTAAAATAATTTCTGGAAATAATTAAAGGTACTAAAATGATTAATAATATATAATTATAAAAATAAAAATATTGGAGTCAATTTTATAATTATAAACATAATTAAATATTAAAATAGGCTAATATTGCAATTATAGGCAATTTAGCTTTTAAAAATACTAAATAAATTTGTAAAATTATGCAAAAATTATGTTAGCTATATTTTAGTATAAATATGAGAATATAATAAGTGAATTGCCAAAATGACAATTTTGGGAATAATTATTGGGTTTTTCTTGATAAAATATGGCAATAAATTGATCCAAAAATCTTTAAAAATTAATGAAAAATAAGAAAACCCTTGGACATACTTATATATGCATACATATGCTATTTGAAAGGTAATTTGCATATAAAAAATATACAGGGAAAAATTGGGTATCAACAACTGCCCTTCTTTACCTGGGAAGGATGAAAGAGTTGTCGGGTAAAGATATGATGACCAATTTTGACCGAATGAAATGGTTTTAAGAGATTTGGCCATGCTCTAGCTTCTGTGCTACCTACATATCCCTGGTTTTACAGGAATCCAGGCAGATGTAGTTCAGGATCCCTGTACCATGAAGCGTATAATAAAGGATTCGCAAGCCATGAAATAATGCTCTCGGGCTATGCGAATGATGCCTCCGAACCATGATTCCTTTGAATAATGATATGCAAAAGATTAAAAAGGGGTCCTCAGGCCATGGCATGGTGTTCTCGGGCTATGAAAATGGTGCCTCCGAACAATGACGTCTTTGGACAATTTGGCGATCTTTCAGCCCATGAGATGCAGTAAGTGGCAATCTTTCAGCCCATGAAATGCATTAGTCGACGATCTTTTATCCAAACAAACGTAAATAAGGTGGCGATCTTTCAACCATGCAAGTGTAAATAAGGTGGCGATATTTCAGCCATGCAAGTGTAAGTAGTCGGCGAACTTTCAGCCATGCAAGTGTAAGTAAGTCAGCGATCTTTCAGCCATGCAAATGTAAATAGTCGGCGATCTTTCAGCCATGCAAGTGTAAATAAGGAGGCGATCTTTCATACATGCAAGTGTAAATAAGGCGACGATCTTTTAGCCATGCAAGTGTAAATAAGGTGACGATCTTTCAGCCATGCAAGTGTAAGTAGTCGACGATTTTTCAGCCATGCAAGTGTAAATAAGGCGGTGATCTTTCAGCCATGCAAGTGTAAATAAGGCGGCGATCTTTCAGCCATGCAAGTATAAATAAGGTGGCGATCTTTTAGCCGATGCAAAAATAAAGTGCCGATCTTTCACCCATGCAAGTGGAGGTAGAGCTTAACCTCGGAAGGCGGAATAGTAGCCTTATGCAATACAGAAGATTGAAGATGGAGGTAGAGCTTAACCTCGTAAGGCAGAATAGTAGCCTTATGCAATGCAAGAATGTATACGGAGGTAGAGCTTAACCTTGGAAGGCAGAATAGTAGACTTATGCAAGAAATAAAAGGTAGGTGGTAGTAGAGTTTTCTTAGCTGATAGTTGATTGTGATATTGTGGCTGCTGGGGACATTGTGCCTATTGGGGACACTGCGTGCGGATAGCAACTGTGAGTAGATGCAATGGTTCTGAGAGTTGTATTTCTGAAAAACGTGAGTCTCGTGAGTGTATAGCATATTTGATGATTTTGTAACTCAAGTGCCTGCATCCAAAGAAAAATCGTGAGTTTTGTAGAAGGGAAGGTTAGCTCGTAACCTTGTTGGCTTTGCTCGATCTGCTCGATTATGATCCGGTGATACTACATGGATCATTGGGGTAGCATTGCTAAACAAAGCGACTTCAGAAATAGACATGCATGATTTAGTAAAATATAATATAAATACATGATTAAGAGTATTTTCTTTAGATGAATCGACGACTGCGACGTGGTTCATGATATTGCAACCCTTCTTGCTACGTAATTTTGAAGGTCCTCCTCAAAATTCTGCCCCAGTTTACTGGGTTGATGCCTTTTACTGTTGTTTGAGTCGATTGGCTGAAATTACTTCAGAATTTTGAAGGTCCTCCTCAAAATTCTGCCCCAATTTACAATTGTGGGGGGGGGAATGAAATTTTTATTGCATTGTGACCAAACCCATAGGGCTGCCTATGTATCCCCTCTTAAACGGGAATCAGGTCAAGCATAGTTCAAATTACATCATATAGGGAAGCATAAAGATTACACATAGTAACGCTTGACTGCATCTGAATTAATTGGCTTTGGCAAGACTTCTCCGTCCATTTCTGCAAGTATGAGGGCTCTTCCTATCAGAACCCGGTTAACTTTGTATGGACCCTGCCAGTTGGGAGAGAATTTCCCTTTGGCTTCATCTTGATGTGGAAAGATTTTCTTTAACACCAGCTACCCCGGTGTGAACTGTCTTGGCTTGACTCTTTTGTTGAAGGCTCTAGACATTCTGTTCTGATAAAGTTGACCATGGCAAACTTCATTCATCCTATTTCTATCTATGAGGGCTAGCTGCTCATAACGATTTTTCACCCACTCTGCGTCGTCGAGCTCGGCTTCCTCTATGATCTTTAGGGAGGGAATTTATACCTCGGCGAGAATGACCGCTTTTGTACCATAAACCAACATATAGGGGGTTGCCCCAGTTGATGTGCGGGCTGTGGTGCGGTACCCTAGAAGAGCAAATGATAATTTCTCGTGCCACTGTTTATGCTTCTCTATCATTTTCCTCAATATCTTCTTGATATTCTTATTGGCAACTTCTACTGCTCCGTTCATCTGGGTCTGTAGGCTGTAGAATTCTTGTGTCTGATTCTGAAAGTGTCACACATGGCTTTCATCAAGTCACTGTTGAGTTGGAGCCGTTGTCGGTAATGATTGACTCTATAATCCCGAATCGGCAAACAATGCGGTTGCGGACAAAGTCTGCCACAGCCTTCTTGGTTACTGCTCTATAAGATGCTGCTTCAACCCATTTGGTAAAATAGCCAATTGCTACCAAGATAAACACATGCCCATTTAATGCGGCAGGTTCGATTGGTCCAATAACATCCATTCCCCAGGTGACGAACGGCCATGGTGAGCTTGTTGCATTAAGCTCGTTTGGAGGTACCTTTATCATGTCTGCGTGTATCTGACAGCGGTGGCATTTCCGGACATACTGGATATAGTCCATTTCCATAGTCATCCAAAAGTAAATAGCACGGAGTATCTTCTTTTCTAAGACGAAACCGTTCATATGTGGATCGCAGGTCCCTGCATGAATCTCCTCTAATAGCTTGGATGCTTCTTTCGTGTCGACACACCTTAGTAATCCCAAATCAGGAGTCCTCCTATACAGGATTCCCCCGCTGTGAAAGAAATTATTGGATAACCTCCGAAGTGTGCACTTCTGGGTAGGATTTGCAAGTATTGGGTATTCTCCTTTCGCTAAGTATGCCTTGATATCAGAAACCAAGGTTTTTCGTCTGCTTCTTCTTCGACCTGAGCACAATAGGCTGGCTGATCATGGACCTTTACAAGAATAGGATCAATGAAGTTTTTATCTGGATGTTGTATCATAGAGGACAGGGTCGCCAATGCATCGGCGAACTCATTCTGGACTCTGGAAACATGTTGGAATTCCGTCTTTGTGAACATCTTTCTCAATTCCTGTACATAGTGCAGATACCGGAGTATCTTGGAGTTCTTGGTTGCCCATTCTTCTCAGACCTGATGTATAAGTAGGTCTGAATCTCTGATCACTAGCAACTCTCAAATGTTCATGTCAATGTCCATTTTGAGCCTATGCCAACTCCATTTAAATTTGTTGCTCCATCGAAAAACATTCTCCAACCATTATATGATTCCGCAATGTCTTCTCCTATGAACGATACCTCTTTATTAGGAAATACATTTTTAGAGGTTCGCATTCTCCGTCCACGGGGTTTTTAGCAAGGTGATCTGCTAGTGCTTGTCCCTTGATTGCCTTCTGAGTGACGTAAACAATGTCAAATTCGCTCAACAGGATTTGCCACTTGGCTAGCTTGCCAGTGGGCATGGGCTTTTGGAAGATGTACTTTAAAGGATCCATCCTTGATATGAGATATGTAGTATAGGCACAGAAGTAGTGCCTCAGCTTCTGAGCTACCCAAGTCAAAGAACAGCAAGTTCACTCTAACAGAGAATACCGGGCCTCATACGGGGTAAACTTCTTATTGAGGTAATAGATGGCCTGATCCTTCCTCCTTTTTTCGTCATGCTGTCCCAAAATGCAATCGAAAGCTCCATCCAATACTGAAAGGTAGAGTAATAGAGGTCTACCTGGCTCTAGCGGGACCAAGACAGGTGGTGTTGACAGGTACTTCTTCATTCTATTGAAAGCTTTTTGGCAGTCATTAGTCCATTTGGTAGCGGCGTCCTTCTTCAACATCTTAAAGATTGGCTCACAGATAACCATAGATTGTGCTATGAACCGGCTGATGTAGTTAAGTCTCCCCAAGAAACTCATCACGTACTTCTTATTATTTGGCCGTGGCAACTCTTGAATAGCTTTGACCATTGATGGATCCAGTTCTATTCCTCGGCGACTCACAATGAACCCAAGTAGTTTCCCAGCAGGAACCCCGAATGCACACTTTGCGGGATTCAGTTTCAGGTTGTACCTTCTCAATCTATTAAAGAACTTGCTCAAATCTTCCATGTGATCAGTGGCTTTTTTGAACTTGGTGACAACATTGTCTATATATACCTCTATCTCCTTATGTATCATATCGTGGAAAATGGTAGTCATGGCCCTTATGTAGGTGGCCCCAGCATTCTTTAATCCAAATGGCATCATCTTGTAACAGTACATCCCCATGGTGTAATGAAAGCCGTTTCTCAACATCTTCTTTATCCATCCAGATCTGATGATACCCAGTAGAACAATCTACAAATGACTGCAGCTCATGCTTGGCGCAATTGTCGATCAGGATATGTATATTCCGCAAAGGGAAGTTGTCTTTCTGACTGGCCCGATTGAGATCCCGGTAGTCGACACAGACTCTGACCTTCTCGTACTTCTTTGGTACGGGCACGATGTTGGCTAACCATTTTGGATATTCTATTACCCTGAGAACTTTAGTTTTGACCTGCTTAGTGACTTCTTCTTTGATTTTCAGACTCATATCAGGCTTGAACTTTCTGAGATTTTGCTTTATTGGTGGATATATTGGATCGGTTGGCAGTTTATGAGCCAAAGTAGATTTACTCAGGCCAATTGTGTCGTCATATGACCAGGCGAATATGTCCTCATATTCCCTCAGAAATTCTGTGTACTCTTCCTTTTCTGACGGTGACAAATGGACGTTGATTCGTGTTTCTTTGACATTCTCTGCATCTCCCAAGTTAACGATCTCGGTCTTGTCCAAGTTGGACTTAGGTGTGT
Organism: Nicotiana tabacum; assembly: GCF_000715075.1. NCBI lineage: Eukaryota > Viridiplantae > Streptophyta > Magnoliopsida > Solanales > Solanaceae > Nicotiana > Nicotiana tabacum. The sequence goes on along the minus strand of NC_134080.1, from coordinate 108,655,456 downwards.
TCTCAAAAAATTTGATTTCTTTAACAATCTCTTCTGGTATTTTATCTTCCTCTGAATTTGTGTCCATTTGTTGTGTTGTTTCGTTGCATGTCACAGTCATCGGTTCATCATGATAAGTAATAGTAATGTTGTATAAGTAAAGTAATGAGAGAAAACAATAGTAATAAGTGTTGATTCATAAGAAAAATCAAAATGCTTTGACAAATTGCATCATTGTTTTAAACATTGGAGATCTTATTGCAGGAATTGAAAACATGGGAAAAATAAAATCTTTCAGTAAATTAAAACAATGCTTGTTTTAGCCTTGCTACCCCGAGGTTGTCGGGCTCTGGTTGTCCTGATGGTCCAGTTATTGAGGCATGCTCCTCTGCTTACAGCCTATATGGAAGGGCCTTCCTTCCCCTCCTCCTCGAGAATAACACAACAGTCCATATCATTGTCTTCTAGGAACAAGTTCTTAACCGATGCCAGGGCTTTTTCTTCTTCTGACCCATAAATAACACTGGTCGGTTGGAAAGTCCGCTCCAAGTGTGGTATTGGCTGCTCCAGCAGATAGTAAGGACCGCGCCATGGTGGTGACCAGTTGTTTAATTCTTTCCATGTGTACTCATATCCCACATAGATAGGAGTGTTATGGTGGCCTGATGTGTGGAAATGGTCGATTGTGGAGTTCTGAGGTTCTGGAATGAGTAGTGGAGTGTTGTTTGGGGTATGGCAGGTGTTACATTGGTTCTTTGATGGAACAGTGTGATGGTGAGGAACGAGATGATTCTGTTGCTTTGGGATATTTTCAGGAGGGGTAGGGTTTTGAGTGTGGGGAAAATTGACAATGGGAGTGGTGAGGGAAAATGACAAATTCACCACATTCCGAACCTGATCAAGTTCTTCCTGGAATTTCAGCAGCTTTATTTGAGTTGGGATGCATTTTCTTTGGAAATCTGAGTACTATGACCATGAGCGGCCTCTACCTGTTCAGCTGAGTTTTCCTTTCTAGAGTTGTTCACATCTTCCATCTTTCCTATGTTTTTGATTTTCACAGGACTAAGAGGATGAGTGGGTGGAGGGCCCCTGGATCTCGTGGAATAAGATGATATTGCCAGAGTGCACGAACTAACCTTTAGGGAGAGGAATAAGTAAAAACAAAAGGTAACAAGTTAGTGAGGATTACAAGAAAATTATGCGATATTTAAACACATAGTGCAAGAATGTAAATCGTGTCCTATTTGGGAACCTCTTTGGGCCCGAGGTAGGCCTAGCGACAAGTTGATTTGGAGAACTTAGAATGGTAAATGCCTCATTTTATTGATAAAAAGTAGGTGAATCCCAAATCGACACTAAATAACAGGAAATAAGATATCACTAGTGGTCGTTGGCCTTATTATATTTCATAAAGCAAAAGAAAACTCCTATCTATTTGGTCCCGGAAGGACCTTCCTCAGACTCGGTATCTTTGGCTCCGTCGAACAGCTTTCCCAACTCTCGAAGTCCCAGCAATAGGTAGGTTCTCGCTAGATGTCCGCCCTCATTTCCCTCAGCATTCTGGCAATCCTTGATCCTTTTGAGTAATTTCCATTCTAGCTCTACTATGCCCCGCTCCAAGTATCCCAATGGCTTGTTGGCACCGACAGCCATGTCTTTCCACTCATTGATTTGGTCATTTGATGGAAGACTCCTCCACCAGTCTAGCAAGAGTGAGGGTATCCTAACCATACCAAAGTTGGGGACCTCGTTCTTCATTTTCTACAAAACAAAAGGGTTAAGACCCTACCCCCACCAGACTCGACTATTTAACATCAACAATTAGCATAAAGCATTTAGTTCTCCAAATAAATGCACAGAATGTGGTGGTGTCCGTTTAGGTTCAGGGAAACCCGGTGGACTTTGGACAAGGCTATCTTAAAGAGTCATTATGCGGACAATATAACTGACTCGACTAGGTTTGACCATGATGCATGCACAGTTAAACAGAGTAAGGTTTCTATGGGGTTTTAGACTGGTACCCTTGAGCAGATAACTCAAGGGGGAAAGGCACGGAACCGTCGACTATACCGTTGATCGACTGATTTTACCGCAAATACGCCTTTTTTGGATTTAGAGGGTGATAATATCGGAAGAGCGCAACCGCTCATTATAAGCGTTGCTATGGTATTTTGTCTTGCACGAGTGGAATATGATGTTGAGCATGATTATGCAATAATTAAAGCAGGTTGTCATGTATTTGCACGTTATGAAAGCAGTAAATATAACAGTTCTTCATAATTTAAAGCAGTAGTAAGGGGAAGCAGTAAAGAAAAGTAATAAAGGAAAGAAACAAAAAGATATGTCACTTTTGCAATCGAAATGAAAATTGATGCTTGAAAGAAATAAACAGATAATTGCGCATAAAGAAGCATAAATTCACAATAACAGCCTAAAATGGTAAAAGCCTAAAAGTCCCCAACAGATTCTCCATGCTGTCGAGTCCCTTTTTTTCTCGCGGAATTGGGTTTATGACATTTGGAGACACAACTCATTCCTTTTGGGAATTGGGTTTGATTTGAAGAGTCGCCACCTAATGGTTAGGGTGCATTAGGACCCCAAGAGAGTTTGATTTGAGTAACCAGAGATTGGGTAAGAGCTTGAAATTATTCCAAGGGGAAGGTGTTAGGCACCCCTCAGTATCAATAGTGTGTTTCCCGGCCAGACAATTATTGTGAGTTTAGGGCACAATTAACATATAGACAAATAAAGCTCAAATAGTAGGGGATTTCACATATAAAGGTTTGAAAATAGACAAAGTTTAAAAGAGCAATTTGAGGAAGCGGATTCTGGAATGAAAATGTTAAAGAAATAAGAATAAAGGAAAGGGGGGTCCTAGGTTTACTATAATATGGATCACCCCACACAACGTCCGGTAATCACTCCTCAATGAGGGGCTACACGTGATTTTATCGTGTGGTCATCATATCCATATCTACCCTTCCCACCTCGTTAAGCTATTTAAAGCACGGGTGGTCTCGTTTACTTATTGCATGTTATTACCCATCCCAATCCTATCAGTCCCGGAGGCATTTAAGACTACTAATCCTAAAGGGAGGGATATTGGGCTTATTTGTAGTTTCAAAGGTAAAAACTCTAAGGCAACATACAAAACACGTATTGCAAGTTGGGGGAAAGCACATAACAAGCAGAGGGTCAGATATACCTCCTTGAACAAAGAAGCATGTAATCAGCATGACTTACACATACTGTTTAGGTATGATTATTATAGATGAAGAAGGACAGTTACTGAGTTAGTTTTAGTTTATTACATAAATCAAATAAGAAGTCTGAATTAGGCCTGCCTGCTGGTTGTAATAATTAACAGAAACAGATTCAGCTTATAATTTTACCCTAAGGCTTGCCTAAGCATTGGACAAGGATCCTATAGGCATAATATCTATTGGATTCAGAAAAGCAATGAAATAGTAAGGCCTGAAACATACAGGTTAAACTCACTAAATAAGGGTAATCAGATTGTTAAAAGAGAGGCAAGTCTTAATGAATTGGTTACAAGTTCTACAACTGACAGTGCCCGTTATTACCAATTTTATCTCTATACGTGAATGAAGTGGCTCATATTCGATTAAGAGTTCCTATAGACATGCTCTCTACGCGTTGTTGATATTGAACCTTGTAGACATGGTGTAAAAATGCAGAAAAACCTCATTGGCATAGTATCTAGATGCGTAAGACTGGTTTAATCCTACAAACATGGTATCTAGTTTGCAGAATTTTGCTTAAGGCCTATGCGCATGGTATCTAGGTGTAATTGAATACGCAGAATTGAACAATCCTATAGGCATGACTTCTATTTAAGAGTTAGATATGTAGAATTCAGAATGACCTACAGGCATGATGTCTATATGCATTTGAGTATGCATAATTCAAAATACCTATAGACATGGTATCTATGTGAGAATTGGATATGCACAATTCAAAATGACCTATAGGCATGATTTCTATATGCATTTGAATATGCAGAATTCAAAATACCTATAGACATGGTATCTACCCTTTGCATACATAGTTACCCACCCTTTTCACTAACCATCCCCAAGAGTTTATTACAAATTATTGCAGCCCGGAATAAAATAAGAATACAACAAAAAACATATAAATAAAAGTACGACTAGAGGAAGCCCGATTCTGACTTGCTCACTAAGTTATGAGGTAAACCAACTCCAAGAGATCATGATCCAAAGCTTTTCCCCCATTTGAATGTGTCAAAGTTCCCTAAATGTATTATTAAAACAAGGATAAGTGAAGTGTGGAAGGGACAACCCTCAAGTGTCCAAGTTCAGAGGGAGCTCAAAGGGTCCCAAGGCAAGGCTCACAAGAGGGGGGCAGAACTTAAAGACTAAGAAAGTGTGCAAGTGAAGAACAAAATGCTAAAGGGAAGAAATGAGAGGGAAGCTACTGCAAAATAATAACTTCACAAGGGGTCCAGGGGAATAGGGAAATTGTGGAGAGCCTATTGCTTAGGAAAGGGCAGACTTTAGGCATGCCCAGCAATGGAGAATGCTAACATACTTATAAACCTGCTAGAACACACATTATTAGAGGCTAGAATCCCAGGGGATCAAGTTTGATTCATGGACAATAATTTGCAGTATTGTCGTGACTCAAACCATAGCATGAACACATAGGGGTAGGGGTTTGGGATTCATAATAGAACAGGCAGAAAGAAATTACAGCATGATAGAATAAGTGTTGAACTATACAGAAGCAGTAGGCAAACATGCATACAAAGGTAGTAAATAAACACATTGTTCTGGTGCTGAAAACCTTAAATCAGGACATACTAGTTTCAAAGAAGCAAATAGAGAAAAGCAGGCAGCAGGACTTGCAAACAGGCTACAAGAGAAAATACTTTTAAGTATGGGTATAAGTTCAGAAAGACTATGAGTGTTGGTGTGTTTGTGTCAATGAAGAGCAGGTATTTATAGCGTGAAAACAGGCGGAAAGAAGGTAAGAAAATAATTAAGGTATTGAGTATCAATTAAAATCAATTAGTACGAGACTTCCTTTAATTAAGGAGTTTAAACTTAAACGGTAATGAACAAAATTATTTAAGAAAAGGGATCAAGTAAGCATCTTGTGCAAAGTAGGCAATTAGGGGTAGATACATAGGAGTTTACTTAAAGGAAGAATTTTGAAATACACGATTAAATAAATAAGGTACAAATCAATTAATACATATTAAATCAAGGAGTCAGATATTTTTAATTACTAGTCCATGAATAAACCAAGTCAGAAAGGCTAAGGAATGTTTTCGACCAAGTAACAGGGAAATCAGCAAACAAGGAAAGAAATCAATCAGGCTTACACAAAGGAAGTCTGAAATTAATCAAAAATTGAAAGCCATTTTAGAGGGAAGTTCATCAAATAAAAAAAGCACACAAGTATGCAAGGCTGAATTTAGGACAAAGAAGAACGTCATGAAATTGCAAAATCAGTAAGTAGTAGACTATAGGAACATGGTAGTCACGTAGGTCAGTCTTAGTAACTCAGCAATGTAGAAGAGATAGAGTATCAAATAGTATACAAAGGATCCAGTATAAAGACCTTAGAAGAGTTTAATAGGGAATCAGAACTATATAAAGAAACAAAGGTCGAAACAAAGCTTTGGAAGCCTAATCGAGTAGTAGATGAGATAACTTCAGAAACTCGAAATAGGTACAAAGAAGTTAGGGCTCTTTTTTTTAAAATCAAACAAGTTCAGAGATAAAGATCAAACAAATCACATAGCCAATGGCCTCAAAACTCGGATGAATCCCCAAATTCTAGGGTTTTTGCCATCAATAGAGTGTAGAGATGAAAGGACAAGTAATTAAGGAAAAGATACTAATGAAACTAGTTCAGAGATTTCAGAAAGGAACTGAGACCTTTAACATGCATCTTTAAGTAGAAGAAACTCATGAGAAACATAGTAAAAGAACAATATGTGAAACACAGTAGAAGAACTCATAAAAACATAGTAGAAGAAACACATAGGAAGACACAGTAGAAGAACTCGTAAGAACACACTAGGAGAGACACATAAAAATCACAGTGGAAGAAACTAATAAGAAACAGAGTAGAAGAAACACACAAGAGAAAAAGAAAATCAGATAAGCATCTAAATAACTTAACAAAAACCCTAAATCGAAAAGATAAAGGTTTTGAAAGCATAGTTTGGTGAAAGAAATCTCGAGAAACCGTTTAAAAGTTTAGGTAAAACACGGATCTAGAACAGATCTAAAGAAATCAGAAGAACCTCAAAAGTTAGGGTTTCAGAAGAAACCAGATGGTGAGAAAGGCTTGGATAGTCGTTGATATGAGCAGGAGAAGTCAAGATCAGGCTCGAATAGCCATGGCTTGCCGGACCATGGCCGGAAATGGCCATAGGACTCTAATCAAACAAGCTCTGGGCCAAGCTTCTTCGTGGTCAGGCCTTGAAACTTCAGTAACCAAACGTGTATGAGTTATAAGAGGCCGGTATATGACTTCTATGGCCTTGGAATCCATGGATTCCGGTGGTTTTAGGGTGGAAGTGGAGGGAGGCGGCTAGGGTTCCTGAGAGAGAATTAGGGAGAGAGGGAATCCCGGGGCGGCTACCGGTGAGAAATGATTAGGGTTTGGGGGGTATTGGGAAATTAAAAAGGAAAGGGTGAGTATGAGCCAATGATCTAATTGATATAAATATGAGAATCTAATAAGTGAATTGCCAAAATGACAATTTTGGGAATAATTATTGGTTTTTTCTTGATAAAATAGGGCAATAAATTGATCCAAAAATCTTTAAAAATTAATGAAAAATGAGAAAACCCTTGGACATACTTATATATGTATACATATGTTATTTGAAAGGTAATTTGCATATAAAAATAATACAGGAAAAAATTGGGTATCAACAATGAAGAGAACACAGTTTAGGAAGAAGATAGTGTTAGAGTTTGAGATTATCTTGAACTCTTCTACGGTAGGAGAGTAGCATTTGAATCCCAGTCAATCTCTAATTACTAACCCATTAAATATCAGTGTTGTTCTCTTTTACAGGAAATGCACATAAGCAGAAGTTAAACTTAATTTGAGAGCAAAAAAGCAAGGCGAATTTGCAAGCAATTTATGTGTGATTCGAGTGTGCAATCCTGAAGCTACTTGAACGAGATAGAAGAACCAGTTCCATATGTCTATATTTTATTCTAGTTCAATTGTAGTAGGTAATTTTACTTTGTACCTTTCAGCTTACATATAAGCAATTTCATTAGGTACCTAGAGTGTTCAAGTTAGAGTTAACTTGAAGTTGTCGCAACAGTTGAGGTCGTGTGCCACAACGGTATTAGAGTTAATCCTTAGGTTTACAAAGAGTTTTGTAAATGTTGTTTTGGCTCAGTGATTTTAGTGGAAGTTTGGGAAAATCCTACTGAGTAGTAGGTCGTGATTTTTTCACCTTTTGAGCCAGGTGTTTTCCACGTAAAAATCTCTATGTTCTTTATTTTCTTTATTTATTATTCCGCAAACAGTAGTAGTTGAAATACATAGAAGAACCAGGTCCTTCTATAGTTCAGTGAAGCAAAAATTGGGTACCACACAAATCACCCCTCCCCCCTTTTGTGTGGTATTGACGTTTAAAACATCAATAGCGAAATATTTTCTTTTCACGACACCTTCGTCCTTCAAGATGGCCTCCTCGACTTACAGGTTTTGCCATAACACATTCACGGAAAACAACCCCAACCTCCAAACTTATCTAGCAAGGATGACAACTAGATTCCTCGCATAAGCTAACTATCCATTAACTTCACCTTCAATAATTTCCACCGGAATGATACAGAAAGGATCTCCAACTACCTTCTTAGACATAGACATGTAAAAACACAAAATATATGGAGAAGAACTATGGGGAAACTTCATACTCCTAGTACGGCCTAATGTGAAATACACTTATGCAACCTTCATTATCAACTCACATAACATCTTCATGAGAAAATATTGAGAATAACCTGTTCACCCTCCTAAATTCTAAATCTTTATGCAAACACCCACACTAAACCTTTTGATGACCTTCAACGATTACACTAAGATGTGCTATCATGAATTGACCATAAAATTACATATCAAATATATGTGACCACACGGTGATGCTTACCATTTGACATGTTTGGACCTTCAATACCTAATAGAATTAATGCAATAAGGAACAACAGGGTTCAAGAATGGGCTAGAATTATCCTGGAATTCATTAATATGTTGAGCAAAGTATTTCATGAGGTTATATGCTAAGAGACACGAAGATTACTACTAACAATATTGACATGGTTAATCATTGTGACAATATCAATTATTAGACGAATGTGGCATAGGGTAACTAGGACATTAGCAATAGGAATCATTAAGGAGGAATATTCAAGCGTGACCCAGACGTCTTCTGGAATGTAGGGAAAATCAGTTTATCAAGAATGAGAATACTCTAGCACCTTGAATGCGACATAGGTTTCAAAATAAATGAAGTTGAATTACACTCTTAATGTTAACTAACACAAGGAATCTATGCCACAAGCCCATGAGGATGAAAAGAAGTTGAACACTTATGAGATTATCATATTTCGGACATCTTAACCCTTCCTAATAATTGATCCTATATGAGAGAAATAAAGATACAACAACTTGTCTTCCAAATCAATGTGCTCATGATATGTGCAAAACTCTGAAGCCATCTAATCTAAACCTTTCACGAGTGAAACCACATAGCTAGGACATTTTAATATTGGGATGAAATCATGTATTGGTTAGAGGGATTCTAATGGTTAACATGATGCTCTGGGGAGAAGGACAAATAACACTCCTATCCACCCAGGGAGGTGGAATACCAAGGGTAGCAAAACTCCTTGCACATGACAATGACATAGTCAATGATTCTAAAAGTCGAGTGTGTAATGTCAACCGAACCCAATGAGACAGTATAAAATAATCATGGAAGGTCTGCATATGTTCATGATGAGTTCTCCATGGATTTTGAGTTGAGAAGTACCCAGATGCTAATGAAAGACAGAAAAACATGAGAAGTAGGCATTGTGTTATGATAGCCCCCAAATGTGCATTTCATCTTGACGGAGAGCCTATTGATGGTCCTTATGAGAAAGGGAGTGTTATAGTGACACATAGAAGGACACGTTCTCTCATAGATTTCGAACAAGTGTTAGGAAATTAGCATGGTGAATTTTCTAACTAAGGAACACAATTAACACATGTTGTGGAGGTATAAAGAGAAAATAAACATTTGTCATGAGCTGGACATGCTTCTACTATATTAACTTCCAAACTGCAATACCATACCACGTCACAAACAACCATAATACTAGGAACGAAGTGAGCTACTTACTGCGGGAGGGCCCAAGTGGACATGAAAGTTATACTAAGATGGCGAGACAAGATCTTCCTATGACGGAGATGTGAGGAACTCAATATTTGGAGAGACTTTATGCACACGGTGACCATTTCAATTGGCATGCACTCATATGATAGGTGCTAATGTATGCTCTTATGTTACTAGACAGTGAAGAGGTTTCATGATACTCGCAAGATAGTAGAGTCATTGTTTAAACGATAAAAGCTATATACACTAGTGAGAAAAAGAGTGACTCGAGAAGAATCGCAACACTAGGATTCTTTACACAGAACTTGACACCACATAGGTAAACTTTACGACGGTGCATGCATAGGCACAAGTGAGCAGATGTTGTCCATTTAAACAAAAAGATTATGTGAGAATTTAGGAAAGCAAGTGGGAAGTATTAATCCTAGAGTTATAACTCAATTAAAGGACATAACTATAGAACTCAATTCCGCAAGATGATGTAAATAGGAGAATTTGTAATAGAGGGGATTCACGAATAATGCGTCTCGTTCAAAGAGTAAGTGCATGCAATGTTTTGTGATTCAACATCTTGTTAAGACCATGTTTACGAGAACTCTTCAATATGGATGTACATATACAACAAGTAGAAATTTTGTGTTGTTCAAATTGATGTACTAAGGAGTGACTTACCTGGTGACTTTAGGTTGATAGGGCAATAGCTTAATCGATACCCCTCGACTCCACATCCCAAACGTATGTTGGTAACATACTGATATACTACATGATCTGGTGGTGCAAAGACATTAATATTAACAAAGGTACTCCCCTTAGCAACAAGTTCTACCAATCCCTCCATGGCTCGATACATTCTTCTAACAAACACTTTAAAACCTTAGGATCTGATACCAAGTTTGTCACGCCCCAAAATCGAGGAGCGCTACCGATGCTCAACAGAGTAAACCCGACTGAGAAAGCCTGTTAGATTTCATTCGACCCCAAACTAATTCATGAATAAAGAGGAGATGAATTCCATCTATCATACTTTGTAAATATTTCACTAACAACTTCCATTTTGTTTCCATGTCACGACCCGAATTTTCCACCCTCGGGAGTCGTGATGGCGCCTACTAATGCGAGCTAGGTAAGCCGACTATTGAATAGATACCCTTTTTATACATTTTATATTATGTAAAAAATTATGAAGCATTAAGCTTTAAACAACGAAATTTACCAAAAGCGGAAGAAAAGTAATAAACATTTCTGAATATGATTCCAATACAACTGTTTGAGTCTCGTCTACCCAGAATTGGTGTTACAGTTTCACAGACGATCTAAGAATACTACATATAAAGGTATGAAAGGAATAAATATTGCACTATCTCTGGAAATACATGTAAGTAATAGGAAAAATAGATAGAAGAAGATGCTAAGGCCTGCGGACGCCTGCAGGACTACCTCGGGTCACCTGGTGGACTGAATAGGTAACTTACTGATATACTACATGATCGGGCATGCTTGACACCGACGTATAGAAATTCGTCACCATGTCTATACGTCGTACTCCACAAATAATACGTAGCAAATAAGACACGACTCCTAATCCCTCAAGCTATGGTTAGACCAAACACTTACCTCGATGCTGCGAATACAATTCATGTTTCAATTATATCTTTACCCATTGATTCCACCACCAATTCGCTTGTATATAGTCACAAGTTATATAATTACATCAATAAACGCTAAATGAATCAACCCCAATGCATAAAAACGAGTTTTCCAAAGTTTTACCCAAAAAGTCAAAAATCGCCTCCGGGCCCACATGGTCAAAATCCAAGGTTCGAACCAAAACCCGATTACCCATTCCCCCACGAACCCAAATATATAATTTGTTTTGAAATCGAACCTCAAATCGAGATCCAAATCCTCAATTTTTGAAAAACCTAGGTTCTACCCAAAACACCCAATTTCCCCTATGAAAATCATTGATTTTGAGTTGAAATCATGTTAAAAGATGTTAATGATTGAAGAAAATGAGAAAAAAATAACTTACAATCGATTTGGAAGAAGAATTATTCTTGAAAAATCGCCCTAGAGAGTTTGTGTTTTGAAAAGATGTGAAAAATGGGTTGAAAATCATCTAAGTATAAAAGTTGCAGGTTGCAGATATGGGAATTGCGAACCCCGACCTCTGCTAGGTTGGGAATTGCAAAACAGGGCTCGCATTTGCGAACCCTTTAGAAATGTTGGACTTTCGCATTTGCGAACAAATGGTCGCATTTGCGACTGCAGGGGCATCACATTTGCGATGAATTTCCTCGCATTTGTGAGAAGGAGCTGGCCTGGGAGATATCGCATTTGCGAGCCAGGCTTCGCAAATGCGAAGCCTGCAGGCCTGCTATGCACAGCTGAAATTCTGCAATTTTTGTAAGTACAAAATGCATCCCATGGTCTATCCAAAACTCACCTGAGCCCTCGGGGCTCCAAAAAAAATATACACACAACCTCAAAAATATCCTACGGACTTATTCGTGTAATCAAATCACCAAAATAACATCATGAACATCGAATTAAACTTCAGCATCAATAAAATTTCTCAAAACTTCTTTAAACATCAAATTTTGCATTTAAGGTCCGAATCACGTCACATGGATTCTGTTTCTTACCAAACTTTACCGACAACACATATAAATCATATTGAACCAGTACCCCGCTCCGAAACCATATTACGGGACCGATACCATAGGTTTCACATCACATTTCGCTTTCAAAAACCTTGATATTTTTCAAAAAACAATTTCTTTCAAAAATTCATTTCTCGGGCTTGGGACCTCAGAATTCGATTCCGGGCATACGCCCAAGTCCCATATTTTCCTACAGACCCTTCAGGACCGTCAAATCACAGGTCCGGGTCCGTTTACCCAAAACGTTGACCGAAGTCAAATTAATTTATTTTATAGTCAAAATTTATTATTTTTCACAGATTTTCACATATAAGCTTTCCGGCTATGCGTCTGGACTGCGCATGCAAATCGAGGTGATGCTAAAGAAGGTTTTTTTGGCCTCGGAATGTAGAATTTTCTTTTAAAACAAGTGATGACCCACATTCCGTTAGCACTTTCAACCATAATATCCAAATATTACAATTTTTATAGAAATGAAAGAAAACATATTTGTCAAATATCAATATTTTTAATTTAATCTCCACCAAACACCACCCACAACCTTTCTACGGAGCCTCTAAATACAACTAAAGAGTAATATGAAAATGTCGGCAACAAGGCTCCAGCTATACCTTAAAATACAAAGTAATTGATAAATATTGATACAAGACCACGAAGTGAAGTGGGCTCGCCTAGTCGGCTGAAAAGAGGATGCGCCACTAGCTACGACCAACAATGTATCCTATGGAACCACCTATATTCATTTAAAGGTGTAGCACCCCCGGTAAAAGGGACGTTAGTACTGTCGAATAGTTCTCATATCTAAGGCAAACACAAATCTTAATAGAATGAATAGTGGGAAAAAATAGAAGGGAATTAAAATAATCAATAAATACTTTACAAGATTACAAGGAAACACTAAATAAGGACCACATCATTCCGAATCAATCTTTTTATATCTTTAGGTTAAATAATCTTTAGTGCCAAGTGCCACAACACATAATGCCACCGTATTTTTACACGGAGTCCGGTCTCGACCCGGCTGACTAAGCCATCTCAAGTGAGACATATCCAAATTCACAATGATAATCAGAATCCAACATACATGCCACCATGTGTACAGCATGGCATCCGATCTTGGTCCGATCGACTAAGCCGTCTCAAGTGAGACGTAACCATATTCACAATTTCATCAACAATGCCACCGTGTCCTTACACAGAGTCTGGTCTAGGCCCGACCGGCTAAGCTATCTCACTTGGGACATAACCTCTTTCAATTATCCATTTAATTCACATTTCTTTCTATCTTCTATTACATGGCACAAACATCCCCATTTATTAAGTAGTTCTTGGCACTTGGACACATTTTATAATTCTAGTCTTTTCCTTTTTATTTGTTTGAATAACAGTATCATTCATGTCAATAAGTTCTATCACATAAGACATTGCACACATAAGGAAAAGAGCTTGGAAATCATAACCACGTTCTCAAATAGCATGATTACATGGTAAACATTTAGGACAATTATGGAACATAAATCTTTCAACCCAACACATTAAGGCAATCAATTCTAGGATGATCAAGTCAAAACTTACACCAATTATTCGAATACCAAGAGTTCAATTATAAGAAAAAGAGGGTTAGCCATACATACCTCAATAGAGCTTTTAAGCAAATTCTACTTTTTGAAGTCATCTTAAAATAGTTGAGTCCAGGCTCATTTCAAAATCTATTCACATTTTCTCATATCATAGGCATCACCAGGCACAATTATAACTCAAGTTCTCGGCACGTTGGCCACACTCTATTTTCCGAATTCATTTAATTCATTTCAAACATCTTTATAGATTACCAACAACTAGACACAATCAATCAAATACATTTAGTACATATGAGAGCATTTAGGAGTATCAACCATATAACGTTTTAATACGCAACTCATACTTAGAATATATATATATATATATATTCATAAGGCTCATTTTGGAATAGTCATGTTTATGGGTGACAACCTGGAATATATGATTTATGAACTTTGAGCCAACCATGCTTGAACTTATGAAAACATTTATGGAATTTGATTCCATGAGAGAATGTTTCGCCAACATACCTTGTTTAAGCATTCCTTAAGTTACTACAACGTTCCGAAAATTCTAGCAATCCCAATCTACTTCGAGATATAACAAAATCGAACACAAATTAGGAAAATATTCATGGTTTCAGCTCATTTAAGCATTTTATCAAACACTAGTTATGCATCTTGATTTCAAGGCTCTTCTACAAGATTTCCTTCGTTTCCCAACCCAATCTTTACTTATTTATATTCAACAATCTTCTCACAAACCTAATTTGTACATGCATGTATACATAATACTATTACACCCAGTAACCCATCTTATACCCCAAACTCAAAAATTAATGTTTAGTGTATAGAACCTTACCTCTTAGATGAAGATCTTGAGATTGGTTTCCTTGATTCTTGAAGATTGATCAAAGACTGAATGGTTATAATGCTAGGCTTCCTCCTTCTCTCTCTAAAATGCTCTCATCTATCTCTAGATTTAGTATATAATAGCCCCAAATAAAGCCTCAAAGCTTATTTATCAAAGTAGGTTTGGATATGAAAATTTCCAAAAATGACCCCCGAAGTCAAATATGTGGTGCAACTATGCTATAACATAATCAATATGTAGGCAGCAGACTTGCAGCATAATCATTATGCGATAGCATAATTGACAGCATACTCAATTATGCGACAACATAATTTTTGCCCAACTCTTCTTCACTATGCGACGCGTATGCGGTCCGCAGAGTCGTTTTGCGATCGCGAAATTGATTGCAAATCCAGCCTTTGGTAATTTGTTCATAACTTTGTGTGGGAATGTCCAAATGAAGAACGGTTTGAAGCGTTAGAAACTAGAATCGAAGACCTTTCATTTGATAGGTTATTCATCACATAAAACCTTATATATATATATATATATATATATATATATATATATATATATATATATATATATATATTCAGATATGCTCATCCAAAGTGTGGACTTGTGCGAACTCATTTTGAATTTTAGCCTATTACTAAATTTTCCAAATTGACTTAGACTTAGGCTTTTCCTTGAACCCCAAATTACTTATTATATGACTTATACACTTATTTAACAAATCAAATTGATGTCCATCATGTTAATAGCACGTAAAATATTATAATTAGCCTATTTGGCACTACGAAATCCTAAATTACTTAGCGAAATTTTTCGCGGCATTGCATCTATAGTAAGTTACGAGATTGTTAATTATCTACACTAATGATGCGGCTCTGTTTGGGCCTTATGGAAAAATTCGAGCGAGATTGCTCTTGGGGAATTGAGTGGTTGATTGCACCTTGGTTATGGTCTTCTTATTTGTGGTATATTGTAATATCCGTTTCTCCATTGTTATGGTCATGCACTTTAAGTGTTTGTTGTCGATATTCATATGGTTATTGATATTGAACATCACGGCTTGAGGTATTCCATGTGGGCCGGAGTTCGGATTGTGTCATGTATCACAATGGAGTTATGTTGGAACATTATCCTTGTGTTTATCTTGTGTGTATGTTTCTTTTCTATGAGATGGGTTCATAGCATTGCGCTTTGTGGTGATATCTATCAAGCTTGCGGGATGGTTTTATTATTTGGTTCTTCTTTCATCTTTGGTTACATTTGGGTTGTGTTTGTTGATGCACAGGTTGCACTATATATAAAGTTCGAGGTGGTGCTGGTGTGGCATGTCGGTCAAGCTACTTATATTGGGTGAGATGAGGTTATTGGACCTGGAATGAGTGCTATCAGATTTGACTAAGGTATGTTTGAAAGAGTCACATCATTAGTTAGCTCAGAATTTAGCCATGGTTCTTGTCGAGCAAGAGGAAGCACTACGACTTATTTATAAGGTGAGTAAATATGAGTATCCGTGTGTTTCTTTCATCATTGAAAGTGTACGAAGGTCTATAATGAGGTTTTATTTGATATGAAGTTGTTAGCGATACCGGGTTTGTTTTTAAGAAGCTATTATTGGTTCAAAGTTGTTGCTATGAGTACCTGAGTTATGAAGTATATCACGTGATTTGCATCTTGGATTATGGTTATGGTTTGATACAATTTGTTCAGACTCCTACAGTGCATAGATGCAAGATTCGGGTCTTATGATGAATTCAGACTGTTGGAAATTGGGTTCTAAGGATTATGGGTTAAGGTTGAAGAAAGGATCTACCGGTATGTTATGTTATTAAGCTAACATGGTTTGGGGTGACGTGGTATCACCCATGAGTATGTGCACGGTGAGTTGATTTAGTGATTTGATGGCTTAGTTACGACTCACGGCACGTTCGAGGAAGAACGCGTGTTTAAGCAAGGGATAATATAATGACTCAATCGGCCGTTTTGAGCATTTGCATTCAGCTCGGTGGTTTGAGGTCACGAGTGGCTTCGGGTGATGTACTATGATTTGCATGTATGGACATTTTCGGTTATAAGCGGTTCAGGATTAATTTAGAAGAATGAGTCTCATTTTAGAAGATTTAAGTTAGAAGAGTTGACCGATTTTGACTTTTGCATATTTTATCTCAGATCGGAGTTTTTATTGGCTTGATAGGTCCGGTTAGTGATTTTGGACTTAGGCGTATGTCCGGAGGTGGATTTGGAGTCTCCTAGGTTGTTTTGGCTTTAATTGGCAAAAGTTAGAAAGGTTGAGGTTTGGAAGGTTGATAGGTTTGGCTGAGAGTTATCTTTGTTGATATCTGGTTCAGATTGAGGTTCTAAGAGTTGGTATAGGTCTGTTGTATCATTCTGTACTTGCATGCAAAAATTGAGATCATTCCGAGTTTATTTGGCATGGTTTGTCATGAGTTTTAGAAGTTTAAAGTTCATTTGTTCATTAGGCTTGAATTGAGGTATGATTTATAGTTTTGATGTTGTTTAATGCGATTTGAGCCTTGGGTAGGTCTGTGTTATGTTTTGAACCTTGTTGAATTGCTGAATATTCTGAGTGGCCACAGATGCAGCGCCGCAGAAGCGGCCAGGCGAGTGCAGGCACTGAAATTAATGGGAGAGGGCTGAAACCACATATGCGCCTTGTTGACCGTAGATGCAGTGGGTCGGCAATTGTTGGGAACTCGCATATGCAAGATTTGTGCAACAGAAGCGATTGTCGCAGATGCGACTAAGTGACCGCAAAAGCGAATTCACTGGCAGATTGTATTTTGTTCAAGGATTTGTTTATTTTGTCACATTTTGAGTTATAGATCTTGATACTGGGCGATTTTGGAGGACATTTTCACGATTTGGATTGGGGTAAGTATTCTTGACTATGATATGGCTATATTTTATGATTTCATCTTTGTTTATAGTATATTTGATGAACCCAAGTGTAGAAATTTTGCTATTTTAGTGGAAACTTCTCTTAATATAATTTGATGATTTGAAGGACGATTGGAGGTTAGAATTGCATAATTTTGGTATGGTTGGACTCGTATCGAATGGGTGCTCGAAATTTGTGAGTTTTATCAGGTTCCGGGCGCAAGCCCCAGGTTGACTTTTTGATTTTCATTAAAGATCAAAGCTTTATTATTCGAAACTGTTTTGAATGGCTTTTATTTATGATATTAAGTTATTTTGACTAGATTCGAGCCGTCCGGAGGTTGTTTCACATGGGAAGGGATTCTTAGAATATAGATTTAGCTTTTACGAGGTAAGTATTTTGTCTAACGTTGTATGGAAAAAATGGTCCCGTATGATTTGGTTTAATTTCATCATTTGAATTATGTGAAAGGCGTGTACACGAGGTGACGAGTATGTATACATGTTTATATGTGGTAATTGCCCCGTTTAGACTCTTAGATTATTAATATACTTTTAATTTAAGATATTGTTTTATTGATTATCTTTCATTGTTGAGTTATTTCCCGTTTCATTGTGACGTTGTTGAAATTATTGCACATATTGTTGTTGAGTCGTGGGCTATGCTTTATTGTGATATTTTTATTGTTGTTTGGCAATATCGTATCATATGTAGACTGGTTGTGTGGATTAATTGTGATTATGCGGAGCATAAGGGTAGCATTTCGTTGTTGTTGAATGTGTGAAATGTGACGGGTGGCTATTGATATATTATCTGGGCTGAGTGATACAAATGACTATTGATATATTGTTTAGGCGAAGTGGCTATTGATATTATATAGGTGAAGTGATATGGGTGACTATTGTGTATATTGTTTAGGCGGAGTGATACGGGTGGTTATTGTTGATATTATCAGAGGGGATTGATACAATGTAACAACCCGGCTAGTTATTTTGAGCATTTGCATTCCGTTCGGTGGTTCGAGAGAATGAGCCGCTTCATATGATGTATTATGACTTGTGTGTAGGGGTAGGCCTTCGGTATTGTATTTGAAGACTGTTGTTCGGTACTTCGGTATTCGGCATATCAATTGTGCATACCAAATACCTTACCAAAGTAGTTCAGTACAGTTCGATGTCTTCTTGTTTGGTTTGGTACGGTTTCAGTATAGTTACGGTATCTTACCAAGTTTTTGTGAACTAAACAAAGGTGATCTACTGAACTTCAATTCATTAGAAAATCTCTAATAACATGATAAATGAGCATAGACACAATAGAATGTGAGCAGTTCCAGGAAATCACTACACGAGCATAGCAACAGAATGTGAGCAGTTTCTTTGCTTCTAATAATTTATAATAGAAATCACATTGTTATCTATCTCCTTGTGAACTTAGTCATTGAATTTTGCATCACAATAAGGCATATGGGACCTTCTAGTGTGCTGTTAAAATCAATCAACTAAATTCCAAGAGTGCCTAAACTTTATTCTTTATTCGGAAGAGCCGTTGAACGCACAACATATACACTCTGATAAACTCTCTGCTAGCAAGAACCAAAGACTAGCATATGTTGTTTAGCATAATTTTCAACAATTTCATGTCCCTTCTCATTTTCATAAGAATCCATTGAGAATTTAGACACCAGCTTAACTTTTTGATTTTGTGAAAAAGAGTATTGTTTAGAGTTAGTATGATCATTCTTTTTATTAGATGTTGAAATAAACCAACTAGTGATGATGAAATTTATGCCAACAAAACCAATAACAAAAGCCTAGTAAGCTGATCGTAGGCCACAACGGCTATTTTTTGAGAGACAAAACCAGGGACTATTTAGAAACAAGGGAAAACTAAAAAGGGAGTAAGGGACTAATGGGACTTCTGAAACCTAGGACTATCGTTAGGTTGGGGCGTTGGGCTTAGTCTTAGTGGGCTACTGGCTTGGGGTAAGAACTAATAAGCTAAAATTTTAGGCTGGAAATTGATGATTTGAGCTGGGTAGTGAAGGAAGGTGCACTTAAATAATTCGGTATTTCGTTATACTCAAATATTTAAACTCAATATCGAGGACCATATCGAAATATCTAAGAACCGAAAATCCTATACCGAAATAGCACTGAAATATCGAATAAACCGATACCGAAATATCGAACTAATTCGGTCCGGTTCGAAATTCAGTTTTTCGAATTTTATGCCCACCCTAAAGCTTCCTTAATCTAAATCCTACAAGATTCACCTTCAATTAAGCCTTAGACTATTTTGGGAATCTAAATGGGGGTTTGAGAGCATTAGGGATAAACAAAATGGGTGGTATCTTTCAGGGTCAAGGGGAAAGATCAACATTGCCTTTTATATCATATCTGGCCTAGGAAATTCCGTCGCTCCACATGCGAAATGGGTTGCCCTGCCCCGGTTACAGCACCTGGTGGGATAGCTGGCACAAGCCTAAAGAAACGTGTAATCCCCTTTGTACCCCTACATGTCTCTAGCCGGTTGGCCGGGCAAAAACCAAAACTCATAAATTTTGAATTTTCATGTATGGGGGTATAACATACGCACGAGTTTGACGAGGCGAATGGCCCGATCCCATAGGAATAGTGTTCCACAATACTACTGAAACGAACGTCCCGATCCTGTAAATTAAGTTATAATCCTACAGAGGCGAACGACCCAATCCCATAAGAGTTATTTACAGCACTGCCGAGATGAATGACCCGATCCCATAAGAGTAAAGAAACTCTCTCACTCGCGAAAATACATGCGAGTCGAGAAGACACGAAACTACCGTTCATCAAATCACAATTTTCAAAGTAAGAGACTCGGACAATATTTTATTCTAATCTCAATCTTAGTCATAAATTAAACAAATCAAATACGCAAGATTAATTCAAATAGCACATTTAAGGCATGATGTGAATCTAAGTCTACGAGGACATAAATATGAATCTAGCTATGTACGTACTCTCATCACCTCGTGCATACGTAGTTCCCACAACAAGTAGCACACAACAAATATTACACTTACAACCCTCTTACAAGAATAGAAAAAAGTTACATCGCTTCCGAGCTCACTACTCGGCTCTAAAACCTCACAAGTAATCCCCAATCGATGTCGAGCAATCTAAAACAAGTCAAAAGTCATAAAACTAATCAATATATGTCCAACTATCATAATTTAACTACTAGAGTAATTTTTCAACTCAACTCAGAATGTCCATAAAAGTCACCACCGGGCCCAGATGCCTAGTTTTCAAAAATTATCGAAGATAAATGTTACCCATGATATTACGAACTCAAATGTATAATTTATTCCCAATCCCATAATCAATTTCGTGGTCAAACTCCATTTCTACTAAATCCTCATAATTTCTATATTAAAATCTAACCATAATCTATGTGTTTAACTCAAAAATTGGTAGAATTCACTTACTCTGTGATGCTTGATGAAAATCCCCTCAAAAGAGCTCCCAAATTTGGAAAACCCAAGTGAAAACGAGAGAAAATAAGCTAAGCCCCATATTAAAAATGCAATCTACCTAAGTCTTTCCTCTTCAGGATCGTAAAGGCCAAACATTTCTAGCTGCCCGAATGCTCTTCGCGTATGCGACCTCCTGGTCGCGTTCATGATGCCCAACAATCCCATCCTTTCGCCTTCGCAGTCCCCTGGCCGCTTTCACGAAGCCTAACAGTCTTCTAGCCGAACACAACCTCGCCTTTCTTCGCGTTCGCGAAGGGGCTCCACATTTGCGATGAGTAGCTAGAACCTCCATCGCGTTCACGTGGCCCTCTTGTGTTCACGAAGTGTAAAATCTCAAGTCACCTCACCAGCCTTCTTCGCGAGCATGGGACTACTTTCGTGATTGCAAAGCACACCAGCACACCAACCCTTTCAGCCAACTCCAATTTTGCTCCGAGTTGTCCGAAACTTCTCCGAGCCACCCAAGACCCCGTCTAAATGTACCAAGTCCATAAATATACTACAGACGTACTTGATGTCTCGGAACACGTAAAATAATATCAGAACCAAAAATCGCACCTCAAGACAAAATTAATCAAATTATAAACTTCAAACTCATTTAAACCAATTCCGAACACGACGAACCATACTTAGACAGCTCGGAACAACGCCAAATTTTACACACAAGTCACAAATGCCAATACGAACCTATTTCAAGGCTCGAAATCCCAAATAGATATTGATAGCACCAAAGTCTACTACGAATCATACTTAGAAAACTCTAAAACCTTCAAAATGCCAACTTTCAACAATAAGCGCTGAAATGCGCTCTCGGTCTACCCTAAACTTGATCCGAATATACTCATAAGTCCAAAATAATCATACAAACTTATTGGAACCTTCAAATCTCAATTTTGAGGTCGTCTACTCAAAGTGTTGACTCAAGTCAAACTTGGCTACCTTAGGCCACTATTAAGGAACTAAGTGTACCGAATTCAACTCGAACCCTTCCAAAACCAAATCAAGCATCCCTGCTAGTCATAAAACAATAAAAGCACATACGAAAAGTATTAAATAGGGGAATGGGGATCTAGAAAAAAATTGAATGGTTGGGTCGTTACATTCTCCACCTCTAAAATAAAGTTCATCCTCGAATGGTTTTAGAATCATAACGGAAGTGCCGAAGAAGTGCGAATATCTTTTCTTATGTCCTCCTTAATCTCCCAAGTTGCCTGCTCGATTGGTTGACCCCTCCACAGGACCTTCACTGCTGAAATCTTCTTTCACCTCAACTGCGGACCTGCCTATCAACAATGGAAACTAGCTCCTCCTCATAACCCAACCTCTCATCTAGCCGAACTCTGTTGTAATCCAACACATATAACCTGTCGGCATGGTACATCTGGATCATAGACACGTGGAATACCGGATGAACTCCCGATAAACTATGAGGTAAAGCAAGAATGTATGCAACCTCTCCAACTCGCTCCAACTCCTCGAATGGACTGATTAACTTGGGACTCAGCTTGCCTCTCCTTCAAATCTCATGATACCCTTCATCGACGAGACATTCAAGATAAACTTCTCACCCACCGTGAATGACAAATCACACGCCTTTAGATCCACGTAACTTTTCTGCCTAGATTGCACTGTGCAACGTCGCTCCTAAAAATTTATCTTATCCAAGGCATCCTACCAAATCTATACCATATAACCTAGCCTCTTTGGGCTCATACCAACCAATGGGGAACGACATAGCCGACCATACAAGGCCTCAAATGGAGCCATCTTGATGGTGGACAGATAAATGTTATTATAAACAAACTCGTCCAATAGAAGGAATCTATCCCACTGCCCTCCGAAGTCAATCACACATGCTCTGAGCATAAATCTGAACTACCCGCTCTGACTGCCCATCGATCTGAAGATGAAAGGCCGTGCTGAGTACCCAACTCACTATGTATAGCTCTCCAAAAATATAAAGTGAACTGAGTGCCGCTAGCTGAAATGATGGAAATAGGCGTGTCATGCAACCGAACAATCTCCTAAATATAGATATAGTCCAACCTCTTTAAAGTGTAAGTACTCATCACCGGTATATATTGTGCATATTTGGTCAGTCTGTCGACAATGACCCAGACGACATCGAATTTGGTCATTCCACAGCAAACCAACTACGAAGTCCATTGTTACATCCCGTAAGTTTAACAACCTTAATACCGATATATATATATATATATATATATATATATATATATATATATATACTATATTAAAAGTGGGAAGCCCTTTAGTCAATTATTAAATTACTAAATTGTCTTACTTATTAAAAAATAAAATAAAAATAAACATACATGTGGCATAAAGGTAGAAAATAAAGAAAAAAAGCACTAATGCCAAGTAAGATAGTAAAAAGAACAAGAAGTGAGAAAATAGTCAAATGCAATGGACGATTCATGTGCATAGATAACTTTTTACAAAAATATATATTACTGTTTAGATCCTATAACTTGAAAATATTTGTTGAGCCACTTCCAACCATCCTTGTTAACAGTTTAAAAAAAAAGTATGATTTTTATATAGCTATAAATATTACTACTTCGGAAAAGGCTTTAAATTATACACATAACATAAAAAAGTTTATGAGATTTTCTTTATTGCAAAGACATAAATTATTTTCTCACAAGTTATTTTTTTTACCATTTTAAGAATTAGACGTACGGAAATTTGTACTCTTTATATGAGATTAGGAAACTTATAAGTTGAGAAAATATATGTATTTTTAGATAGATATTTTAATAAAATAATAGTGTATGAATTTAATTTACATGGTACCACATGATCGTAATAGTACGGTATATAAGGTGTATCAAAAAATAAGTAAAATTTTAAATAATTTGAGATATTTCTTAATTATGCGGGTAAATGATTAATTACCGGGTAATAGGACATTACCTGATAAGTGAATAAAGATTAAACTTTCCCACCCCATTCCAACGCAGCAGCCCCCTCACCTTCTAATTTATGACTCATTAGTCATTTAAAAAGGTGTCACATTGTTACAGAATACAACAAAATACACATACACACTCCTATTTCTTCTTCTAATAGTTATCTTTTTCCATGTGTCAGACTTTCTTTTCTGTTCCATCTTGAGCTTAAGCCGTTGCTTCATTTTTCCAAATTCCAACTCATCCTATATTATAGAAGCCCACAACGTCTAATACAAAAGCTGCATAACTCATTTTGCATTCCTTGGGAAGCTTGTGCATGGCTACATGGCATTTACCTTCTTTTGATAAAAGACAGAGGTGTTAAGAAAGAGCCAGGTCGTAGCTGGATTGAAGTTAAAAACACCATCCATGCATTTTTAGCTGGAGATAGACTCCATCCACTAGCAAATCATATATATGACTTTGTGGAGGAACTAAAATAAATATGTAATTACGATTGGTTATGTGCAAGACAGTAATAGCCTTTGGAATGATTTTTAGTTGGGACAAACAGATCCAACTGCTTATATTCACAGTGAAAATTTAGCTATTGCATTTGGACTTCAAAGCTTGTTGTCCAGATTGACGCTGTACATCTACTACGTGAAATAAACTTGGATAAAGTACGTGAATGGATGCGTATTGTCGCAATTAACACGTATTAGAGGGAGTGTCAAGAGAGTCGTCTCAGGTATTTTAAGGCTAAGCTCTTCCTTCATTTTGGCATGATCTTATCATCACACAAGTTTGATAACAAAGCATAAAGAAAAATTCATATCCCGGAATTTACGTATATTTTGCTAGTCTCGCAAGTTACAATATTCCTTTTATCGGGACTTTATATTCATTTGAGTATTTCATTCTTCCAGTCAAGAGAGCATAGAGTTTGTATATACATTAGTAAAGTATTTTCATTACCATCGAGCTATAATCAATGGAAAGGCCCCTATTGGGCAACCTCTGATCAGATGGTAAGCTATATACCGATCCTATTGTGGTCGAGCGCTTATAAGCGAGCCCAGTTGGTCGAGATACAGAGCCTAGTATAGTCGAGCGCCTATAAGCGAGCCTACTACGACAGAGCAGTTATATATATACCGAGCCTACTGTGGTCGAGCGCTTATGAGCGAGCCTAGTTGGTCGAGATACAGAGCCTAGTATGGCCGAGCGCTTATGAGCGAGCCTACTACGGCAGAGCAGTTATATATATATATATACCGAGACTTATAGGGCTATATATATATATACCGAGCCTTATAGGGTCGGACAACTATTTTACTTACTATATTGAGAGAGTTGAGTCAGTATCAGCAGGTAAGCATATCTACAAATTTTCTTTGACTTCCAGTTTCGTTCATTTATTATATTATCAGTTCAGTTTCAGCTTTCAGTACATGCCTTACATACTCGGTACATTATTCGTAATGACGTCCTTTTCTTGGGGATGCTGCATTCATGCCTGCAGGTATAGATAATCAGTTTTACGAGCCCTCATAGTAGACGAGATTGGCATTCAGCGAAGGATCGGTAAGACTCCACCTCATTTAGAGTGCAGCCGAGTCTATGAGTCATCGTGTCAGAGTTTTGCTACAGACTTATGGGTAGGTCGGTACCCTATTCCATTTGATGTCAAATAATCTTAGAGGCTTTATAGAGGGAGGTTCATTTTGTACAGTATGTAAGAGGCCTTGACGTCCCATATGTATTCATATTTTAAGAAAAATGATTCATTAATACAACGTTTTCCCACTTATAGTTAAACATTATGAGTTGTGGCCATGTTGACCCATGATAGTTACAAAAGGAATAAATGAGGTATAGAGTGGTTCGCTCGCACCAGTGCGGCAACGGGTGCCATCCACGCCTCCCAAGGTTGGTGCGTGACAATGTGGTATCAGAGCGGGTCGTGACCTGGGGAGTCTACAAAGTCGTGCCTAGTAGAGTCTCATATATGGGCGTGTTGTGCGCCACATTTATAATTGAGAGGCTATAGGGCATTTAGGAAATATTACCCTTCTTTTGTTTTCAGTTCATGCCATAGAGGTAAGTCGTAACAAGTCAGTATAAAGTTTTCACCAAATTTTGTATGCACTAGAGGTGCTATCATAATAGAGCTTTAAGACGTAGATGTAATTTCTACTTTTGTGGAAGGGAAGTTATGGAAGAAATACAAAATACAATGCAAGATTGAAAGATAAGTAACATAAATGTGAAGAAGATACGAGATACTCAAGTACAAAAGGTTGTAAATAGTCCAGAGCTCAGATAGAGGTTTGGTTTTAGTTTAGTATACAGAGAAGACCCTAGCGAGAGTTTTGGAAATCTCAAAGAGTTAACATTCGAGGACGAATGTTTCTAAAGGGGGAAAGGATGTTACATCCCGTAAGTTTAACAACCTTTATACCGAAATATCTATACTATATTAAAAGCGGGAAGACTTTTAGTCAATTGTTAAATTACTAAATTGTCTTACTTATTAAAAAATAAAATAAAAATAAACATAAATGTAGCATTGATAACTAGCAATTTTGATACCTTTTATACTCATTCTTGCTTATGCTTTGATTAGAAATTCATACAAAATAGTCCCAAAAGGCTCACAAGTTGTGCTTGATTGCAGGTTTGATCAATAAAGTAACAAGATATCAGGGATCAGCTTAAAAAGGAGTGAAACTTGCACAAGTCCCAAAACAAGACAAAGCTCAGGCAAAACAGTCCCAATGCGGCCGCACACCATTTTGTGCGGTCCGCACAAGGAGATTCAGAGAGGTTGATTTCCAGGCAAAGATGCAATGCGGCCGCATTCGATTTAGTGCGGTCCGTAGAACCAAAGATCAGAGAGTTTCCAGATTTCGAGTTCAAGCCAATGTGGTCCGCACTCTGTTTTATGCGGACCGCACTAGAAGCCTCCGCGACCGCAATCCATTCTGTGTGGTCCGCATTGCTCAAATTCAGAGAGCTGTATTCCCAAGTTATGAGCTCTAGTGTGGCCCCACTCCATTTTGTGTGGTTCGCACTAACCCCGCAGGGGTGTTTTTGTCCAGATTTTTTAGCTTAGTATAAATAGCTTCTTTTCCCATTTTTAGGGTATCATATAGTTTTAGAACGTAGCTACGCTCGTGGGTTCGGAGTCTTTAGCCATTTTGGGCAATTTTATCTACTTTTCAACATTGAATCTTAATGTTTATATTAGTAATTAATTAATATGAGTTGTTCTTCATCTATTTCTTGCTTTTCTTCTTTAATTATGAGTAGCTAGACCCATAATCTAGGGTTGTGGCTCAACCCTAGTGTGGGTAATTGATGGGTCTTGTATTTTAGGGCTAGATTGATTATGGGTGTTTGATATTTGGGTCAATTTCATGTTTAATTGCTGAATTAGTAGTTGCAAACACTAGTTTGTGTTTAGTTAACTTGGGCTCTTCTTGAGAAAGAGAGCCTAAGACTCCGAAATTGGTCCAACAAGGAATTGGGGCGTACTCAAGAGATTGATAGCCCCAATTAAAGGGTTAAACCTCGATAGAGTAATACCCGACTTGAACATTGGTTGTTTGTGCAAATTTGCATACCCAATTGGTCTTGAGAAAGTCAAATCGGGCAAAATCACTCGAACCACCGAGAGGTGTAGAGTGGGTAAAATCGTGCAACGATTATATCATACTCCCCAAATATGTCAATCATGCCTTAGACTCAAGTATCCGTCAATTGACCACCTAGGCGAAAGTCACTACCCTAGTACCTTTTAAACTATTTGAACAAGCCTCTTTAGTTTTACTCTTAGCTTAATCTAGTTTCATTCACCATTGTAGTTTGATAAAAAGTAGAAGTAAATCAAAAACCCCAAAAATGATTAGAAGTGCAATTTGGAACACATACGCAACTCTACACTAGATAGATACTCGACTCCAAATTTTAGCTCTTCGTAGAAATCGATCCCAACCCTAAATCGGGTAAAAGATGCTCCAACCCTCTCTCGCTACTCAATAGTAGTGCAGGGTAGGCCGCGATCACTTTTTGGCGCCGTTGTCGGGGAGCTAACGGTTTTGGCTATCTATTATTTAGTTTTGTGTATTGTTCTTCTTTCCTTCTTTGTTACTAACTTGCTTGCGTCACAACTATGGTACCAAATGGCAGCGAACAACGCTAATGACCCTTTTGGAAACGTGATTGTGGGGGAGGAGGTAGATGATGTTGGAGATGATGAGGAGCCTCTTGTACCTCAAGGACAACGTAGAGGCCGCCAGGCCAATGCGAATGATAATAACAATATTTCAGGCCCTCCTCCGCCACCTCCAAGAGTGGCTCCCAGAGTACTTCCGAACCAGGGCTATGCAAGTGCTATTGTCCACCCCGAATCTGGGCGGGCAATTTTCAAATATTCAATGTGACGTTGACCTTACTTGAGCAGCTTGGGTGTTTCACGGGCGCTGCGAATTAAAATTCTTACAAACATCTCAAGGGGTTTGTGGATACATGTTGGGGAAGCAAGCTGACTAATGTGTCCGAGGATGCTCTTAGGTTGAGACTCTTCCCATTCTCACTTCGGGGAAGGCATTGGATTGGCTCGAGCAACTTCCGAACCATTCCATCACAACTTGGGATGAGTTGGCGGTTTCACTCCTTTATGAGCTGATCTTTGACATCTTGTCACTTTGTTGATCAAACATGCAATAAAACACAACTTGTGAGCCTTTTGGGACTATTTTGTATGAATTTCTAATCAAAGCATAGTGAACCAACTTGTTGGGGGCAATTTTATGAAGTTGTCGTATGATGAGGCATGTGATATTCTTGACGAGATGGCTGACACTTCTTCTGCATGGCAAAGTAGAGCCAATGTGCCCTATGGTGACCCCATTGTTACTTATTTGCACACTGAATTACATGACCATGGGCAAGCTATAGCGGAGTTGATAACTACTATGAACCAATTAGCAAAGGTACAACTGCAACATGTCCAAAATCCTCACCAAGTGAATGCCATGGAGGGTGTCAATATGTTTGTCAACAAAAGAAGGCAAAGAAGGCAACAAAACCAAGGGAATTCTGAGCAATTTGATGATGACTGTGATGGGTTTCAAAATGATGGTTATGATGAACAAAGTGAATAGGTTCAATATGTGAACAATTATCAAGGACAAAGGGGCAACTCTTCCAACCAACAACAGTGGATACCTCAAGGTAATTGGGGAAATCAACAATAAAATAATAATAATTGGGGGAACAACAACCAAAACAACAACTGGGGCAATTAGAACAACAATCAAAGCAACCAATGGAATTGGAATGGTAATAACAACAATTGGGGTGGCAATAACAATCAAGGTGGATGGAACAATGGAAACCAAGGAAACTGGGGACAAGGCTTTCAAAGGCCCCCAATGTACCAACAACCAAACAATCTGCCTCTATTTCCATATCAAGGTCCTAGTTCTTCTGGCAATGACATGGGTAGAATTGAAATGATGTTCGAACAGATGATGAAGAAGAATGCGGATTTTGATACATAGTTGGCTTCCCACAATACCTCTATCAGAAATTTGGAGGTGTAGTTAGGCCAAATCTCACAGTCTTTAAATACTCGCCCTAAGGGTGCCCTACCAAGTGATATAGTAGTGAACCCGAAGGGTGGGAACAATCATGTTATGGCGGTAACAATGAGAAGTAGGAGAGGCGGTAATGAATGCCTCCAAACAAAAGCAAATCTTGGATGATGATGTTGAGTTGCAAGAAGATGAAGTCCCTTTGGTAGTTGAAGATATGGTTAATGAAAATATGAACAAAGAAGTGAATATTGATATTCAAGATGTCGAGGTGAAAACTTAAAATGATGTGAACCCGTCTAGGAAACACATAATAGACATGCCGGAGCCGGTTATGCCAAAAGCCAAGGCTCTTTTGCCAAGGCCACCTCCACCTTATCCTCAAAGGCTCGCGAAGCAGAAAAATGAGGATCAGTTTAAGAAGTTCATTGACATGATGAATAGCTTGTCCATTAATGTGCCTTTGGTAGAGGCTCTTGAACAAATGTCGGGCTATGCAAAATTCATGAAAGACTTGGTCACAAAGAAGCATTCTATGGATTATGAAACTATACAGATGACTCACCAAGTTAGTGCTATAGTGCATTCAATGTTCCCGAAGCTTGAAGATCCCGGTGCTTTCACCATTCTTTGCACCATTGGGAGTGCAGATTTTGCCAAGGCTCTATGTGATTTGGGGACTAGTATCAATTTGATGCCCTACTCAGTTTTCAAAACCTTGGGTTTTAGGAAACCTAGGCCAACTTCCATGAGATTACAAATGGTGGATAGATCGATGAAGAGACCATTGGGTATTATTGATGATGTGCTTGTCCGGGTGGACAAATTTATCTTGTCAGCTGACTTTCTAATCTTGGACTGCGAGGTGGATTATGAAGTTCCTACCATCTTAGGAAGACCTTTTCTAGCTACGGGGAAGGCATTGGTTGATGTGGAAGCAGGGAAACTCACCTTCCGGGTGGGTGATGACAAGGTGGTCTTTCATATGTGCAAATCAATGAAGCAACCCAGCAGTACCGAGGTGTGCTCTTTTGTTGACCTCATCATAGCAGTGATAATAAATGATACCAGTACAATGATCAATAAGGAGGACCCATTGTAGGCCGTATTGTTGAATCTTGATGTCAATGAGGATGCAAGCCTAGTGGAGTGCATGAATGCTTTACATGGAATGGGATCTTATTCTTATGAGCCTAGGAAATTGTCTTTAGATCTCGAGAATAGAAAGACTTCACCAACCAAACCTTCAATTGACGAGCCTCCGGTGTTGGAGTTGAAACCACTGCCTCCATACCTCAGGGATGAGTTCTTACGCTCAAATTCTACTTTGCTAGTTATTCTTTCTTCTTGCTTTACTAACATGCAGGTTGATTCCATATTGGCGGTGCTTCAAAAACGAAAAAAGGCAATTGGATGAACTTTAGCTGATATTCGGGGAATAAGCCCCGCATTCTGTATGCACAAGATTATTCTGGAAGCCCTCCTTGGAGCATTAAAGGAGGTTGAACGAGGCAATGCAAGAAGTTGTGAAAAAGGAGGTGATCAAGTGGTTGGATGCCGGGGTTGTGTACCCCATATCTGATAGCTCTTGGACTTCGCCGGTGCAATGTGTACCGAAGAAAGGTGGCATGACCGTGGTTACAAATTCCCAAAATAAGTTGATACCTACAAGAATCGTCACCGGTTGGAGGGTATGCATGGACTACCGCAAATTGAATAAAGTGACCCGCAAGGATCACTTTCCTTTGCCTTTCCTTGATCAGATGTTAGACCGACTTGCTGGGCGTGCCTTATATTGCTTCTTGGATGGATATTCTGGGTACAACCAAATCTTGATTGCTCCGTAAGATCAGGAGAAGACCATATTCACTTGTGCGTATGGAACTTTTGCTTTCTCTAGGATGCCTTTTGGGTTGTGTAATGCACCGGCTATATTTTAGCGGTGTATGATGGCCATTTTTACCGATATGGTGGAAGACAATTTTGGAGGTGTTCATGGATGACTTAAGTGTTGCGGGGGACTCATTTGATGAATGCTTGAAGAATCTTGATAGATTTTTGGCCCTTTGTAAAGAAACCAATCTTGTCCTCATTTGGGAGAAATGTCACTTTATGGTGGAAGAAGGAATAGTACTTGCGCATAAAATTTTGAAGCATGGCATTGAGGTGGATAAAGAAAAGATCGAAGTGATTTCAAGGCTCCCTCTCCCTACATACGTCAAGGGAATTCGAAGTTTTCTTGAGCATGAAGGGTTCTACTGGAGATTTATCAAAGACTTCTCGAAGGTAGTGAACCCATTGTGGAAGTTGTTGGAAAAAGATGCTAAGTTCGTGTTTGATGAAAAATTTATGCAATCCTTTGCACTTCTCAAGCATAAGTTGACCACCACTCCTATCATTATCGCACCTAATTGGAGCTTGCCCTTTGAGCTCATGTGTGATGCGAGCGATGTTGCGGTTGGGGCAGTTTTGGGTTAACGAGTGAACAAAATATTTCATCTGGTATAATATGCGAGAAAGACATGAATGATGCTCAAGTGAACTACACGGTGACCGATAAAGAACTTTTGGCTATTGTGTTTGCTATGGAAAAATTTCGACCGTATCTTATGGGTGCTAAGGTTATTATTCATACCGACCATGCCGTACTCCAGTACTTGATGACGAAGAAGGATTCCAAAGCTATACTAATGCGATGGGTCTTGTTACTTCAAGAGTTCGATTTGGAGATTGTGGACCAGAAGGGTAGTGAGAACCAAGTGTCGGACCACTTGTCCTGCTTACAGGAGCAGGGGAGGCCTCGTGACGGCCTAAAGATCAATGATTCATTTCCCGATGAACAACTCCTTTCGGTGTCGATGAATGATATGCCATGGTTTGCCGATGTTGCTAATTTTCTTGTGACTGGTATAATCTCGTGTGAGCTCTCTTCTAACCAAAGGAAGAAGCTCAAGCGGGATAGTTTGGATTTCTATTGGGATGAGCCATACTTGTTCAAGATTTGCACGGATGGTGTGATCTGAAGGTGTGTCTCGGAGGAATAGCAATTGAGTATCTTGGAGGATTGTCATTCCTCTCCCTATGGTGGCCATCATGGTAGGGCGAGGACGGCTTCTAAAGTTCTTAGTTGTAGGTTTTATTGGCCTGCTTTGTTCAAAGATGTGGGTAATTTTGTGAAGAGATGTGACGAATGTCAAAGAGCGGGTGGAATTTCGAAGAAAGATGAGATGCCTCTCAACACAATTCTTGAAGTGGATATCTTTGATGTATGGAGCATTGATTTCATAGGCTCATTTGTTAGCTCTTGTGGGAACACTTACATTCTCGTGGCGGTTGACTATGTTTCAAAGTGGGTTGAAGCCGTGGCTTTGCCCAACAATGAGGCCTGGAGTGTTGTTGCATTTCTCAAGAAAAGCATTTTTACAAGGTTTGGTACTCTTCGTGCAATCATAAGTGATGGGGGTCTCATTTTTGTAATAGATCTTTCGACACGTCGCTTTCAAAGTACGGTGTCAATCACAAAGTTTCTAATCCCTATCATCCTCAAGCAAGTGGTCAAGTTGAAGTCTCGAACAGGGAAATCAAAAGCATATTGTCAAAAATGGTCAATGCAAATAGGACCGATTGGTAAAATAAGTTAGATAACGCTCTATGGGCTTATAGGACTGATTGCAAGACTCTGATTGGTATGTCTCCGTATCAGTTGGTGTTTGGGAAAGCTTGTCATCTACCAGTTGAGTTAGAGCACAAGGCCATGTGGACTTTGAGGAAGCTAAATCTTGAGTGGGATGTTGCAATCAATCTTCGTGTGCAACATCTTAATGAACTTGATGAATTCCGATTTCACGCCTACTCCAATTCGTACCTGTACAAAGACAAGATGAAGTACCTTCATGATAAATATACTCGTAGCAAGGAGTTCAAAGTGGGCGATTTGGTTCTCTTGTTCAACTCCTGGTTACGTTTGTTTCCGGGAAAACTAAAGTCAAAATGGAGTGGACCCTTTGAAGTGGTGTGTGTGACCCCGTTTGGTGCTCTTGATTTAAAGAACAAAAATGTTAAAGTTTTCAGAGTGAATGGGCATAGGGTCAAGCACTACTTTGGAAAAATTGATGACAGCCATGTGGTGGCACTTCTTCATTTCAAATGATGTGATGGTAACCTGCGTCGTGCCGCGACGTTAAATTAGGCACTTTTTGGGAGGCAACCATGTATTTTTCCTCTTGTTTTCATTTGATTTTCATTGTAGAGTAGGATTGATTTTTGGGCTAACTGGTTATGAGATGTTATAGGATTGTGTTGGTACAGTGAAGGACATAGTAGAAAAAATGTTGAGGTCTCTGAACTTTGCAATGTGGTTGCACTACATTTAGTGCGGACCGCACTGGTGAAGGGTGAAATGTAGACCTCTCTGATGTTTGCCACTGCGGCCGCACTACATTTTGTGCGGTCCACGATGGACCACTGCGGCTGCAGTCGATTGTGCGCGGACCGCAGTGTGTTGCCTCCTCAGACTTGGAAATTGCTGTACAGTGCGGACCGTAGTCCATTTTGTGCGGTCCGCACTGGGGTAGGTAAGCTGGGCCCCATGACTTTTTCTATAAATAGTCCTTGAGGCCCAACATTTAAACTTTTCGAACCTTTGAATCTCAGACCTCTAAAGCATTATTCATCACTTCCTTTGCTTGTAACTAATTGATTGGAACCAATTTTCTTCATTTCATCTCACATCTAGTAACTCTACTTCTTTTTAATTGCTTTAATTTTTTTATTTTCTTTTCCTTTTTGTTTTAACTGGGCTATTACTCTCTCCTTCCCGTAGTTTCTTCAATTATTTAGGTTAGGGTAGTTAAATTCTTGATTAATGTACACTTAGGTAGTTAAATACAATGGGCAAATATGTAGGGACACTAATTAGGTGAAAAATTAGGCTTAAAATCAAAAATACCTCTAACCCTAACTAAGTGCCACAGCTGGGCACTCAGTGCGCTCCGCGGTCGATTCTGTGTGGTCTGCGGTGCCCTTGTGCGGTCATAGTAACATTTTGTGCGAACCGCATTGCTAATTGTCTTGGAAGTTGAACTTTGGGAACTGTGGTCGCACTACATTTTGTGCGGACCGCAGTGGTCCATGTGCAGCCGCATTACATTTTATGCGGTCCGCACTACCATGATACAGAGAGTGGGTAGTCTGAACCCCACCTCTGTGCGGACCACATGGCCATTTTTTGGGGTCCGCATTGACACTAGTGTAGCCGCGCACCATTTTGTGCAGTCCACACTGTGTGACTTCTGAAACCTATCTGCAATTTTTCTTTTCTGTTCTGCAACTCTTTCTGCAACACTATTTTTAACTGCTTCTATTGATACTAACAAGCGTATTGAATTGTGTTTGCAGACAATGGTAAAACAATGAGGTAAAGGATCTAAACAACCAGGCAGAGGAGAATCCTCTCGGGGAGGAAAATAGAAGATGATTAGACTGACTGCTCAAGCCCGGCAAAGTATTAAAAACACAAGAAAATTGATAAAAGCAACTGATAGAGCCATTGACATGTCGGGGAGTGAGTACGAGCCCTCTCGGGAGATCTCTTCAGACTCCGTGCTAGAGTGCATCCCTGACTGGCTAGAGAGGAACAGGCTAAGAGACACACCTTCAGTATCCCCACTACCCAAGCGTCAGTGAATGTTTCTTCTTGGTCGTCTGAGGGCTCAGGTGAAGGTAGTGGGGAATACTCCAACTCTTCCACAACTTCATTATCTGGAGAGGGTGCAGTAGGAGATGAGGAGGAAGTAGGAGGAGAAGAAGTAGTTGGAGAAAAGGGTGATTCTCAGATTGGAGGGGTAGCTAGAACTAAGAAACCGGAGGCGTGGCAAGATCGGTTGGTGAGCGAAGTAGCATATCATAAATTCCGGGAATGGTTGCCGGTAAGAAAGTTGATCCCGGAGATGAGTTTTGTAGATAGAGACTTGCTACCTCAAAACCCCAATGTGAGAAGGTAGTTTCGGGAGAGAGGCGAATGGGAGTACTTTTTGGAGGAGTGTGTGGATGCCAATGAACACTTAGTCAAAGAATTCTACACCAACGTTGCCCATATTAAAAAAGGTACCAAGGTGACAAGGTGCGAAACTTAAAGGTGTTGTTTGACGGGAAGATAATCAGTGACTACCCTGGCTTTGATAAGGAGGATGACACCCTATACATGACAAAGATGGAACTGGGTGAGGAGGTCTGTCCCTGGCTGGCACAGTACCTGGCAATCCCAGATACCACACCCAACTGGTTGACTGCGGGCGTCAAGATTCTGAGACGTAGTTTGAACTTCGAGGCAAAGGGGTGGGAAACATTTTTATGTAGCACGTTGGACCCCACGACTCATGACAACTCCCTCCCTCTTCACCGAGCAGTTTTGGTGGCTTCAATTATGGCGGGGTACCCAATTAATGTGGGAAATATGATGTCGAGGATAAATATAATTGTGGGTGCTGAGAATGACAAAAACTTCCCGTTCCCCAGTTTTCTGACTATGTACTTCCGGGACCTAAACGTTGAAAAGAGGCCCTTCGACATCAAGGTTAAAGCGAAGGCCCCATTTTCTTGGTACAGCATGCAGAGGGGTGATAACCCCATGAGCAAGAACTTCAAGAGTACAACTACTGCTCCAACTGGCCAGTCTGAAGAGCCAGTTGTGGTAGTGGCCCCTGCTCAGCCTGCCTCCACCTCCACTAATATCCCTCCTGCCCCATCCACCTCAGTAGACCCAGAGATACAATCTTCTCGTGCCTATCTAGTAACTGCCCACGGACTGAGCTAGGCTCTTCTTAGTATCAACAACTGGATGCAGACTGCGTCATCCAAGTTGTCCACCCTCACTACCACAGTAGAGGCTTAGTCGACACCTCTGCCTCCACAGGTCCCCCAGTCCATAGAGGATGCTCTTAAAGAGATTCTAGATAACTAGAAGAAAATCCTTGACACTCAGAAGGTGCTAACAAATGAAGTAGATTCACACAACAAAGATCTCAAGAAGCTTGCTAGGGAGCACAAGAAATTGAGGAAAACACGGGCTTCCAAGGAGTCCGTGAAGGACCTGAGGGTTGATGTTGTCCGGTTGAAGGCAGACCAGCTACCTTTGGACTTATTGCTTCATGATCCTATGTCATCAGCTCATCCCCAGCCAAAGTAGTCACAGAGGCCTCCCAAGAGGAAGAGGATGATTCCCAGAGCGGACGATGTAGTCATCTAGTTAGACGATCCATCGGAGGCTTCCTCCAGTCATCCACAGGATACACCTCAGGAGCCTGTCCAGGCCTAGGTCCCAGCAGCACAGCAGCAGGCCATAGGGAACCAGTCTAAGGTTCCCGAGCATAGTGAGGACCCTAGGACCACTCTAGATCCCATGCAGACAGACAGTCCATAGAGAGTCCCTATATCCTTTTTCCATTTCTCTTTTTGGTGCTTTATTTAGTTTAGTTGGCATTGGGGACAATGCCAACTTTCATTTGAGGGGTAGGCCCTACTTTTTATGGATTCATTCGGATAATTGTATATATTTGATACTTTTTATGCTTTCTTTATTTTTCATCTTTGGTTTGTATATAATTTTAACATTTCGTTACATTTCTCGCATTTTTTTTACTTGGGTCAGTATATAAAGTTATGTTACGTTGTATATATTTATCCCATATATTGTATATTCGACAAATCCCCTCTTGTATATATTCATTTTACTTTCCACAATTTTTCGTTCTTAGATTCTTATTTATGTTCATAGCTTCTTGTTTTGAAAGTTTGCAATAAGCCTTTGGTTTTCTTAATGCCACGATTCTTTCCAAAGGTGGAGTTTTGTGCGAACCGGGTGGCTCTTCCCAATGATGGATGGTGTGACAACCTTCTTAAGGGTTTGAGTCCGTTTTTCTTTTTGGTTTTAGTAGTTAGTAGTTAAGGGTGCCTCAACCAAAGCTTCACTTGGGCCTAGCACATTTGCCTTTGATCTTATGGTCAAAAATGAATTGTTGTGTTTAGGATGGTGAAAGTCATGACCTTGAGACTCTTGTATTGACCGATAATCATCAAGTGGTTTTTTCGGTACCATTGTGTTCTAGAATCTTATCTAAAGTCGTTGTGGGCCCCCAAATCTGTGTCTTTAGCGATCCCATAGCTTGTGTGGTAAGTGATTGCATTGCAAGTCCAAGTCCTGAGCCATTGGTCTAGAACTTGCCCTGAGTGTTTGTTGAGGCTAAATCCTAAGTGAATTTTAACTAGAGACATGATTATAGGCTCTTCTTGGTCCAAATGATAGCTTGAACACTTCCATAACCTACCAATGATAAGACCCCTAGTCAACCCTTTTGAGCCTTAGACCTTTTTCTTTCAAGAACTATGATACAAGCCTATACCCGTTCTAAAAGATACCCTCGCTTGGCACCCGATCTTTCGTTTAGCACATGGAAAAAGTATAAGCTTGGGGGGAGGGACGAGGATTGTAACAAAGTGGTAAAAAGGCACAAAAATGAAGAAAAGGAATAGCAATGAAAAAGAAAGAAAAGCAAAAAGACAAAGAATGTTCAATGTGAAAAAGAATAAAAAGGGATTCAAGAAAAGCAAAGAATGAATGGTGTGGAAAGTTGAAAAAGGAGAAAAGGTTTGAAATGTAATAAGAAAGAGTGACAATGTGTCTCTCTAACCCCTTAGAAAGAAGTGAAATTACTCAAAGAGTCAAGTAAATGTGTGCCAAATGACACAAAAGAAGTGCTTAAGGGAAGATGGAACCTACTTAAACCAAACATTTCCTACACTGAACCAAAAGCCTTCACAATGTCTCCATAAAATCCCTATTTGATCTTGAATTGAATGAAGCTTACATTAGTGGTGACTTACATAAGGGGAAAGCATATGGTACTTAGAGCCGGACTTGTGACTTTTTCTTGAGAGAGATGAGTAAACTTCCATTAACCTTGTTCTAAGTGCCACTATTCTAAAGGTGAGGTTTGCTTAGGGAGAGTTGAGGATGCGTGAGTTTGGGTTCCACAATGACCAAAGTAATAGAAAGAGTTCTTTGATGTGTTGAGTCAACTCTTGATGCTATTGTGTCACACTTAATCCATGGTGTTCAAAGAATAAATGATGTTAATGATTCATTTGTATTGAGGGAAATTGTTAGTCCCAATTGATGCTAGATGAGGTCACTTTAGGACAGCTGAAATTTTCTTGGATGTTCTTAAGGGGTGGGTCTTATTTTGTTTGCTTGAGGACAAGCAAAGGCTTAAGTTTGGGGAAGTTGATAACTAGGGATTTTGATACCTTTTATACTCCTTCTTGCTTATGCTTTGATTAGAAATTCATACAAAATAGTCACAAAAGGCTCACAAGTTGTGCTTGATTGCAGGTTTGATCAACAAAGTGACAAGATGTCAAGATTAGCTCAAAAAGGAGTGAAACTTGCACAAGTCCCAAGATAAAACAAAGATCAGGCAAAATAGTCCCAATGCGGCCGCACACCATTCTGTGCAGTCCGCACAAGGAGATTTAGAGAGGTTGATTTCCAGGCAATGCGGCCGCACTGGGTTTTGTGCGGTCCGCACTGAGATCAATGCGGCCGCACTCGATTTAGTGCGGTCTGCAGAACCAAAAATTAGAGAGTTGCCAGATTCTGAGTTTCAAGCCAATGCAGTCCGCACTCCATTTTATGCGGACCGCACTAGAAGCCTCCGCAGCCACAGTCCATTATGTGCGATCCACATTGCCCAAGTTCAGAGAGTTGTATTCCCAAGTTCAGAGCCCTAGTGCAGCCACACTCCATTTTGTGCGGTCCGCACTAACCCCGCAGGGGTATTTTTGTCGAGATTTTTCAACTTAGAATGTAGCTGCGCTCGTGGGTTCGAAGCTTTTAGCCATTTTGGGCAATTTTATCTACTTTTCAACATTGAATCTTATTGTTTATCTTAGTAATTAATTAATATGAGTTGTTCTTAATCTATTTATTGCTTTTCTTCTTTAATTATGAGTAGCTAGACCCATAAGATAGGGTTGTGGCTCAACCCTAGTGTGGGTCATTGATGGGTCATATATTTTAAGACTAGATTGACTATGGGTGTTTGATATTTGGGTCAATTTGATGTTTAATTGTTGAATTAGTGGTTGCAAATACTAGTTTATCTTTTGTTGACTTGGGCTCTTCTTGAGAAAGAGAGTCTAAGTCTCCGGAATTGGTCCAACAAGGAATTGAGGCATACTCAAGAGATTGATAGCCCCAATTAAAGGGTTAAACCTCGAGAGAGTAATACCCGACTTGAACCTTGGTTTCTTGTGAAATTTACATACCCAATTGGTCTTGAGAAAGTCAATTCGGGCAAAATCACTCGAACCACCGAGAGGTGTAGAGTGGGTAATATCGTGCAATGTTTATATCATACTCCCCAAATATGTCAATCATGTCTTAGATTCAATTACCCGGCAATTGACTTCCTAGGCGAAAGTCACTACCCTAGTGCCTTTTAAACCATTTGAACAACCCTCTTTAGTTTTACTCTTAGATTAATCTAGTTTCATTCACCATTGTAGTTTGATAAAAAGTAGAAGTAAATTAAAAACTCCGAAAATGATTAGAAGTGCAATTTGGAACACATACACAACTCTACACTAGATAGATACTCGACTCCAAATTCTACCTCTCTGTGGAAATCGATCCCGACCCTAAATCGGGTAAAAACTGCTCTGACCCTCTCTCGCTACTCAATAATAGTGCGAGGTAGGCCGCGATTAAGCATAAAGGTAGAAAATAAAGAAAAAGGCAATAATGCCAAGTAAGGTAGTAAAAGGAACAAGAAGTGAGAAAATAGTCAAATGCAATGGACGATTCATGTGCATAGATAACTTTTTACAAAAATATATATTACTGTTTAGATCCTGTCATTTGAAAATATTTGTAGAGCCACTTCTATCCATCCTTGTTAACAATTTAAAAATAGTATAATTTTATATAGTTATTAATATTATTATTTTCGAAAATGCTTTAAATTATACACATAATATAAGAAAGTTTATGAGATTTTTTTATTGTAAAGATAGAAATTATTTTTTCACAAGTTATTTTTTTACCATTTAAAGAATTAAACGTATGAAATTTTGTACTCTTTATATGAGAATAGGAAACTTATAAGTTGAGAAAATATATGTATTTTTACATAGATGTTTTTATGAAATAATAGTGTATGAATTTATTTTACATAGTACCATATGACCACGGTAGTATGATGTACAAAGTATATTAAAAAAATAAGTAGAATTTTAAATAATTTGAGACATTTCTTAATTATGCGGGTAAATTATTAATTACCAGGTAATAAAATATTACCTAATAACCTAATAAGTGATAAAGATTAAACTTTCCCACCTCATCCCCACGTGGCAGCCTCCTCACCTTCTAATTTATGACTCATTAGTCATTTAAAAAGGTGTTACATTGTTAGAGAATACAACAAAATACACATAAACACACTCCTATTTCTTCTTCTAATAGTTATCTTTTTCCATGTGTCAGAC
This sequence comes from Nicotiana tabacum, assembly GCF_000715075.1. Taxonomy (NCBI): domain Eukaryota; kingdom Viridiplantae; phylum Streptophyta; class Magnoliopsida; order Solanales; family Solanaceae; genus Nicotiana; species Nicotiana tabacum. Next base: position 108,614,518 of record NC_134080.1, on the reverse strand, counting down.
TTTCTCTTCTGTTCCATCTCGAGCTTAAGCCGTTGCTTCATTTTTCCAAATTCCAACTCATCCTATATTATAGAAGCCTACAACGTCTAATACAAAAGCTGCATAACTCATTTTGCATTCCTTGGGAAGCTAGTGCATGGCTACATGGCATTTACCTTCTTTTGATAAAAGACAAGGTGTTAAGAAAGAGCCAGGTCGTAGCTGGATTGAAGTTAAAAACACCATCCATGCAGTTTTAGCTGGAGATAGACTTCATCCACTAGCAAATCATATATATGACTTTGTGGAGGAACTAAAATAAATGTGTAATTATGATTGGTTATGTGCAAGACAGTAATAGCCTTTGGAATGATTTTAAGTTGGCACAAAAAGATCCAACTGCTTATATTCACAGTGAAAATTTAGCTATTGCATTTGGACTTCTAAGCTTGTTGTCCAGATTGACGTTGTACATCTACTACGTGAAATAAACTTGGATAAAGTACGTGAATGGATGCTTATTGTCGCAATTAGCACGTATTAGAGGAAGTGTCAAGAGAGTCGTCTCAGGTTTTTTAAGGCTACGCTCTTCCTTCATTTTAGCATGATCTTGTTATTACACAAGTTTGATAACGAAGCATAAAAAAAATTCATATCTCGGAATTTACGTATATTTTGCTAGTCTCGCAAGTTACAATATTCCCTTTATCGGGACTTCATATTCATTTGAGTATTCATTCTTCCAGTCAAGAGAGCAGAGAGTTTATATATACATTATTAAAGTATTTTCATTATCATCGAGCTATAATCGATGGGCAGGCCCCTATTGGGCAACCTCTGATCAGATGGTAAGTTATACCGATCCTACTATGGTCGAGTGCTTATAAGCGAGCCCAGATTGTCGAGATACAGAGCCTAGTATGGCCGAGCACCTATGAGCGAGCCTACTACGGCAGAGCAGTTACATATATATGCCGATCCTACTGTTGTCGAGCGCTTATGAGCGAACCCAGTTGGTCGAGATACATAGCCTAGTATGGTCGAGCGCCTATGAGTGAAACTACTACGGCAGAGCAGTTATATATATATAGCCTTATAGGGCCGGACAACTATTTTACTTACTATATTGAGAGAATTGAGTCAGTATCAGCAGGTAAGCATATCTACAAATTATCTTTGACTTCTAGTTGCTTTCACTTATTATATTATCAGTTTCAGCTTTCAGTACATGCCTTACATACTCGGTACATTATTCGTACTAACGTCCTTTTATTGGGGACGCTGTATTCATACCTGCAGGTATAGATAATCAGTTTGACGAGCACTCATAGTAGACGAGATTAGCATTCAGCGAAGGATCCGTAAGACTCCACCTCATTCAGAGTGCAGCCGAGTCTATAAGTCATCGTGTCAGAGTTTTGCTACAGACTTATGGGTAGGCCGGTACCCTGTCTCATTTGATGTCAAATAATCTTAGAGGCTTTATAGACAGAAATTTATTTTGTACAGTATGTCAGAGGCCTTAACGGCCCATATGTATTCATATTTTAAGAAAAATGATTCATTAATACAGCGTTTTCCCACTTATAGTTATACATTATAAGTTGTGGTCATGTTGGCCCATGATAGTTACAAAAGGAATAAATGAGGTATAAAGTGGTTCGCTCGCGCCAGTGCGGCATCGGGTGCCTGCCACGCCTCCCAAGGTTGGCCGTGATAAAGTAGTATCAGAGCGGGTCGTGTCCTAGGGAGTCTACAATGTCGTGCCAGTAGAGTCTCACTTATGGGTGTGTTGCGCGCCACATTTATAATTGAGAGTCTATAAGGCATTTAGGAAATGCTACCCTTCTTTTGTTCTCAGTTCGTGCCATAGAGCTAAGTCGTAAGAAGTCGGTATAAAGTTTCCCCCGAATTTTGTATGCACTAGAGGTGCTATCACAATAGAGCTTTAAGACCTAGATGTAATTTCTACTCGTGTGGAAGGGAAGTTATGAAAGAAACAGAAAATACGATGCAAGATTGAAAGATAAGTAACGTAAAGGTGAAGAAGATACGAGATACTCAAGTATAAAAGGTTGTAAATAGTCCAGATCTCACATAGAGCTTTGGTTTTAGTTTAGTATACAGAGGAGACCCTAGAGAGAGTTTTGAAAATATCAGAGAGTTAACATTCGAGGACGAATGTTTATAAAGGGGGGAAGGATGTTACATCCCATAAATTTAACAACCTTAATACCGATATATCTATACTATATTAAAAGTGAAAAGTCCTTTAGTCAATTGTTAAATTACTAAATTGTCTTACTTATTAAAAAATAAAATAAAAATAAACATAAATGTAGCATAAAGGTAGAAAATAAAGAAAAAGGCAATAATGCCAAGTAAGGTAGTAAAAAGAACAAGAAGTGAGAAAATAGTCAAATGCAATGGACGATTCATGTGCATAGATAATTTTTTTACAAAAATATATATTACTGTTTAGATCCTATCATTTGAAAATATTTGTAGAGCCACTTCTATCCATCAATGTTAAAAATTTATAAAAGAAAGTATGATTTTATATAGTTGTTAATATTACTATTTCCGAAAATGCTTTAAATTATACACATAATATAAGAATGTTTATGAGATTTTCTTTATTGCAAAGATAGAAATTATATTGAGAGAGTTGAGTCAGTATCAGCAGGTAAGCATATCTACAAATTATCTTTGACTTTCAGTTGCTTTCACTTATTATATTATCGGTTCAGTTTCAGCTTTCAGTACATGTCTTACATACTTGGTACATTATTCGTACTAACGTCCTTTTGTTGGGGACGCTGCATTCATGCCTGCAGGTATAGATAATCAGTTTGACGAGCACTCATAGTAGACGAGATTGGCATTCAGCGAAGGATCGGTAAGACTCCACCTCATTCGGAGTGCAGCCGAGTCTATGAGTCATCGTGTCAGAATTTTGCTATAGACTTATGGGTAGGCAGGTACCCTGTCCCTTTTGATGTCAAATAATCTTAGAAGCTTTATAGACAGAGGTTCATTTTGTACAGTATGTCAGAGGCCTTGACAGCCCATATGTATTCATATTTTAAGAAAAATGATTCATTAATACAATGTTTTTCCACTTATAGTTTTACATTATGAGTTGAAGAGGGGCAGCTGTTGATACCCAATTTTTCCTTGTATATTTTTAATATGCAAAATACTTTCAAAATAGCATGAATATGCATATATAAGTATGTCCCAATGTTTTAATAGTTTTTCTCTTAATTTTAAAGATTTTCAAATCAATTTATTGCCTTATTTTAGCGAGAAAAATCCAATAATTATTCCCAAAATTATCATTTTAGTGATTCATCTATTGGATTCCCATATTTGCATTAAATATAGCTAACATAAGTTTTGCATATTTTTTATAAATTTATTTAATATTTTTAAAGCTAAATTGCACGTAATTGTGATATTAGCCTTTTTAAGATTTAATGGTGTTTATATTTATAAAATTAACTTCAATATTTTTAATTGGATAATTATATATAATTAATCATTTTAGTGCTTTTAATTTATTTCTAGAAATTATTTTACTATTTTTATAAAATAAATAATTAAAAAATGGTTATTTAAATGATAGCCCATTTGTATTTCAATTTTGGCCAGATTTGAACCCCTAATTAAACCCAATCTCAAACCCAATTACCCAGCCCAAATCCTAAATCTACCCGACCCATAACCCGTTTGAATAACCCGCCCGGATCCCCATTTAATCCAGGCCGTTGATCAAAATGATCAATGGCCACCATTCACCCTTTCTAAATTAAACCAAACCACCCCCCCCCCCAAAACCCCACTCATTTCCCCCACTCAACCGTCTCTCTTTATCTCTCTATCTCTGGTTCTCTCTAGAACCTTCCCCTTCCCCCTCCTCTTCGATGAGTCTCATCCATCTTCTTCGGCCATCTCCTGGCCTGAATCTATGCTGGTCTCACCACCTACCAACCTTCCATGGTGCATACACGCTCGTTTGCTGAGGTTTCATGGCCTGACCACGAAGAAGCTTCGTCCAGGCCTCGTTGATTCACGTTTTATGGCCATCTCTGACCTTGCGCCGGCAAGCTATGTCTGTTTCGAGCCTGGCTTCGATTCCTCTTTCTTTGATCCAGGCCTTTCTCACCGTTTGGGTTCCTCTGAAACCCTAGCTTTTGAGGTTTTTTGGATCTCTTTAGATTTGTTCCAGATCCATGTTTTCCCTAAGTTTTTAAACGATTTCTTGATATTTCTTTCAAAGCTATGTTTTCAAAACCCTTTATTTTTTCTGACCTAGGGTTTTTGTTTTTCAAAACCCTGATGTTACTCTTTTACTATGTTTCTCATGAGTTTCCGTTACTGAAAAAGCATGTCGAATGACCCAGTTCCCTTCTGAGATCTTTGAACTTGTTTTCGACTAGTATCTTCTTCTTGATTATTTGTCCTCTCATCTCGGCACTCGATCGATGGTAAAACCCTAGAATTTGGGGTTCATCCAAGTTTGAGAACATTGGCTATGTGATATGTTTGTTCTTCATCTTTAAAACCGTCTGATTTCAGAAACCTTAACTATTTCGAGTTTCTGAATTTGTTTCTCAACTAAGTCTCGAAATCTTTGTTTCAACCTCTGTCTCTTTAACCAATTCTGATTTTACACTAAACTCTTCTAAGGTCTTTTAACTGGACCTTTTGTATGCTATTTGATGCTACTTCTCTTCTAAATTGCTAACCTATGTGACTACCATGCTCATGTAGTCTATTATCTACCGATTTTGCAATGACACGCCATTTTCTTTCAGCTTAACATGTTTGTATGCTCTTTAAATGTGCTGAACTTCCCTCTAAAATGGCTTTCAAATTTGTGATTAGTTCAGACTTCCTTCTGTATAGGTTTGATTGATTTCTTTCCTTGTTTGCTGATTTCCCTATGACTCGACTTAAGTTAAAACTTTTCTCAGCTTTTCTGACTTGGTTCATTCATGGACCAGTGACTACAAAATTTCTGATCCTTGTTTTACTGGCTACTAATTGATTTTTCTTACCTTATTTATGTAACCGTGTATTTCAAAATTCTGCCCTTAAGTAACTTCTTAAGTATTTACCCTTATTTGCATGTTTTGCATAAGATGTGTATTTGATTTCTTCCCTTAAATAGTTTTCCGTTTGAATCTGAGTTCCTTAATTAAGGAAAATTTTGTACTGATTGATTTTTAATTGATACCCCAGTCCCTTAATTGTTTTCTTACCCTAGTTTTGCCTATTTTTCACACTATAAATACACTACTCTTTCGTTAGCACAAGAAAGTCATCCCTCACTCATAGTTTTCTTCTGAAACTACACTTACACACAATAGTATTCTCTCTTATTTTCTTACATCGTGGCCTACTTACAAGACCTACTGCTTTTCTCTATTTGTTTCTTTGAAAGTGGTATGTTCTGATTTAAACTTTAGCACCACGACAATGTGTTTATTTACTGCTTTTGTATCCATGTCTACTTACTGTTTCTGTATAATTCAACACTTAAATTAGCATGTTGATTTCTTTCTGCCTGTGTTTATTATGAATCCCAAACCCCTGCCCCTATGTGTTTGAGCTATGGCTTAAGGCATGGCAATATGCAAATTATTGTCTATGAATTAATCTTGATCCCTTGGAATCCTAGCCTCTAATAGTGTGTTCTAACAGGCTTATGGGTGTGCTAGCATTCACCATTGCTGGGTATGCCCACAACCTGCCTTTGGCTCTTTACAACCGCATCGTTCCCATGTACCCCTATGTGTACTTATTTGTAGTTGTTTCCCTTCCCCTTTCCCTCTATCAGAATTCTTTTCTACACTTGCACTCCCTCTTAGTCTTTAAGTTCTACCCCCCTCTTGTGAGCCTTGCCTTGGGACCTTGAGTTCCCTCTGAACTTGGACACTTGAGGGCTGGCCCTTCCACACTGCATTTGTCCTAATCTGATAATACACTTGGGTGTGAGCATTTCCCGGAGTCCTTTTGAGGCTCTTAGGGGACTTTGACACACTCGAATGGGAGAAAGGCTTTGAATCTTGATCTTATGGAGTTGGTTTACCTCATATTTCAGACATGAAGTCTGAATCAGGCTCTCCTTTGGTTGTACTTTTATTTTTTTGATATATTTTACTTTATTCTGGGCTGTAATAATTTTGTAATAAACATTTGGGGTTGGTTAGTGAAAGGGCGAGTAACTATGTATGCAAAGGGTAGATGCCATGCCTATAGGTATTTCTGAATTCTGCACTATCACATAGATGCCATACCTATAGGTATTTCTTAATTCTGCACTTTCGCATAGATGCCATGCCTATAGGGATTTCTGAATTCTGCATAGATACCACGCCTATAAGTCAATCTGAATTCTGCATATGCATATAAAAAATATGCATATGGTCTTTCTGAATCCCGTATATCCATTTTCTCATATAGAAATCATGTTCATAGGTCTTAAACAAATTTCTACACCTAGATACCATGCTCATAGGACTTAAACATTCAATTGCACTTGGGCAACATGTCTTAAACAGAATTCAGCATCTTGATATCATGTTCATAGGTTTAAAACATGTCTTCTCCATTTCTATACTACGTCTTCAAGGTTTTAAAATTGGTAACGCCTAGAAAGCATGCCTATAGGAGTTTCTAATTGAATCTGATTCGCCTCACTTAATGTTAGATATAAAATCAGTAATAACGAGTATCATCAGTTTCAGAGCCTATAACTTTCGTTAAAGTGCGCTTTCTCTGACTTCCCCTTTTTACCAGCATGAACTAAGTTTATTTTTTAGACCTTAATATTTCATGGCTTTCTTGAATTCAATATATACCATGCCTATAGGATCCTTGTCCGACACTTAGGCAAGCTTTAGGATAAAAGTTATAAACTGAATCTGTGTTATTAACTACATCCAGTAGGCAGGCCTGACTCGGGCTTCTTATCTGAATTATGTAATAAACCAGTCTGCCTCACTGTTTAAGTTCTTTATCAGACCATAAATAATATGTAAAAGTCATGCTAATTATGTGCTTTCTTTGTTTGAGGGGGTATATCTGAGCCTTTTACTTGTTATGTGCTTTTCCCAACTTGCTATACATGTTTTTTTATGTCGCCTTAGAATTTTACCTTTGAAACTAAAAATAAGCCTAATATCCCTCCCTCTTAGGATTAGTAGTCCTAAATGCCTCTGGACTGATAGGATTGGGACGGGTAATAGCATGCAATAAGTAATCGAGACCATTTCGCGCTTTAATATCTTAACAGGGTGGGGAGGGTAGATATAGATATGATGACCACTCGATAACGTCTCGTGTAGCCCCTCACTGAGGAGTGATTACCGGATATTGTGTGGGGTGATCCATATTATTAATAAACCTAGGACCCCCTTTTCCCTTTTGTTTCTTTGTTTCTTCTAAAGATTTCAAACTATTTATTTTAAGAAAATCAGCCTCCTTTTAATTCTTTCCAATTTTGTTTACAACCATTATGTGAAAATCCCCTCTTAATTGAAGTTTTATTTGCCTGCATGTTATTTGCACCTAAATTCACAACAATAGTCTGGTCGAGAACCACACTAGTGGATTCTGAGGGATGCCTAACACCTTCCCCTTGAAATAATTTCAAGCCCTTACCCAATCTCTGGTTACTCAAATCAAACCTTCTTGGTGTCCTAATACACCTTAATCGTTAGGTGACGATTCTTCAAATGCAAACCCAAATTCCCAAAAAGGGAACGAGTTGTCCTCCCAAATGTCATAAACCCGATTTCGCGAGAAAAAGGGGATGCGACAGCGTGGCGACTCTGCTGGGGATCCTTAGGCGTTTACCATTTCGGACTATCATTGTGAATTTATGCTTCTTTATGCGCAATTGTCTGTTTATTTCTTTCAAGCATTCAATTTTTCTTTTCGATTGCAAAACTGACTTGTCTTTTTGTTTCTTTCCCTTATTACTTTCCTTTACTACCACTTTAAATTATGAATTTTTTTTTTGTATTTACTGCTTTCCTAACGTGCAAATACGTGATAACCTGCTTTAATTGTTGCATAATCATGCTCAACATCATATTCCACTCGTGCCAAACAAAATACCATAGCAACACTGATAATGAGTGGTTGTGCTATTTCGATATTATCACCCCTTTAAATCCGGAAAAGGCGTATATGCAGTAAAACCAGTCGATCAACGGTGTAGTCGACAGTTCCGTGCCTTTCTCCCTTGAGTTGTCCGCTCAAGGGTGCCGGTCTAAAACCCCATAGAAACCTTACTCTATTTAACTATGCATGCATCATGGTAAAACCTAGCCGAGTCAGTTATGTTGTCCACATAATGACTCTTTAAGATAGCCTTGTCCAAAGTCCACTGGGTATCCCTAAAACCCAAACGGACACCATCACGTTCTGTGCATTTATTTGGAGAACTAAATGTTTTTATGCCAATTATTGATGTTTAATAGTCGAGTCTGGTGGGGTTAAGGGCCTAACCCTTTTGTCTTGCAAAAATATGAGGCACGAAGTCCCCAAATTCGGCATGATCACCAACATCCACCCAAAATTGCTAAGCTGGTGGGAGGATCTTCATTCCAGTGATCAGACTCTTGTCCGGAAATACCTAGGAAATCTACCTTCTCTTCTGGATGTCAAACCTAACAACAAAATCATAGAAGCTGCTACTCTGTTCTGGGATTGTGATAGGTCTGTGTTCCGCTTCGGGGACATTGAGATGACGCCCATGCTGGAAGAAATGGGAGGATTAGCTGGTATACCATGGGAAACTCCGGGTTTGTTAATGCTGGAAAATCGCAAGGGTAGAGGTTTCCTCAAAATGATGGGTCTAAAGAAGAATCCATACCTGACATGCTTGAAAGAGCCGTATATTCCCTTTGATTATTTGTACGAGAGGTACAGTCACATCAAATCTAATCGTACTTATCCTGACGAGTTTGTCCTCACATCATTGGGGCATATTCACCGAAGGGTTTTTATCTTCATGTTTTGCTTCCTGGGGATAATAGTGTTTCCAATGAAGAAAGCCAGGATCCACACCAGGCTAGCTATGGTAACCAAAACTCTAATGGAGGGAATTGGTGGGCAACCATTCAGCATTGTGCCCATGATTATTGCGGAGATATATCGAGACTTGGAGAAGTGTCAACGAGGAGCAGAATGCTTCGAGGGCTGCAATTTGCTGCTTCAGCTTTGGCTCATGGAGCATCTCCAAAGAGGTGAATACCGATAGGAAATTCAACGAAGAGACTGGGACGATCATATCACTTTTCATCATCCGAAGCGAATGAACTACATGCCCAACATGTTCGCCCAGCCAGAAGACGCCAAGAGATGGTAGAGCTATTTGAAAATCTAACTGAGGATCAAGTACAATGGATGTTCGAGTGGTTCCCTATTGAGGAGTTCATCGTCTGATCCAGGGATATGTTGTTTCTGATACTAATCGGTCTGAGAGGAACCTACCCTTATGTCCCTCTCCGAGTTATGAGACAGGCTGGTAGGAAGCAGGTTATACCAAGGGTAGACAAGATAAGTCACTTCCGAGCTGACTTCCAAGCAGATGACAGTCCTTATAAGTGCCAAGCTCAGCATATGTGGCATTGCAAGATCATCATAGGAAGAGATACTATCGAACCAGACAGATACCATGTTGTTTGAACTCCATACTATTCAAGATGGTTGGAATCTAATCACGATGGTCTGGGTCAGCCAGGACTTGCTAGAGGCCATAGGATCAAAGATGAGAGGGCCGAGGCACATGTCAAATACAATCAATTGCACAAGAGGATCCGGGAATGTAAAAGCGAGCACCGTGAGATACAAGAAGCCAACCAAAAACTGATCGAGGAGTGGAAAGACATGGTTGTCAGTGCCAACAAGCGACTGGGATACTTGGAGCGTGGCATAGTGGAGCTAGAAAGGAAGTTCCTCAAAAGGATCGAGGATTGCCAAAATGCTCAGTGAAATGAGGGCGGACATCTAGCCAGAGCCTACCTATTGCTGGGACTTCACGAGCTGGGAAAGTTGTTCGACGGAGCCAAAGATGTCGAGTCTGGGGAAGGTCCTTCTGGGACCAAATAGATAGGAGTTTTTCTTTTGCTTTAAGAAATATAATAAGGCCAATGGCCATTAATGATTTTACTTCCTGTTATTTAGGGTCAATTTGGGATTCGTCTACTTTTTATCAATAAAATGAGGCATTTAGCATTCTAAGTTCTCCAAATCAACTCGTCGCTAGGCCTACCTCGGGCACAAAGAGGTTCCCAAATAGGACACGATTTACATTCATGCACTACGTGTTTAAATATCGCAACATTTTCTTATAGTCCTCACTGATTTACATTCTACGATTTACATTCTGAAAGGAGATACTTTGTCTTGGTACATCAGCCAGGATCCAAAGAAATGGTCAAACTAGGTAAGCATGGCATCCGACTTTATGGACAGGTTTAGGTTCAACACAGAGAATGCACAAGATGTGTTCTACATTCAAAATCTAAATAAGAAGCCTACAAAAACGTTTCGCGAGTATGCTACTCACTGGAGGTCCGAAGCTGCTAAGGTCAGACCTACCTTAGAAGAGGAACAGATGAACAAATTCTTTGTCCGGGCTCAGGACCCGCAGAATTATGAAAGGCTGATGATGATAGAAAGGATCGAAGAAGGCATCAAAAGTGGTATGGTTACAAACTTTGAAGCCTTGCAAGCTACCAATGAGGCTTTATAGTCTGGTGGTACGTCCAAAAAAAGGGACGTAGGTGCCGTAATGGTGGCACAAAGAACCAAATCCCCTATCAAATACCAAATATATCCAATGCCTCCACTCACATATCAGCCTATTCTGAATTACCAGGCATCCTCACCCTCTTACCAAACTCCACCGCCCACTTATCAATCACCTCCACCTCCCACATATCAACCTACTTCACCCAGATATTCCAAACCCGCACATGTTTACCAAGCCTAAAATGCTCAACCATCCCACCATCAATCACCTCCTACACACCAAAACTTCCCTAGATCTCGACCAAATTTTGACCGCAGACCTCCTAAACAGTATATAGCCATTGCCGAACCCATTGACTAGTTGTACGAGAGGCTCAAAGCTACTGGTTATGTCACCCTTATCCCTGTTATAACCCCCGAGAACTCTTCTCAATGGGTTAATCCAAAAAAATCCTATGCATACCATTTCGGCATGAAAGGACACACCATCGACGAATGTCGCTCCGTGAAAGACAAGATCCTGGCTCTGATTGACAACAAAATTATTGTGGCAAAGGAACCTGCTCTAAATGTCTGTAATATCCCTCTACCAGACCATAAGAGTGGAGGCATTTACATGATTGAAATAGAGGATGATTGGGAACCCAAGGGATCGATCGGTTTGATCACAGAAGGCGACGATCCAAAGGAGCCAATAGTCACCCTTAATCCAATTGTGGTCCAGATTCAGCCTTCTGGGGACGCCGAGGTAAATATGTCCATGTCACTTGAGTTTGAAGCACCATCCTCTGTAAAGACGCCAATGCCGATTGAGGTCGAATTTATGTCACCAACAAATGCACCTACACCATTCAAAGTTGTAGTTTTACCACCCAAGGAACATGCTCCGTTCGGGATGAAGATAGCCACGCCAATCCCAGTAGCAATGTCAGCCGTGACTCCATTCCACACAAAAGCTATACCATAGGACTATACAGCTGAGGCAAGGAGGAAAGGCAAGGTTAGGTTCGAGGAAACTGTTGTTGCATAGGGTATGACAAGAACTGGTAGGGTCTATACCCCAGAACACCTAGCTGAGTCAAGCAAGTAGGCCTCCAATTGGTTGCCCATCATTGAGACAGGTCCAGACGATCTTTGGAAAAAGATACAAGCCAAGGAATACTCGGTCATCGACCAGCTGAACAAAACACCGGCGTAGATCTTCATACTTGCTTTTCTACAAAATTCTGAGGCACACAAGAATGCTATGTTAAAGGTACTAAGTGAGGCATATGTACCAAGCAACATCACTGAAGAAGAGATGGAAAACATGGTAGGGCAGGTATTGGACTGTCACAAGATCACTTTTCATGAAAATGAGCTACCACCAGAAGGGTTAAGTCACAACAAGGCGTTGCACATCACCATGCAATAAGAAGATTATTTTATCACCGGAGTCCTGGTTGATGAAGGGTCCAGCAATAACATTTGTCTGTTGGTAACTCTCAGGACATTAGGAAAGGGGCTGCATGAGATCAAGGACGGGGCCATCAACGTCAAAGCTTTTGACGGTTCCCAAAGGTCCACTATTGGCGAAATCAGCCTGCGTTTGCAAATCGGGCCTACTTGGTTTAATGTTGATTTTCAAGTAATACACATGCCGGCATCTTACAATTTGTTGTTGGGACGGCCGTGGATTCATGTCGTTGGGGCCATAGCGACAACACTACATCAGCCAGTGAAATTTGAGTGGAACCACCAAGAGGTGATCATTCACGGCGATAGTAGCAATCCCATATACAGTCGCCAGACCATCCCAACAATCAGAGGCAGAAGAAATATAGACGGGGAGACCTATCACCACATCGAGATAGTCAAAGCCGTCGACAAGGACAAATGGTGGGACAATAAAATTGAAAGCATATTGAACTGGAGCAAATACGAACCTAGCAAGGAACTTGGCAAGAACCTCCAAGGAATCGCTAAGCCTATCAAACTAAAGAAATATGGCACCACCTTCGGTCTGGGATATGAGTACACTTGGGAGGAATTCAATAACTGGTCGCCCCCATGGCACGGTCCGTACTATTCACTGGAGCAGCCAATACCACATTTGAAGAAGACTTTCCAGCCAGCTAATGTTATCTATGGGTCAGAAGAAGAGGAAGCACTTGCAGCAGTAAAGAATTTGTTCCTGGAAGACAATGATAGGGATGGTTGTGTTGTTTTCGAGAAGGAGGGGGAGGAAGGCCCTTCCATATAGTCAGTGAGCAGAGGAGCATGCCTCAATAACTGGACCATCAGAACCACCAGAGCCTGGAAAGCCTTGGGGTAGCAAGGTTGAACAAGCATTATGCACTAACTATCATTTTTACTAGTTGACTTTCCTTTCACATTTTAAAATTTTGCAATAAGATCTTCAATGTTCAAAACAATTATGGATTTTTTCAAAGCATTTCGATTTTCCCTATAAATCTTACTCTTATTATTCTCTCTCATTACTTTGCTTATACAGCATTACTATTACTTATCTTGATGAACCAATGACTGTGGCATGCAACGAGACAACGCAACAAACTTACACAAATTCAGAGGAAGATGAAATATCGGAAGAGATTGTTAAAGAAGTCGAGAATTTTGAGAACAGACCTAAGTCCAACCTGGACGAGACTGAGATTGTTAACTTGGGAGATGCAGAGAACGTCAAAGAAATGAGAATCAGTGTCCACTTATCGCCATCAGAAAAGAAGGAATACACAGAATTTCTAAGGGAATATGAAGACATATTCGCTTAGTCATATGATGACATGACTGGTCTGAGTACATCTATTGTGGCACAGAAACTGCCAACTGATCCGACATATCCGCCAGTAAAGCAAAAACTCAAAAAGTTCAAGCCTAATATGAGCTTGAAATCAAAGAAGAAGTCACTAAGCAGGTCAAAGCCAAGGTTATCAGGGTAGTAGAATATCCGATGTGGTTAGCCAACATCGTACCGGTACAAAAGAAGGACGGGAAGGTCAGAGTCTGTGTCGACTACCGGGATCTCAACCGAGCCATTCCAAAAGACGACTTTCCCTTGCCAAACATACACACCCTGATTGACAATTGCGCCAGGCATGAATTGCAGTCATTTGTAGATTGTTTTGCGGGGTATCATCAGATCTGGATGGATGAAGAAGATACTGAGAAAATGGCTTTCATTATGCCGTGGGGGATGTAATGTTACAAGATGATGCCATTTGGATTAAAAAATATTGGGACCACCTACATGAGGGCCATGACCGCCATTTTCCACGATATGATACATAAGGAGATCTATGTATATGTAGACGATGTTATCATCAAGTCCAAGAAAGCAACTAATCACATGGAAGATTTGAGGAAGTTCTTCAATAGATTGAGAAGATACAACCTAAAACTGAATCCCGCAAAATGTGCATTTGGGTTCCTGTCGAAAAACTACTTGGGTTCTTTGTAAGTCGCCGAGGAACAGAACTGGATCCATCAAAGGTCAAAGATATTCAAGAGTTGCCACCGCCAAAGAACAAGAAGGACGTGATGAGTTTCTTGGGGAGACATAACTATATCAGCCGGTTCATAGAACAATCTACAATTATCTGTGAGCCAATATTTAAGATATTGAAGAAAGAGGCCGCTACCAAATGGACTGATGACTGCCAAAAGGCCTTCGACAGTATCAAGGAGTACCTGTCAACACCACCAGTCTGGGTCCCGCCTGAGCCAGGTAGACCTCTATTACTCTACCTCGCAGTATTGGATGGAGCATTCGGTTGTGTTCTAGGGAAACATGATGAAACGGGGAGGAAGGAACAGGCCATCTATTACCTCAGTAAGAAGTTCACCCCGTACGAGACCCGGTATTCTCTATTAGAGCGCACCAGTTGTGCTTTAACTTGGGTAGCTCAGAAGCTGAGGCACTACTTCTGTGCCTATACTACATATCTCATAGCAAGGATGTATCCTTTGAAGTACATCTTCTAAAAGCCCATGCCCACTGGAAAGCTAACCAAGTGGAAAATCTTGTTGAGTGAATTTGACATTGTCTACGTAACTTAGAAAGCAATCAAGGGACATGCACTAGCAGATCACCTTGCTGAAAACCCTATGGATGGAGAATACGAACCCCTGAAAATGTATTTTCCTGACGAAGAGGTATCATTCATAGGAGAAGATATTGCAGAATCCTATGTCGGTTGGAGAATGTTTTTCAATGAAGCAGCAAACTTCAAGGGAGTTGGTATAGGAGTAGTCCTCGTATAGAAACCGGTCAGCATTATCCAGTGTCCGCCAAACTTAGATTCCCGTGCACCAACAATATGCCTGAATATGAAGCCTGCATCTTAGGTCTCAAAATGGCCATCGACATGAACATTCAAGAGTTGCTTGTAATGTGGGGATTCAGACTTGCTTATACATCAGGTCCGAGAAGAATGGGCGACCAAGAACTCCAAGATACTCCCTTATCTGCATCATGTACAGGAATTGAGAAAGAGGTTCACAAAGATAGAATTCCAACATGTTCCTAGAATCCAGAATAAGTTTGTCGATGCATTGGCTACCCTATCATCCATAATACAACATCTAGACAGGAACTTCATTGATCCCATTCTGGTAAAGATCTATGATCAGCCAGCTTACTATTCTCATGTTGAAGAAGAAGCAGATGGAAAGCCTTGGTTTCATTATATCAAGGAATATTTGGCAAAATGAGAATACCCAGAACTTGCGAACACTACTCAGAAGCGCACACTTCGAAGGTTGTCCAACAATTTCTTTCATAGCGGAGGAATCCTATATAGAAGGATTCCTGATTTGGAATTACTAAGGTGTGTCAACGTGAAGGAAGCATCTAAACTACTAGAAGAAATCCATGATGGGACCTGCGGACCACATATGAACGGTTTTGTCTTAGCAAAGAAGATACTTCGTGCTGGTTACTTTTGGATGACTATGGAAACGGACTGCATTCAGTATGTCCGAAAATGCCATCGTTGTTAGATACATGCAGACATGATAAAGGTACCTCCAAGCGAGCTTAATGCAACAAGCTCACTATGGCCATTTGCTGCTTGGGGACTGGATGTTATTAGACCAATCGAGCCTGCTGCCTCCAACAGGCACAGGTTTATTCTAGTAGCAATCGACTATTTTACCAAATGGGTCGAAGCAACATCTTACAAAGCAGTGACTAAGAAAGTCGTGGCAGACTTCGTCCGTGACCGTATCGTTTGTCGGTTCGGGATTTTGGAATCAATCATCACTGATAATAGTTCCAATCTTAACAGTGACCTGATGAAACCCATGTATGAAACCTTCAAGATCAAACACAAGAATTCTACAACCTCCAGACCTTAGTTGAACGGAGCAGTAGAAGCCGCCAATAAGAATATCAAGAAGATACTAAGGAAAATGATAGAGAAGTATAAGAAGTGGCAGGAAAAGCTATCATTTGCTTTATTGGGATACCGCACCACAGTCCGTACATCAACTGGGGCAACCCCCTATATGCTGGTTTATGGTACAGAAGTTGTTATTCCCACCGAGGTGGAAATTCCCTCATTAAGAATCATAAAAAGCAAAGCTAGAAAATGCAGAATGGGTAAAGAATCGTTACGAGCAGCTAGCTCTTATAGATGGAAAGAGAATGAATGCAGTTTGCCACGGTCAGCTTTATCAGAACAGGATGTCCAGAGCCTTCAACAAAAGAGTCAAGCCAAGACAGTTCACACCGGGGCAGTTAGTGTTAAAGAAAATTTTGCCGCATCAAGATGAAGCCAAAGGGAAATTCTCTCCGAACTGGTAGGGTCCGTACATAGTTCACCGGGTTCTAACAGGAAGAGCCCTCATACTTGCGGAAATGGACGGAAAAGTCTGGCCAAAGCCGATCAATTCAGATGTAGTCAAGCGCTACTATGTGTAATCTTTATGCTTTCCTTTGTGATGTAATTTGAACTATGCCTGACCTGATTCCCATTTAAGAGCGGATACGTAGGCAGCCCAATGGGTTCGGTCACAATTCAACAAAACTTTCATCCCCCCCCCAATTGGAAACTGGGGCAGAATTGTGAGGAGGACCCTCAAAATTCCGAAGTTAATTTCAGTCAGTCATCGCTAGCAACAGTCAGAAGCAGCAATCTAGTAAACTTGGGCAGAATTTTGAGGAGGACCCTCAAAATTTCGTAACAAGGAAGGTTGCAATGTCTTTGACCACGTCACTGTCACCGGTTCATATAAAAGTTGTTTTTGATTATGCACTTATGCCATATTTTTACAAAATCATGCATGTTTATTTCTGAAATCGCTTTGTATAGCAACGCTACCTCAATGATACGTATAATATCACCAAATCCAAGTCGAGCAGGTTAAGCAGAGCCAATGGGGATACGAACTAACCTCCCCCTTTACAAAACTCACGATTTTTCTTTGGATGCAGGCACTTGAGTTGCAAAATCATAAAATATACTATAAACTCACGAGACTCACATTGCTTAGAAATACAACTCTCAGAACCGTTGCACTTACTCACAGCTGTTATCCGCACGTAGTGTCCCCGGTAGACACGGTATCCCCAGCAGTCGCAATATTGCGATCCGCTATCAGCTAAGAAAATTCTATTATTATTTGCCTTTACTTCCTGCATAAGGCTACCATTCTGCCTTCCGAAACTAAGCTCTATCTCCATCTACATTTCTGCATTGCATAAGGCTACCATTCTGCCTTCCAAGACTAAGCTATGTCTCCATCTGCGTTTTTGCATTGCATAAGGCTACCATTCTGCCTTCCGAGACTAAGCTCTGTCTCCATTTGTATTTCTGCATTGCATAAGGCTACCATTCTGCCTTCTGAGGTTAAGCTCTACCTCCAACTGTATGGCAAAAAGATCTCCACCTTATTTACATTTGCATTGGCTGAAAGATCGTCACCTCTACATTTGCATGGCTGAAAGATCACCACCTTATTTACATTTGCATTGGCTAAAAGATCGCCACCTTAATTACACTTGCATTGGCTGAAAGATCGCCACCTTATTTATGTTTGCATTGGTTAAAAGATCGCCACCTTATTTAAATTTTCATTGGCTGAAAGATCGCCACCTTATTTACATTTTCATTGGCTGAAAGATCGCCATCTTATTTACGTTTGCATGGCTGAAAGATCTCCACCTCTACATTTACATGGCTGAAAGATCGCCACCTCTATATTTGCATCTCATGGGCTGAAAGATGCCAAATTGTCCAAGGGCGTCATTGTTCGGAGGCACCATTTTATAGCCCG
The DNA here is from genome assembly GCF_000715075.1 of Nicotiana tabacum. Lineage (NCBI taxonomy): Eukaryota > Viridiplantae > Streptophyta > Magnoliopsida > Solanales > Solanaceae > Nicotiana > Nicotiana tabacum. The sequence continues at coordinate 108,596,488 of NC_134080.1, read as the reverse complement.
AGAACACCATGCCATGGCCTGAGGACCCCTCCTTCCTTTTTAATCTCTTGCATCTCATTATTCAAAGGCATCATGGTTCGGAGACATCATTCTCATAGCCCGAGAGCATCATTTCATGGCCTGCGAATCCTTTATTATACACTTCATGTCCCAGGACACCATGGTCTGAGGACGTCATCCTAACCGTCCGAGGACAAACATTCATGGTCCGAAGGGAATTTGCATCATGTTTAATTTTACACACAATATATGTTTGTATTGTTTATTTGCAGGTAAACCGGTGAGCAACGGCCATCTCAGTAGGAGCGATCCCGCTTCATTTCCCGCATCCCTATCAGATTTCAGCCATCCACCCCAACCTGAATATTGCGTCCGTTCTTGAAAGTCTCCATCAGGCCTACTCCGCCGACGGATCCTGAACTATATATGGCTTGATTCTTATAAAACTAGGGATATGTAGGCAGCTCAAAAACCAGAGTACGGCCTAAGTCTCCTCGAAACCTTTTGTTCGGTCAAAATTGGCCATCATATCTTTACCCGACAACTCTTTCATCCTTCCTGGGTAAAGAGGGGCAGCTGTTGATACCCAATTTTTCCTTGTATATTTTTAATATGCAAAATACTTTCAAAATAGCATGAATATGCATATATAAGTATGTCCCAAGGTTTTAATATTTTTTTCTTAATTTTAAGGATTTTCAAATCAATTTATTGCATTATTTTAGCAAGAAAAATCCAATAATTGTTCCCAAAAATTATCATTTTGGTGATTAATCTATTGGATTCTCATATTTGCATTAAATATAGCTAACATAATTTTTGCATATTTTTTATAAATTTATTTAGCTAAATTGCATGTAATTGCGATATTAGCCTTTTTTAAAGATTTAATGGTGTTTATATTTATAAAATTAACTTCAGTATTTTTAATTGGATAATAATATATTATTAATCATTTTAGTGCTTTTAATTTATTTCTGGAAATCATTTTACTATTTGTTATAAAATAAATAATGGAAAAAAGGTTATTTAAATGATAGCCCATTTGTATTACAATTTTGGCCAGATTTGAACCCCTAATTAAACACAATCTCAAACCCAATTACCCAGCCCAAATCCTAAATCTACCCGACCCACAACCCATTTGAATAACCCGTCTGGATCCCCATTTAATCTGGGCCGTTGATCAAAATGATCAACGACCACCATTCACCCTTCCTAAATTAAACCAAACGACCCCGCCCCCAAACCCCTCTCATTTACCTCACCCAACCAACTCTCTCTATCTCTCTATCTCTGGTTCTCTCTAGAACCTTCCCCTTCCCCATCCTCTCCGATGAGTCTCATCCATCTTCTCCGGCCATCTCCTGGCCTGAATCTATGCTGGTCTCACCACCTACCAACCTTCCATGGTGCATACACGCTCGTTTGTTGATGTTTCATGGTCTGACCACGAAGAATCTTCGTCCAGGCCTCGTTGATTCAAGTTTTATGGCCATCTCCGACCTTGCTCCGGCAAGCTATGTCTGTTTCGAGCCTGGCTTCGATTCCTCTTTTTTTGATCCAGGCCTTTCTCACCGTTTGGGTTCCTCTGAAACCCTAACTTTTGAAGTTTTTTTGATCTCTTTAGATCTGTTCTAGATCCATGTTTTCCCTAAGTTTTTAAACGATTTCTTGATATTTCTTTCAAACCTATGTTTTCATAACCCTTTATTATTTTTCCGACCTAGGGTTCTGAGTTATTTAGAGGCTTCTCTGATTTTTTTTTCTTTTGTGTGTTTTTTTACTATGTTTCTTCTACTGTGTTCTCTGTGAGTTTCTTATTAAGTTTCTTCCATTGTGTTCTTAATTAGTTTCTTCTACCATGTTTCTTTATATGTTTCTCCTAATGTGTTCAGATTAGTATTCTTCTACTATGTTTCTTGTTAGCTTCTTCTACTATGTTTCTTTGTGCTCTTCTACCGTTATTCGCATATTACTCTTTTACTATGTTTCTCATGAGTTTTTCATTACTGAAAAAGCATGTCGAAGGCCCCAGTTCCCTTCTGAGATCTTTGAACTTATTTTCGACTAGTATTTTCTTCTTGATTACTTGTCCTCTCATCTCGGCACTCGATTGATGGTAAAACCCTAGAATTTGGGGTTCATCTGAGTTTGAGAACATTGGCTTAAGTAACTTCTTATGTATTTTCCCCTAATTGCATGGTTTGCACAAGATGTTTATTTTATTTCTTCCCTTAAATAGTTTTCCCGTTAGAATCTAAGTTCCTTAATTAATGGAAATCTTGTATTGATTGATTTTTAATTGATACCTCAGTCCCTTAATTGTTTTCTTACCTTATTTCTGCCTATTTTTCACACTATAAATACACTACTCTTTCATTAGCACAAGAAAGCCATCCCTCACTCAAAGTTTTTTTTTGAAACTACACTTACACACAATAGTATTCTCTCTTATTTGCTTGCATCATGGCCTATTTACCAGACCTACTGCTTTTCTCTATTTATTTCTTTGAAACTGGTATTTTCTGATTTAAGCTTTAGCACCACGACAATGTGTTTATTTACTACTTTTGTATCCATGTCTACTTACTGTTTCTGTATAGTTCAACAGTTAAATTAGCATGCTGATTTCTTAAGGCATGGCAATATGCAAATTATTGTCCATGAATTAAGCTTTATCCCTTGGGATCCTAGCCTCTAATAGTGTGTTCTAACTGGCTTATGGGTGTGCTAGCATTCACCATTGTTGGGTATGCCCACAACCTGCCCTTGGCTCTTTACAACCTCCCCGTTCCCTATACCCCTATGTGTACTTATTTGTAGTTGATTCCCTTCCCTTTTCCCTCTCTCAGAATTCTTTTATGCATTTGCACTCCCTCTTAGTCTTTAAGTTCTGCACCCCTCTTGTGAGCCTTGCCTTGGGACCTTGAGTTCCCTCTGAACTTGGACACTTGAGGGCTGGCCCTTCCACACTGCACTTGTCCTAATATGATAATACACTTGGGTGTGAGCATTGTCCGGATTCCTTTTGAGGCTCTTAGGGAACTTTGACACACTCGAATGGGAGAAAGGCTTTGGATCTTGATCTTATGGAGTTGGTTTGCCTCATATTTCAGACATGAAGTCAGAATCTGGTTCTCCTTTAGTTGTATTTTTATTTTTTTCTGATGTATTTTACTTTATTCTGGGCTGTAATAATTTTGTAATAAACATTTGGGGATGGTTAGTGAAAGGGCGGGTAACTATGTATGCAAAGGGTAGATACCATGCCTATAGGTATTTCTGAATTCTGCACTCTCACATAGATGTCATGCTTATAGGTATTTCTGAATTCTGCACTTTCACATAGATGCCATGCCTATAGGGATTTCTGAATTCTACATAGATACCACGCCTATAAGTCAATATGAATACTGCATATGCATATAGAAAATATGCATATAAGTCTTTCTGAATCCTGTATATCCATTTTCTCATATAGAAATCATGTTCATAGGTCTTAAACAAATTTCTGCACTTAGATACCATGCTCATAGGATTTAAACATTCAATTGCACTTGGGCATCATGTCTTAAACAGAATTCAGCATCTAGATATCATGTTTATAGGTTTAAAATAAGTCTTCAGCATTTTTTATACTACGTCTTCAAGGTTTTAAAATCGGTAACGCCTAGAAAGCATGCATATAGGAGTTTCTAATTGAATCTGATTTGCCTCACTTAATGTTAGATATAAAATCAGTAATAACGAGTATCATCAGTTTCAGAGCCTATAACTTTCGTTAAAGTGTGCTTTCTCTGACTTCCCCTTTTTACCAGCATGTACTCAGTTTATTTTTTTGACCTTATTATTTCATGGCTTTCCTGAATTCAATATATACCATGCCTACAGGATCCTTGTCCGACACTTAGGCAAGCGTTAAGATAAAAGTTATAAACTGAATCTGTGTTATTAACTACATCCAGCAGGCAGGTCTGACTCGGGCTTCTTATCTGAATTATGTAATAAATTAGTCTGCTTCACCCTTTAATTTCTTTCTCAGACCATAAACAGTATGTGAAAATCATGATAATTATGTGCATTCTTTGTTCGAGGGGGTATATCTGAGCCTTTTACTTTTTATGTGCTTTCCCCAACTTGTTACACATGTTTTTGTATGTCGCCTTAGAATTTTACCTTTGAAACTACAAATAAGCCTAATATCCCTCCCTCTTAGGATTAGTAGTCCTAAATGCCTCCGGACTGATAGGATTGGGACGGTTAATATCATGCAATAAGTAATCGAGACCATTTCGTGCTTTAATACCTTAACGGGGTGGGAAGGGTAGATATGGATATGATGACCACGCGATAACGTCTCGTGTAGCCCCTCACTGAGGAGTGATTACCGGATGTTTTGTGGGGTGATCCATATTATTAATAAACATAGGACCCCCCCTTTTCCCTTTTGTTTCTTTGTTTCTTCTAAAGATTTCAAACTATTTCTTTTAGGAAAATCAGCTTCCTTTTAATTCTTTCCAATTTTGTTTGTAACCATTATGTGAAAATCCCCTCTTATTTGAAGTTTTATTTGCCTACATGTTATTTGTACCTAAATTCACAACAATAGTCTGGTCGGGAACCACACTAGTAGATTCTGAAGGGGTGCCTAACACCTTCCCCTTGGAATAATTTCAAGCCATTACCCAATCTCTGGTTACTCAAATCAAACCTTCTTGCTGTTCTAATACACCTTAATCATTATGTGTCAACTCTTCAAATGCAAACCCAAATTCCCAAAAAGGGAACGAGTTGTCCTCCCAAATGTCATAAACTTGATTTCGCGAGAAAACGGGGGGCGCGATAGTTGACCCATGATAGTTACATAAGGAATAAATGTGGTACAGAGTGGTTCGCTCGGGCTAGTGCGGCACCGGGTGGCAGCCACACCTCCCAAGGTTTGGGCGTGACATCCATAGTGACGCACTCCCACTTCCGCTCCGGTATAACCATATGCTGATGTAGGCCATCTGGCCTCTAGTGCTCGTACTTAACCAGCTCGTAATTCAGACATCTAGCCACATACTCAACAATGTCCTTCTTCATTCGCCGTCACCAGTTATAATGCCTCAGGTTATGATGCATCTTCGTGGCACCTAGATGAATAGTATATCGCAAACTGTGTGCCTCCTCTAAAATCGTCTCCCTCAAGCCATCAATATTTTGAACACCATTATCGATGATAGTAAACTCCTTGGCATCACCTCATAGCACCATTTCTCTAAGGACCAGCAAGTGCGGATCATCATACTAATGAGCCTTGATCCACTCGACTACAAAAGGCTTAGCCACAACTCATGTAAGAACTCGACTGGGTTCTGAATATCCAACCCATAAGTTGGCTAGATAAATATTAGATGTCCGAACACAATGGCCTCTCCTCCTCTAAAATGAAATCCAAACTACCCATACTCTCGGACTTTTTTCTCAAGGCATCTGCGACCACATTCGCCTTGCCCGGATGATTGAGAATGGTAATATCGAAATCCTTCAGCAACTTAATCAACCTGTGCTACCTCAGATTACGATGTCTTTGCTTAAATAAATGTTGCAAACTACTGTGATTGGTGTAAACCTCGCATGACACCCCATACAAAAAATGCCTCAAGATCTTGAAGGCATAAACTATCGCATCCAACTCTAAATCGTGAATGAGATAATTTTTCTCGTGGGGCTTTAGCTGAAGTGAAGCATATGCAATAACATGTTCCTCATGCATCAATACACAACTGAAACCAACGCGTGAAGTGTCGCAATACATCCCCAAACTGGAGGGCAAAACCAACACTGGTACTATAGTCAATATAGTCTTGATCTTCTGAAAGCTAGCCTCATAATCATCGGACTATCTGAACTGAGCACCCTTCTGGGTCAATCTAGTCAAAGGAGCTGCAATATATGAGAAACGCTCCACAAATCGACGATAATAACCTGCTAGCCCCAAGAAACTCCTGATCTTCGGCCGCTGTGGTAGGATGAGGCCAATTCTGAACTGGCTCGATCTTCCTAGGATCCATCATAATACCCTCACCAAATATAACATGCCCTAAGAAGCCCTCACCTAACATCCTCGGACCATCTTAAATGAGCACCCTTCTAGGTCAATCTAATCAGAGGAGCTGCAATATATAACAAGACTTTCGCAAATTGACGATAATGACCTGCTAGCCCCAAGAAACTCTTGATCTAGGTCGTTGTTGTAGGATGAGGCCAAATATGAACTGGTTCAATCTTCTTGGGATCCATTTGCAATATATGAGAAGCCCTCACAAATCGTTGATAATAACCTGCTAGCCCCAAGAAACTCTTGATATTCGGTCGTTGTGGTCGGATGAGGCCAACTTTGAACTAGCTCGATTTTCCTGTGTTCCACCATAATACCATCACTCGATATAGCATGCCCCAAGAAAGCCACAGAATCTAACTAGAATTCACCCTTGTAGAACTAAGCGTATAGCTTTTGTTCCTGCAAGGTTGAAGCAATATTCTCAAATGCGGCTTGTGCTCCTCCATACTATGTGAGTAGATCAATATGTCATCAATGAAGACAATGAAAAAAGAGTCAAGATATGGCCAGAACACCGAATTCATCAAATCTATAAACACCGACAAGGCATTAGCCAATCCGAAGGACATCAATAGAAACTCATCGTACCCATATCTAGTTTAGAAAGACATCTTTGGATTATCCGAAGCACGAATCCTTAGCAGATGATACCCAGATCTCAAGTCGAACTTCGAGAACACTCTAGCACCCTGTAGTTGATCAAACAAATCATCAATGTGTGGCAATGATTACTTAATCCTGATGGTCACTTTGTTCAGCTGGCGGTAATCAATACACATCCATATACTCCCGTCCTTCTTCTTCACAAATAATACTGGTGCAACCCAAGGAGACACACACGGCCTGATGAATCCCTTCTCGAGCAACTCCCCAAGCTGCTCATTCAAATTACTCAACTTTTTTTGAGCCATCCAGTAAAGCAAAATAGAGATAGGCTGGGTGGTTGGTACCAAATCAATGCCGAAATCGATATCCCGATCCGGTGGCATAGCCGGTAGATCAATAGGAAATACATCAGACATATCTGGTATATCAATAGGAAATACTTTGCAAAACTCCCGCAACACGGGTACTGAATCTATCATGGAAGTTAAAACAGTGTATCCCGAACAAAAGCCAAATAGGGAAAGCAACCCTTCTCGACCATATGTTGAGCCTTCAAGAAAGAAATAACCCAACTAGAAGTACCAATAGATGAAACCCTCAACTCCAATCTAGGAAACTCAAGATCACAAAGGTATTAGTCTTAGCATGGCAATAGAGAATGACATGGTACGGAGACAGCCAGTCCATACCCAAGATACCCTCGAAGTCAATCATATCGAGCAATAGAAGATTCGTTCTGGTCTCATAACTACAGAAAGTCACTACATAGGACTGGTAAACCCGATCGACAACAAAAGAATCACCCACTTTCATGGACACATATACAGGAACACCCAAGGACTCGTGAGATACATCTAGATAAGGAGAAAATACAGAAGGTATAAAGGAATAAGTAGAACCTAGGTCAAATAGTAACGAAGCATTTCTATGGTGGATGGAAATAGTACCTGTGATAACTGCATCGGAGGTGACTGCCTTTGGCCTAGCTAGGAAGGCATAAAATCTAGCGGAGTACCATCTGACTGGTCCCCACCTCTAGGGCGACCCCTACCTACCTGTATTCTGCCACTGGCCGGCCAGATGGGCGGTGCAACAGTTGGTATGGTAATCATGGGCCATTGGTCATGCTATGATGCCTTGCCCCAAAGCCTGGGAAAAAACACTTCATGTGGCACAACTCTATGCAACCAAAACAACCTCTCTGAGTGGATAACTGCAGACTCTGAGTCTGACCCTGATAGCTGAAATACCCACTAGAGGAACCTTGAATAGCTGGCGGACGGTAAGTACTCTCTAGCATATCGCTAAAGTAGGGTCATTCTGGAGCACCTCGAGTAGGCTGTGGTGCCAAATGCATGGGCCTACTAGGATGGACCCTCATAAACTCCCCTGCCCCCAAATGGGGCACCACTGAATCCACCAAATTACCGATGTTGCTTACCCCTCGGCACAAACTCTGTGCTCTGGTTGTGGATACGCTCGATCCTCTAATCTATCTCCACAACCTGAAAGAATGGAGTCCCCATCTCTTCCTCACGGTCCATATAAACCTAAATCTCAAGGTGCATACCTGCAACAAACATCTACACTATCTCTGTATTCGTGGGGAGTACGATAGCTAGATGACGAGACAAATGAGTGAATCTCGCCTTATAGTCGGTTACATACATTTAACAGTGTCAGAGCCACTCGATATGACCCTGAAGCTCCCCTCTCTGTGAAGGTGTAATATACTTCTCCAAGAAAAAATGTGTAAACTGATCGCAAGTCAATGGAGGTGAACCTGCTGGCTAGCTCTAGAGATAAGATTGCCACATTCTATGCTCCCTGCCCTCTAGCTGAAATATGGTAAAGTCCACCCCGTTGGACTCTACTAAAGCCTGTAACGGTCATTGAAAAATTATGTGGGTCGTCTGAGTGCCTACCGCTAAAGACAGGAGGGTGAAGCCTAGTTTATCTGTCCAGCCGCTTCTTCTCCTTCACAGTTGCGGCTGGTCTGCGTCTAACTACTGGAACCTATTGAACCCCGCCCGCAAGTAGTGTACCTGGGGTCTGGTTAATGGCAGCAACATATCCTGGAGCATAAGCGGTAGGGGTCTGTGCTCCCCCTCCCGCCTGAGATGTGTCTAGATCCGATGGAAATAGCCCAACCTGGGTCATAGATTTCATGAACCGCAGCATATGACCCATGACCTCCTAAAAGCCCGATAGGATCATAAAACCTACTAGGGCCGGATCAGCTGCAAGTGTTTCATCCTTCTCGTCAATAACAGGATCCTCCACCTGATCTTCTATTGGTGCTACAAGAGCAACTCCAGGATGCCCTCATCCTCTAACTGGAGTTATGGCCCTACCTCGGCTTCTACTTCTGCCTCTAACAACCGGTGGAGAATCCCATCTGCCGCCGAGTACAGTCGTAGCGTGCGTTCTCACCATCTGTGAGAGAATAAGAGAAAGATACTTAGCACAACATCAACTGTACAATAAGAGATGAAGAAAGAGAAGTTTCCTGACATCCTATAGCCTCCCAAAGATAAGTATAGACGTCTCCTCACTGCCACACCTCCTTTTTACCTACACCCCCGTAAGGGTATATGAGGGAGTTTTTTCCAACTTAAAGTGACAATCGAAACGGGATTATTTTTTAATTGAAAATAAGAGTCACCACTTGGGATAATTTTATGGTGTCCCAAGTCACCGGTTCAAATCCTGAATCGAGGAAAAGATTGATTCTGTATTACAGTCTGCGAACACCAAAATCCGGGTAAGGAATTCTGTTAACCCAGGAGAAGGTGTTAGGCATTCTCGAGTTATGTGGTTCTACCACGGTCGTTCAACTGTTATAATCGGCCTATTATCTAATTTTAGTACATGTTTTAGCCTATGGTTCAATTTTAACTTTATTAGCCGCTTTTAATTATTTATTAAGGAAAATTGCAACGTCATTTAAAATACACCTCGAACCACGTCACATAAATGCACCCGCGGCTCTCGGCATATTTTATCTAACATTGTTGAGATTTGGATTTGGGTCACATAAATGCGCACCCAAGTATAGGAAGGTAAATTAATTTAAATAGCGCGCCTAAAGCAACTACGCACTTTCAAGTTTACGAGGGCCATGAAAAATTCAACGAATAGCACTCCTCGATTTCTAAAGGGTTAAAATTAATTAAGTGAGGGCCACAGGTTTTGGAATTTTATTTGGCACGACACGCCTCACATTCACCAATAAATTATCCCATTTATCCATGTTTTCTATATTAATCTACAAAAAAAAGAGAAATTGTGAACTAGCACAAGTATAACAAAGTGAATCAATGCATTCAAGGCTACCATGTATAGTTGGAATTGTAAGCTACGATTTCAGGCAGACAACGAGAATGAAGTGGTGCTTCATTTTAATTTTGAAGCCCATGACATGAAGGCAATGATTTGAAAAGCACCACCAAATCTTGTGAATACAATATTCAAAGGTTATTGGGTTAACTAAAGGGATTGAGTGATATATATATACACGGTTAGACATGCTTTGTCTCCAGTAATATAGTAAGCTAAGATACAGGAAAACTAAACATTGATAATCTTAAGAAAACTAAAAAAATGACCCCTTTTTTAAAATCCAGACTTCCCTTCTTCTTTTTTCGAATTCAGGCCTCCCCTTTTTTATAATTATTATCCTAGGAGAAAATTCATCGGACTAGGTTTTCTATCTTAGGAGAAAAATTCATCAGACTAAGATTTCGATCCTAGGAGAAAATTCATCAGACTAGGTCACTTTTTTCTGTATCTTAGGAGAAAGATTTATTAGACTAAGATTTTGATCCTAGGAGAAAGTTCATCAGACTAGGCCTTTTTTCTCTCTTTTTTTTTGTTTTTTTGGTATCTTAGGAGAAAGATTCATCCGACTAAGACGTTTATCCTAGGAGAAAATTCATCAGACTAGGTTTTCTATCTTAGGAGAAAGATTCATCAGACTAAGATTTCTATCCTATGAGAAAGTTCATCATACTAGGTCTTCTATCTTAGGAGAAAAATTCATCAGACTAAGATTTTGATCCTAGGAGAAAGTTCATCAGAATAGGTCACTTTTTTGTATCTTAGGAGAAAGATTCATCAGACTAAGATTTTGATCCTAGGAGAAGGTTCATCAGACTAGGTCTTCTAACTTAGGAGAAAAATTCGTCAGACTAAGATTTTGATCCTACGAGAAAGTTCATCAGACTAGGTAACTTTTTTGTATCTTAGGAGAAAGATTCATCAGACTAAAATTTTGATCCTAGGAGAAGGTTCATCAGACTAGGTCTTCTATCTTAGGAGAAAAATTCGTGAGACTAAGATTTTGATCCTAGGAGAAAGTTCATCAGACTAGGTCTTCTATCTTAGGAGAAAAATTCATCCGACTAAGGCGTTTATCCTAAGAGAAAATTCATCAAACTAGGTTTTCTATCTTAGGAGAAAGATTCATCAGACTAAGATTTCCATCCTAGGAGAAAGTTCATCAGACTAGGTCTTCTATCTTAAGAGAAAAATTCATCAGACTAAGATTTTGATCCTAGGAGAAAGTTCATCAGACTAGGTCTTCTATCTTAGGAGAAAAATTCATCAGACTAAGATTTTATTGGGAGAAAATCCATCAGACTGGGACTTTTTATCCTAGGAGGAAAAATGTTAAGATCAATGGCAAGATTTTATGCACATAGCAAGACAAATAAAGGCAAAGATTTGAGAAACTTCCCTTTGTAGTCTCTTCTCTTCTTTTCTTTTTCTTCTCTTTCTTTTTTTTTCTTTTTTTTCTTATTTTCTTTTTTTTTCTCTTTTTTTTGAACCACTTTCCTTGCACTGCTTTATTCCTGTTTCACGCAAAGAAAAATTTGTCAGTTTTGAAAATGGTGGTCAGTTTGTGTCCTTGAGTCTTGGGCAGCTTGGCTTTTGCTCGAGTCGGTCTCAAGAGACTTTTGCTCTGCATTAACCCTGATTGTTTCACACCCAGTACCATTTGTATTTGTAGCTCAATCAGCCTTATCCCAACTGGAGATCTTTTCTTAGGTGACCTTTTCTGATATCTTGAAATGACTTCCTGCTTTTGAGCAATTTGTCCTTCAGAGAGAACCATGAGGTGTCTTTGCTTGTGCCAAGTAGGCTGATGAGAGTCATTTGGAGAAGCCTTTGAATGAATCCTCAATGCATGTTAACAGTAACAACTGAGTGTTGGCCAAATTTAATTTATGCAACTGAAAAGCTGGTAGCAGATTTTAAAATCTTTTCTTGCTTGTTTTGACAAGGACTGACTTAGAGTGAAGGACAGAATAATGCAACGAAACAAGTATTAACAAGAAATGCCTATGTCGGAAGGATAGAAGGAAGAATTTTTTTTTAATAACTAGCCTTAATGATCATGACATGCATTTTGGACTTAGTGGCCGATCTATCAAACTAATTCACTCTTCCCTTTTACGATTCTTATGACTTTTGAAGTCGGGATTGTTTATGCCAATTCTTCGCACCAGCTTTATGACTCACTTTCAACTAGTTGTGCCCCGAGGAGTCTTCACCAGCAGGTCTCTCTCATTTATTCATCTTTGCTTATCGTCGCCCTACAGTGCCCGTGAGGGTTTTCACTAGTAAGACTCTCTCATTTTCTTTTTCTTTTTTTTCTTTCTCTTTTGCTTTCTTATGCGAGCATCTTGACAGTGTTCTATGTTGAGTGAAAACTATTGCTCATTGCATGCTTCTCTTGGCGTTTCTTGAATGCATATCGGGAGGTCTTTATTTGGAAGGATTTTGGATAGGGTTGGAAAGGAAAGTCGGCATGAAGGCTCAAAGTAGACTCAAACTGAAGGGTTGTAGACTTACAACTCTTGGAATCGACTCTTTCAAAAGTGAAATAAAATCTTTTGCCCCAGTTTTAGATGTTGGGGATTTTTGGATTTTTCTATTTTTCTATTTTTTTTCTTTTTCTTCTAAATTCTTATTTGGTTGGACCGAACCGTGAGGCTGCCTACGTAGCCTTATTTTAAAGGAATCAGATCTAACGTAGTTCAAACATCTGACCTAAACTGTTTTTCATCTTTCTTTTTGTTTCTCCTTTTCTTTTCTTTTTTTTTCCTTTTTTTTTTTTGCCCAGCTTCTATTTTTGAGGGCATGGACCTTTGACAATTCTTTTCTTCTTTTTTTTCTGAACTTTCTAAGAATTTCCCCAATTTGTACTCCTGGGACATGGATTTTTTTTTCTTTTTCTTTTTTCATTTTTTTTTGACTCTTGACTCTAAACTTGATTCCAAAAGAGGGTAGTCAAAGAAAATAATACAGGTTCAAAAGGGGTAACAAAGGGTATAAAGTGTTTGGATAGCAGAAAGAGGGCCTCCCAACCTCGAGAATGCCAAACATAGTATCTTTCGTGATCACAGCATTGACGAACAAGTCTGTCCTCTTAGTGTGTCATGGTCACAAGACACTTTCCATCCCTTAATGTCAAAATTTCTAACAAACTTCAATTGATTAAACATCCTCAAGCCCGATCTTCACAATGATTTGAAGGTGAATTTTACTCGACCTTAATTCCAAAGTATTTCAACTCTTTATTCATCCTCAAAAATGCCTTTTCCTCAGTTGTCCAATTCAAACTTAAATCAATTTTCTAAGATCTGGCAAAAAATTCCGATGCATGTCATGTCATTAAAACTAGCAAGAAAGAACTAAGCATGGAATGACAAAAAAGGACAAACTGTATTTCATTAAGTAAACAACAAGAAAAACAACCTAAAATCCAAGTTACAACCCTAAATAACACGGCTAATGAAAATAGCAACAGAACAGAAAGATAAGACTCACACAAACAGAATATAGGGATAAAAGGGTTTGACTCAATGAAACAAATAGAATCTGGATCACAACCCTAAAATAACACAGATAATAGAAAAAACATCAAAACAAACTACCAAGATTCCTTCCTAGTGAGGAGGGAATGACTTTTCAATTGCTAAGCTTGACATTTAGCCACAAATTTGCTCATCAGGATCAGTAGAGCCTTCTCCAATTTCAAAATCATTAACTTCAGTTAGCAAATTCCTGAGAGGATTCTCATACTCCCTGTCACTAGGTATCATCCTCACAAAGTGTGCATCATGATGTGCAGGTAAAGGATTCTGCGCGATATTCTGGGTGTCACTGTCTTGGATCACAATCAGGTTTTCCTGGATCATCCTTTCTATTTCTCTTTTCAAATCCCGACAACTTTCAACATTGTGCCCCTGGGCATTGGAATGGTATTCACACCTTTTAGAAGGGTCAAAGCTTCTTGCACGTGGGTCCACATGATTTGGAGGAATAGGTGAAATCATGTCATAATGCTTTAATTTCTCAAACAAGCTTGCATAGGACTTTCCTATTGGTGTAAAATTATCTTTCAACTTTTGTTCCCATCTATACCTCTGGCCTGGATGTGGGTTATAGAGTACCTAAAAATTTTGTGGAAGCTGGTGGAGATTTTGTGATGCTCGTGCTCGCCTTCTGGGGTGTTTTGGTGGTTGGACAACATACTGAGGTGGAGAGACAGAGTATTGTGGGTTTTAAGGTGGATAATATTGCTTAGGGGAGTCATGGAAAACTTGAGGAGGCTACTCATACCTTCGAGATGTTCTCCTGGGACCTCTTCTCGACCCTGATGTCATCATGATTTCTTCAACCTTCTCATTTGTGTCGCTAAAATTATCAGATTCAACCCGGACAGCCTGAGTTGCGGCTTTAAAAACTGCTTGACTTATAATTTTTCCTGTCTTAAGACCATTCTATATCATTTCTCCCATTTTGATTGCTTCCGAGAAGGATTTGCCAACTGCGGACATCATGTTTTGAAAGTAATCTGGTTCTTGCGCTTGAAGGAAGACAGTGATTAGCTCGTGGTCATCCATGGGTGTCTTAACTCGAGATGCTTGCTCTCTCCATTTAATGGCATATTCCCTGAAACTTTCACTTGGTTTCTTCTTAAGATTTGAAAGGGAAATGCGGTCGGGGGCAATGTCGATGTTGTATTGGAACTGATTGACAAAGGCCTGTGCCATATCATTCTAGACATACCAGCGAGATGTGTCTTGATCCAAAAACCATTCGGATGTTACTCCCGTAAGTCTTTCCCCAAAATAAGCCATCAGCAATTCTTCGTTTCTTACCGCCTCTCTCAGTTGATTGCAATACCTTTTCAAGTGGGCTATGGGGTCTCCATGTCCACCATACTTTTCATATTTGGGAGTCTTGAAACCAGGTGGCAAGTGGACATCGGGGAATAGCATAGATCTTTGAAGGCAACACTCTTTTGACCTGCCAACCCTTGCATGTTTTTCAACAGTTGTTCTAAGTTTTTCACTCTTTGGGTCATTTCTTCCTGTACCATCTTTTGGGCAGGCTTCTCAATGTTTGCAGAAAGATCAAACGAGTACGAGTGGTACTGCTCTTGCTGGGTAGAAAATTGTGACTCATAACAAGGCTGTCCTTGGCCATTGGCCCATCCTCGACACATTTTGGTCATTTGCTGTTTCAGTATTCTATTTTCCTCAAACACAGTAGACTCTTGTCGAACCCTCTGACCCTGAGTCTCTTGAGAACTTGTAACAGCTTCGATATCATTTATCATTTTTCCTTTGGATCTTGTGTTGTCCGCTTACCACAAACCGACCACCTCAAACTTTCTTCACAATTCAAAATAAAAGACACGTTAGAATGGACTCAGTCACTCCTTATTATCATCATTTTTTCACTTTTGTTTTTCATTTTTCTTTTTAATGATTGATCGAACCTGATGTGGGTTGCCTACGTATCATGTGGGAACATGAATCAGATTTTGCGTAGTTCGGGGAGATCATAAATAAAGTAAATAAACTAACTTTTTTGTTTTTGAATTTTTTATTTTATTTTTCGAAAGAAATAGTTATAAAGAAGAAAAGGAATATTTTTGGATTTTGATTTTTCTTCAGCATTTTTGCAAAGAAATACTTCTAAAGAAGAAAGATTTTTTTTAAATTTTTTTTTTTTTGAATTTCGAAAGAAAAACTTCTAAAGAAGAAAGAAAATATTTTTGGAGTTTAATTTTGAATTTATGAAAGAAATTCTTCTAAGAAAAAGAAAATATTTTTGAATTTTGAATTTTCTTTTCAATATTGAAAGAAGAATGAAAATATTTTTGGATTCTTGGAAGAAATTAAGAGAAAATATTTTTGTATAATCTTTTTATAAAAAACAATTAGGGTCTAAAAGAAAGGCTTTCTAAAGAAGCAAGTAATGAAAAATATTTTTGGATTTTTTGAAAATTGGGGTCTCAAAAAAAAGACTTTTCTAGAGAGGAAGTAAAAGAAAATATTTTTGGATTTTTTGAAAATTATTGGCCGGAACCGATGAGGTTTGCCTACGTATCTCACATCCGGTGAGAATCAGACCCGCGTAGTTCACCAGTTTTGACGGAACAGGAAAATATCACTTATTTTGAAATGACTTTTTCTCTTTTTTAAAAAAAAAATTCAGCAGAGTTTCAGGATAATTCAAATACTTGCCTCTCACTCTCTTTCAGCAGAGTTTAAGGACAACCCCTGTGTTGAGTCTCCAAAGTTAAATGCACATGATGCAAACAAATGTTCCTACTCGGGATCCGGCATGAGGCTGAGTTATTATAGGTTAAAAACCTGGGTATATTGTTCTAGACCTGGCTTACCCGAGAGGACAACTCGAGCCCGGGGGGGCAGCGTACCGGCAGCCAAAAGATCATCCGGCGTTGCAACTTGTCCGAACCTCATTCTATTTGGGATATGACACTAACAAAAAGAAGTCACGCCAGCGTGCACTCCTCAGAAGAGAGAAGAGAGGGGTTTTGTTTAGCACATTTAGCATATTAGGCCCAAACATGTAATAAAATCAGATAATAAATATAGCCAAATATAACAATTATTCTAAACTCGAATTCTTGAACCCTGAACCAAAAATTCTGGGTTCTTATCCCTAGCAGAGTCGCCAGAGCTGTCACACCTCCTTTTTACCTACACCCCCATAAGGGTATATGAGGGAGTTTTTTCCAACTTAAAGTGACAATCAAAACGGGATTATTTTTTAATTTAAAATCAGAGTCGCCACTTGGGATAATTTTATGGTGTCCCAAGTCACCGGTTCAAATACCGAATCGAGGAAAAGATTGACTCTGTATTACAATCCGCAAACACCGAAATTCGGGTAAGGAATTTTGTTAACCCGGGAGAAGGTGTTTGGCATTCCCGGGGTCCGTGGATCTAGCACGGTCGCTCAACTGTTATAATCGGCCTATTATCTGATTTTAGTACATGTTTTAGCCTATGGTTCAATTTTAACTTTATTAGCCTCTTTTAATTATTTTTTAAGGAAAATTGCAACGTAATTTAAAATACACCTCGTACCACGTCACATAAATGCACCCGCGGCTCTCGACATATTTTATCTAATATTGTTGAAATTTGGATTTGGGTCACATAAATGCGCACCCGAGTAAGGAAGGTAAATCAATTTAAATAGCGCGCCTAAAGCAACTACGCACTTTCAAGTTTACGAGGGCCATGAAAAATTCAACGAATAGCACTCCTCGATTTCTAAAGGGTTAAAATTAATTAAGTGAGGGCCACAGGTTTTGGAATTTTATTTGGCACGACACGCCTCACATTCACCAATAAATTATCCCATTTATCCATGTTTTCTATATTAATCTACAAAAAAAAGAGAAATTGTGAACTAGCACAAGTATAACAAAGTGAATCAATGCATTCAAGGCTACTATGTATAGTTGGAATTGTAAGCTACGATTTCAGGCAGACAACGAGAATGAAGTGGTGCTTCATTTTAATTTTGAAGCCCATGACATGAAGGCAATGAATTGAAAAGCACCACCAAATCTTGTGTATACAATATTCAAAGGTTATTGGGTTAACTAAAGGGATTGAGTGATATATATATACACGGTTAGACATGCTTTGTCTCCAGTAATATAGTAAGCTAAGATACAGGACCCTATGCAACATTCATTCCGTTTGCGGTTGGCTTCCAAGATATGTTTTTACAATAAAGATACAAGACCGATGTCATCCATGGTTCACGCCAAACTAACAACTGTAACATCAAGTTTCCTCCCTTTTCTCAACTAATTAAAGTCTATTCAGCAACAACATATAGTCGTAGACAGTTCTGAAAAGAGAAACAAATGGCTGCACTATTTGTGCAAACAGATATACTGGAGCAGATGAAAACAGCAATGTAATTATTTGCAAAATCGAAATTCACACTAGCCAGCAACCACAAAACAAAGTACAGGACAATAGGTAAATTTCTACATACCTATATTAGAGAACAACAGAATTTTTGACCCAGGTAAAGGCCCGATTTGAACCGAAACTGCCACGAATTGAAATTTTGCCTTTGATTAATGAGAATTACAACAGTTACAAGGGCGTCAATAAACCAAAGCCCCAATCGTATCCAAAACAGCTATCAAAATCGTCCGAAGCTGCGAACCACCATTCCGAACCTCGACGAACAATGACGACCCACGACCTCGAACCAACCCGAACGCAAAACGGCTTTCAAACTCAAATGAATTCCATGAATTTGAAACCAAAAATTGAATCCAAATCAAAGAGAAAGAAGCAGAAAATCGGTAGAGGAGTGTGTGTGTTTCGTTGCTCTGGATCTGCTCGTTTTGGGTATAACGGTGAAGCTTTTGAGAAGCTCGCCGTCAATGGGGATTTACCGACGATTATGGTAGTGGGACGGTTGGTCTGGTCGTTGTCGCTGGGGCGTTGTGTGTGCGTTTGTGTTCCAGGTGATGTGTGAGGTAAGGGAGACAATAGAGTATGGCTGGTTAAGGCTGGCATGAAGGTGAGTACGAAGAAGAAAAAGCTTCAGGGAGGGTCGTTTGGAGAAGACGAAGTCAGGAGGGTGGGTCCTGTTGAAAAGCTGCGCTTCTTCTGCAGATTTTTAGGCATTATTTTCTTCTCCCCCTTGCTCATTGTAGGTGTTGCCTATAATATAGGCCTAGGTTTTAGGTGTATTTTTTTTTGTGTATTTGTCAATTAGTCCCTAGGTCCTTTTGTGTTAAGTCCTTAGGGTCTTTTTATTTATTTATTTGTCCCAAAGAAGAGTCTAGAAGGGTCCCTAGACTACACAATGCCTTTTAAAATAAGATAGAAATACTACACAATGTCAAAGCTAATCCTAATTAATTAAACTAAACATGAAACTATTTTTGTGTTTTCGAAATTATATAAAGATAAAAATAAGGTACTATTTTTGTATTTTGTTTAAATTTATGAAAATACATAAACTAAAATATTTTTTGTAATTTTCGTTTTTCTTGTAATAAAATAAAGTAAAATAGTCAAAATGAGTTGAAATAGCTATATTAGGCCTAAATTAAATATTTACATACTAAAATATAAAAAATCTTGGGGAGGGTCAAAAATCACATGTCTACACTCACCGATCCGCAAGGTTAGGCTTGCTCATAACTCGTGAGACCTATGTGAACCTATTACTCTTTTAACAAAAATGTGAAGAACCAAATCCTACAATAGATCGTGATGGCGCCCAACGATGCTATTAGGCAAGACAACTGTGAACCTCTAATTTAACTATCCATTTTTAACTTTTAAACTTAGATATTTCATTAGATAAATTGAATTAAATTTAGAACTCATGGAAACATACGTACTGCTTTACTAAAATAACGAGCACGAATAGTACATAAAAAATGATAATGATAGGTGCCCCCAAAACTAGATATCACAAGTGCACGAACAATCTAGCAAATATAAAAAATTACTATAGCTACTATCTGAAATGATATAGAGAGAACAATAAGTAAGAATAGAGGGAGACTTCGGGTGCTCCAGATCGTACCAGGGAAGGAAACTCGCCACTAATTCTCTGTGTGATGCGTCAACACGCCCGTATGACCACTAGAAGTACATGTCTCAGTACCTGCACCATCAGTGCAGAAGTGTAGTATGAGTACATAAATTAACATGTACCCAATAAGTATCTAGTCTAACCTCGAAGAAGTAGTGACGAGGGAACGACTTGACACTTACTAGTGGTCAAATAATAAAATATAAATGTAGACAAGTATGAAACACAACAAGTAACAATGAAAGAAATAAGCTTTAATAATAAATTTCCAAACTTGGATCGTTAAGAAATCAGTAAAATATCATAACCAACCTCGAAGGCACAAAGTAAACTAATACCAATATCAAATCAAATCTCAAGTGTACGCACGATTCTGACGAGGAGAATAAGCCAATCCCATAGAAATAGTGTTACATAATACCGCCGAGGAGAATAGCCTCATCCCATAAGAATAATGTATAATCCTATCGAGGAAAACAACCGGATCCATAAGAGTAATTTATAATATTGTCGAGGCGAAAGACCCGGTCCCATAAGAGTAAAGAAACTCTCTCGCTTGCAAAAATACATACGAGTCGAGAAGACACAAACCCATCGTTCATCAAATATTTCACAATTTTTAAAGTAAGAGACTCGATCAATATTTTATTCTAGTTTCAATCTTAGTCATAAATTTAAGAAATTAGATACATAAGATTAATTCAAATAGCATATTTAAGTCATGATGTGAATCTACGTCTACCCGGACATAATCATGAATCAAGCTACGTACGGACACTTGTCATCTCGTGCATATGTAGCTCCCAATAAGTAGCACAAAACAATTAATACACCTACGAGGATAAATTTCTCTTACAAGATTAGGCTAGAGACTTACCTCGCTTTCAACCTCACTACTCGGCTCTTAAATCTCACAAGTAATCCCCAATCGATGTCGTGCAATTCGAAACTAGTTAAAAATCGTACAAACTAATCAATATATGCCCAACAGTTCATAATTTAATTATTAAAGTAATTTTCCAAATCAATTCAAAATTTCCATAAAAGTCATCCCTAGACCTACGTGCCTGAATTTCGGAAATTTTCAAAGACAAACGTTACCCATAACATTATGAACTCAAATATATAATTTATTCCTAATTTCATAATTAAATTCGTGGTAAAATCCCTTTTCTACTAAACCCTAGCTTTTCCAACAAAATTCCAAAATTTTCACAATTTCTATGTTTAAATCTACTCATAATTCATGTATTTAACTCAAAATTGTAGAATTCACTTACCTTGTGTTTCTTGATGAAAATCCCCTCAAAAGAGCTCCCAAATTCATCTAACCCAAGTGAAAATTAGCTTAGTCCCGTATTAAAAATGCAATCCGCCCAGATCTTTCCTCTTTGCGATCGTGGAAGAAGCCTCGCAATCGCGACGACCAAAAGTTTCCAGCTGCCCAAATGCTCTTCGCGTTAGCGACCTCCAGGTCGCTTGTGCGATGCCCAACAATCCCATTCCTTCGTGTTTGTGGTCCCCCAGCCACATTCGCGAAGAGTAACCAGATCCTCCATCATGTTCTCGTGGCCCTCCTAGCATTCGCTAAGAGTAATATCTCAGGCCCCCTCACCAGCCTTCTTTACGATCACAGGACTACCTTCACAATCGCGAAGCACACTAGCACACCAACAATTTTAGCCAACACCAACTTTGCTCTGGGTGGTCCAAAACTTCCCAGAGCCACCCAGAATCCCGTCCAGATATATCAGCATGTTTGTAAACATACTACAGACCTAATCGAAGTCTGGGAACATGTAAAACAATATCAGAACCAAGAATCACACTTCAAAACCAAATTAATCAACTTCTAAACTTCAAACTCATTTCAACCAACTCCGAACGCGACAAACCATACATAGACAACTCGAAAAGTCACCAAATTTTACGCACAAGTCACAAATTATAATAAACATATTCCAAGGCTCGGAATCCTAAACAGACATCGATAGCACCAAAGTATACTTTAAATCAAACTAAGAAAACTCTAAAACCTTTAAAATGCCGACTTTCAACAATAAGCGTCGAAACGTTCTCGGTCCACCCGCAACTCTATCCGAACACACGCCCAAGTCAAAAATCATCATATGAACCTATTGGAGTCTTCAAAACCCGATTCCGAGGTCATTTACTCAAAGTGTTGACTCAAGTCAAACTTGGCCACCTTAGGCCACTATTATGGAACTAAGTGTTCCAAATTCAACCTGAACTCATTCGAAACCAAACCAATCATCCACGCTAGTCATAGAACAGTAAAAGCACATACGAGAAGTCTTAAACATGGGAACGAGAATCTAGAAAGTAAAATGACCGATTAGATCGTTACATTATTACCAAAAGATGCACATGTAATTCTATTAAACATTTACCTTCCTTTGGACCGATCAATATTCGCATAAGTTACACATACAAAACTCTTGATATTTTAAAATAAATAAATCTCCACAATAGAGGTCACTTTTGCGACATCTAACTTCAATTTATTTATCTCAAAATATATATAACCATACCGATATTCAAATGAAGTTCTTCGAATTCTAAATTTATACTGTCAGTATATATATATGTGTATGAAAATCGAATACTAATATACCTATGAAAACAAATAAGGGCAACTGAATATGACATATATGGAACAACTCGATATTCCATACGCCATAAAGAACGGCGCTTCAAATATTCTAAGTGTCCAAAATTTAAGATAGTTCAAAACATGAATTATGCACTTAAATTTAATGGACATATAAACAAAAGAGCAAAATAAAAGTCTGATAGCAAATAAGATTCTGGTGTATACTTTAAAGTCTAAATTTTAAATTCAACTTTAACATAACTGGCAGCCATCACTGTTTGCTCCTAATTTTACCCTATTCATTTTTATTTATTTATTAGAGTTTGCCTTAAAAGAAAAATTAACTAAAATATTTAAAAGTGAGGGCAGCAAACATAAGGAGAACAAAACTCCACCTTCCAGATCTGGATGCCACTGTAACGGCGTTTGCAACCAGTTCCATGCCCTTTTATTAGTATTCCCTCCGTGTACTTAAACGTGTCACATTTTGACTTTTCACGTCCCTTAAAAAATAATAAATGAATTATTTAATTAATTATAATATGCATATTAATTGATGCATATTTTATTAGATTTGAAAAACTAATTTAAAATGAGTAATAAATACTATGGGTATAATAGAAAAAAATATTTTCTCTTAACAAGCATAAAGTAACAAATAAAAATAAAAATTTATTTTTAATATACCTGCCAAGTAAAAGTAAAAGTAAAAGGACGAGTATATTTTAGTACACCATAAACTTTTCTGGAAGGTAGCAACGTAGCAACTTAACCTTATCCATAATCAATCCTTAAAGGGTTATTCGTCGTTGAGAAGGAGTTCAAAACCTCCACGTTTAAACCTATTCCAATACCTTATAATATCCCAACACCAGTATTCATCAGAATTTATCCGCAGTCAATCACAAGGTTGCCAACAGACACATCGGTTATGCAAGTGAGTAAGTTGCTTTAGCCACCGCCGCCACCATAAGCACCATTTTCTCTTTCGTTATTTTATTTTATTTCACAAAAAAATAATAATATTTATATCACACAACTAAATAACTCCTTTGTAATACCGTATTCAGTAGCGTCGTCCAAGAACTCAAGCCTTAAATTAACATCTAATCAAATTTTTGACTGAATCATTGTTATATTCGCTTTACAAATAATTATATTGGCAAAAATAAATCAAAACTTGTTCTCAATGACTTAACACGATAAAGACTCTGATACCAATTGTTGGAACCAAAATACTTTAAGATAAAATCTTTTATTTTTTACTTAAGAATTATCTTGTCAAATCATCAAGAAAATAAAACAAGATGCGGAAGCGTACCTGAATCCATGTGAATGGATGAAACTCGTTATCTTGCGGTTAGTGGTCTTCCAAATCAAGACATAGGAATTGCACAGTAGACAAGTCTCACTTTTCCAATGATGTGATATTAGAAAAGAACTTTACGTCTGATTTGGGGACCATAATCCTATTTATATATGCACACAATTTATTTAATTCTAGTTTAGCTCATCATGTAGAAATTACTTCCGAATATCTACATAAAACCTCATACTTTAGGAGGTGTCTTATAGACCCATTTAACTTTAAACCTTAGCAGATCACTTTTAATTGAGGTCAACCTTTTAAAAATAACAACCAACATAAAATTATTCTTATGTCACGACCCAAAAATCCAACTAAGCGTGATGGAACCTAACCCAATCCGCTAGGTAAGCCAATTAACAATTAACCAATATCAATAACATTAATAAAATAATTAAATAAAAGAAAATGTCTGAAACTGATACATTCCCCTAGGACTGAAAATACAAATCATTAGCATCTAAGATTATAATCTACAAAGCTGGCATAAAATAAATAGACCATCTGTTCGAAATATACATAAACAGATTTTTATAAATCTAAGGCTACCATGAATAAGAGTCAG
The DNA here is from genome assembly GCF_000715075.1 of Nicotiana tabacum. Classification (NCBI taxonomy): domain Eukaryota; kingdom Viridiplantae; phylum Streptophyta; class Magnoliopsida; order Solanales; family Solanaceae; genus Nicotiana; species Nicotiana tabacum. The sequence goes on along the minus strand of NC_134080.1, from coordinate 108,572,316 downwards.
CTACAACCGTAATGCAGGTACGTCTTGAAATCCAGCTCCCAAAGAACACAGCAACATCAACAACCAATATTTGCACTCAAGGTGCAGAAGTGTAGTATGAGTACAACCGGCCCCATGTACTCAAATAGTATCAAATCAAACCTTAGGTTGCAAGTAATGACAAGCTGGAACAAGGTCGGGTCCAACACCAATAGCCAACAGCAGTTCATAAAAACGTAAAGCAAGTAACAAAAGAAGTCACTCAGAGATAAAAAGCTCAGCTTATTCAAAGTTTCCGAAAATAGTTCCACTTTTCAAGTATATCAGTGAAAACCTAAGTGTTTTATCAAAATTGCCAAAAATATGAGTAAGTTTAAAAAGTCTAATTTTTTATAAAAGCTTTCCACGGTAAATGCTTCATTTTTTAAATGGCACGAGAAAAATACATCTCTATGCCTATATGTCAATATGTGTGAAAAATCATGAATGACGTGATACTGAACAGCATGAGAAAATGCATCTCTATGCTTGTATGTCAAGTATGCATGTCAAATGCGATGCAACTCAGTGATAAAACCATGTACATACTCTTAAAATATCAATTCACTCAGTCCTCCCAATCACTCGGCACTGAGCATGGGTACCTGCGCTCACTGGGGGTGTGTACAGACTCCGAAGGGGCTCCTCTACCAAAGTTCTATAATAAGCCAAAAATGGCATAAATTAGTAAAACATGTTGCGGCATGCAACCTACTCCCATCATAAATCAATAAAACATGTTGCGACATGCAGCCCGACCCCATAAACATCCTCACCATAAGGCCATCAGCCTTGCTCAGTCATCAATCTCTCCAGTCTCTCGGGCTCTCAATGTCATGAAAAAACAGCCCAAAATGATGTGATGTATGAACAAATGGTAATGGAGACTGAGATATGATATGCATATGAATGCGTATGACTGAGTATGTAATGCAATGAAAGCAGATAACTCAACAACTGAAATGACTTCAAAGGGTACCATCAGAATAAGTATGTAGTCTAGACATAGTTTCTAACATGGATCACGTCTCAATAGCTCTAGTACATAAAGATTTCATGACTATAGATAAGATCAGGTAATTACACAGTACCACATGAATAATGGAGTCACAATTCACATAGTGCACGCCCACACGCCCGTCACCTAGCATGTGTGTCACCTCAACACCAATTACATAACATATAATTTGGGGTTTTCATACACTCAACACCAAGTTTAAAAGTGTTTCTTACGTCGAACAAGCCGAATACAACATCGAGCAAGCCAAATGATGCTCAAAAAAGCCATCCCACGCGTATCGACCTCCAAACGACCAGAAACTAGCCAAAATCAACTCAATTACATCAAATCAACTCATAATCAGCCAAAAGTCACACCCGGCCGCGCCTCGCAACTGACAAAATTTATAAAATCTGTGAACTCATTCAATTACGAGTCCAACTATGCTAGTTTCACTCAAATCCAACTCCGAATCGATGTTCTGTTTACCTTGAAAATGGTAATTACAATTAGATTTAATTTTGTGGTTCTAAAAATATGTGATTTACTTTAATGCTAATTGTTAAGCGAATTATGCTAAGTGTGAGTTAGGAAAGTAGAGTAAGAGTAAGAGGCAGTGTTGCTATCCAAACCGAACAGCTACGAATCGGGGTCTCGAACTGGCCTAAGCTAGGCCTCAAGTTTGAGCTAGCGATCTCGACTGGGAATAATCGATGAAGGACTAACAGTTCCAAGAGCCTCAATAATGGCTCTTTATGATTAATGATAAATAATAAATGAGGAACAATCAATGAAACACAATGAATGTAAACAATAAATCAAAGGAAAGACAATGGAGAATGCTTAAACTAAGGAGCAGAGAATGTTCTTGTATTGAATATCATGTATCTTTACAAAATGACAAGGGTACCTATTATATAGGAGGGGGAATCCCAATATAGTAGATATGTATTTATTACAAAGATATGCAGCTAGTACAGCTATTTAATGCCATGGTACGGACTTGTACTATTCTTGTAGACCTGGTCAGATTTAGCGACTTGCCTTTTGGGAATTTACCGTTTGTCTAAGATATTCACCGATTTGCGTTGCCCTGAGGTCGAGCATTGGGAACCCTCAATTTCAAACCTCGAGCTGTGCTTCGAGGCTTCTAAAGACGGGCTGTAAATGCCATAATGATCACAAAATTGGACGTTCCGATTTTAGCCTTATACAGCTGGTCCCCGCGTTTCTTAGAGTGAAATGAGAAGAAACAGTCTTGAATTCTTGCCTGTTCGATACTCCCATCATGATATCAGCTCTGTCAGGGCATTAAATGATATGACTCAAAGGCTGCAGAGGGGTCGCTGTCAGCACGATTACCGAAAAGCCCACGAACCGTTATTGCTTCGACCTTTCTGCTCCTCAAACATCTGGTGATTCTTGACTTTTGTCATCGGTACCGAGTGACACTGGTCAGATCTATCCTTCTTTCTATAGGATTGTTTACATGTTCCGATATTTCTCCAACTGGGTTGAGGGAATGACATTCACCCTTGATTACTTGATCAGATTGTACTGCCCCCATCTTTTCCGAAGGGGTTTAATCAAGCTACACCCTCGATCCGCCAAGTCATTCTTTGCGAGCATCGATGAGGACAAAGACCGGAGATGGATGATCCGGTTTGTCAGAGTAAGGACCTCAGACATCATCCCTGCTGATAGGATGCCTTTTCAAGAGGAATGGAAGATGAAGCGTGAGTATTATTACCCCGAGCACATTTTACTGCCCCTCTTTCTTCTTCTGAATTGATTTTCTTTTGATTATGTATCCATTGTTTGGTTCCCCGGCACGGTACAGGACCTCCCGAGATGGATCATACATCTAGACTATGCTTTTCCATACGGCGAGCGTGGTTGGCATGATTTAGCCAAGAATCGGTGGCAGGCTAAGAACCACGGTAAACCCTCCTTGTAGTCATTGCCAAATTTCATACAAGTATTCCTTGTGGTGGTAAGTTTGATATACCATGCCTGCAGGCCTTGGGGAAGGCGTGTTGATGAGACCTCCTCCTCCTAGTGAAGAACAAGCCTCAAAACCCGACAAGGGTAAGAAGAGGAAGAAGGAGGCATCGACCGAGTCTCCAACTAAAACAGACGCCACGGTCTTGACTTCGACTACTGTGGCAAGTCTTCATGAGGATGATGATGATGGTGATCGCCCTTTGGTACAAAGGGTAAGACGGAATGCTGATGCTCCACAGGCTGTTGGTCGGAAAGTCGTCGAGTCGTGGGTGGCTAATGTGGACCAAACTGGTATTGAAGAGACCCCCGAGGAGGGTTTGGGCGCAGTCCCCGAGCCTCAAGTTGGACATGGTACAGTCCGTGCCAGCGAACCCTCGCCTGGCTATTCTGGAGGGCCTGAGTCCAAAAATTTTCGGAGTCAAGAAGACACCTCTATAGACATTGACGGCGTGAGCGTCTTTGAATCGGGCCCTTCATTTTCTCTAGTGGAAATAAGGGATGCCCAGAACAGGGGCACAGCCGATGTGGCGATCTCTCATGGAGAGGATGAAAAGTTCAAGGACTACTTCATCGGTGTTGACGAGGACACAGATCTCGACGCCTTTGTCGCTCTTGAGGAGGCCGAGTGGCTTCAAAAGACGGTGATATTTGATCGCAGAAAACTCAACCTCACACAACGGTAGAAAGAGCGGGCGCTAAGACTTTTACCCGAATAGTGGTATCGGGGTCAATTTCCATAGGGAGCTTGGAATGGAGTTGTGTATTTGTTCAGACTAGGAATGCGTGCTTGCTCCTAATTGTACTTCTAACATTTTTTGGGGTTTTTGTTTAATAACTACTATTATCAACTACAAGTTTAAGCTAATTTATGCTGAAAGGATATGTTCGAAGTTGTGATTGATATAAAGAAAGGCACTAGGGTCGTGGCATCACCTAGGTGGTTAACTAACGGGTAGAAACTACTAATAATAGATTGACATATTTGGGATCAATGTTATAACCGTTGCACAATTGTACTCACTCTCACACCTCTCGGTAGGGAGAGCGAATTTGCCCAATTGGGTAGGCCAATTAGACCAAGCAACTTGGTTTCAAGTAGGGTGATTACTCTCTCGAGGTTTGACCCGTTAATCGGGACTACCATTTCTCATGGGTCCACCCCAATTCCTTGTTGGGTCAATTTTGAGGTCATAGACTTTCTTTCTCAAGAAGAGTCAAGACCCACTAAGCTAGAATCAACGTTTGCAACCATCAATCCTTAATTAAACCATAAAATCAACCCAAATAACGCACACCCAATATCAATCTATCATTAAGAAGCAACACCCATTAATTACCCACACTAGGGTTGAGCCACAACCTTAGCTAATGGGTTTAGCTAGATATAATTAAAGAAGAAACTGAAGAAATAGAAGATGAAACAAACATATTAATTAATTACTAATGTTAAACTACAATAATCTATGATGAAACCAAGTCATAAATGCCCAAAATAGGCCAAAACATAAGTCTCACGAGTGCAGCAGCTATCAGATATACAAAACTTCCTCTAAAAATGGTAAAATGTTCTATTTATAGTGGGCTGGAAAACCTGGACAAAATACCCCTGCGGGGTTAATGCGGACCACACAAAGTTGGCACGCGGCCGCACTGGGTTGCTTGACCTCTGAATCTTGCTCTCTGAAGATGGTGATGCGAACCGCACAAAGCTGGAATGTGGCCGCATGAAGACTGGCGCGGACCGCACAAAGTTGTTGTGCGGCCGCATGAATAGTTTTGGCAGCTCCTCTGAACTTCTTTGACACAGACTGCGTGACCATAGAGTGTGGCCGCATGGAGAGGGACGCGGGCCGCATGAAGTGGGATGCGGCAGCGTGGTTTGCTTCTGGAATATGACACTCACTGAACTTCTTAGACGCGACCGCATAGCAAGATTGTGCGGCCGTATGAGTGAGACACGGGCCGCATAGAGAGGGCCGTGGGCTGCATGATATTTGACTTGTAGTTTCACAGTCTCTGAACTCCTATGATGCGGTTGCATGACATGATGGTGCGGTCCGCACCAAGTTCTGAATGTCCTTACTTTAATGATCTTTGACACTTGAGCAGGTTTCACTCCGATTTGAGCCGATCTTCGACGATTTGTCACTTTATAGCTCAAACCTGCAATCAAGTGCAATCTGTAAGCATTTTGGGACTATTTTGTAGCAAATTACACTCAAAGCGCAAGCAAGTATGGGTATAAAACATGTTAAAATCCTACTTATCAACTCCTCCAAACTTAAACCTTTGCTTGTCCTCAAGCAAACAAAATAAGACCCACCCCTCAAAGGCAACATCCAAGCAATTTTAGCTTATCCTAAAGTAACCTCAACAAGCATCAATTGGGACTAACAATTGCCCTCAATGCGAATGCATCATTAACACATTTAAACTTTGAAAACTTGTGGATCAAGTGTTACACAAGAGCATCAAGAGTTGACACATTTCATCAAAGAACTTTTCTCAATTACTTTGGTCATTGTGGAACCCAAACTCACACATCCTCAACTCTCCCTAAGTGAAACTCACCCTTTTAGAATATTGACACACAAACCGAGGTTGATGGATTTTCACTCATCTCTCTCAAGTAAGAGGCCACAAGTCCGGCTCTAAGTACCATATGCTTTCCCCTTATGTAAGTATCCACTAATGTAGGTTCCCTTCAACTCAAAATCATGTAGGGCTTTTGTGGAGTCATTGTGAAGGCTTTTGGGTAAGGGTAAGATATATTTTTGTTCAAGTGGGTTCAATCTTCCCTTAAGCACTTCTTTTGATAAATTTTGGCACGCTTTCTTGACTCATTTGAGTATTCACTTCTTTTTCAAGGGGTTAGAGAGACACATTGCCACCCTTTCTTATGCAATTCAACACATTTCTCCTTTTTTCTACTTTTTTTTTCACACCCTTTTTCACTTTTGTTTTCTTTGAATCCCCTTTCTGACCTTATTCAATTCGGTCTTTATTTTTGTCTTATCTTTTCTTTCTTTTTCATTAACTTTCTTTTCTTTTGCTTTTATACCTTTTACCACATTGTTTCCTTTCTTGTCTCCCCCCCCCCAAAACTTAAACATTTGCCATCTACTCAAGGGAACATTTGGGTGCCAAGAGAGGGTATCATTAAGAACGGGTATAGGCTTGTAGCTTTGGTTCTTGAAAGAAGAAGGTTCAAGGATCAAAAGGGTTAACTAGGGATCATTTCATTGGTAGGTCATGGAATTGTTCAATCTTAGCATTTTGGATCAAGGAGAGCCTACAATCACTTCTCAAGCCAAATTTCACCTAGGATTTCACCTCAACAAACATTCGGGGCAAGTTCTAGACCATCGGCTTGGGACTTGGACTCGCAAATCAAATTCTCACCACACACACTCAAAGATTGCTAAAGATATCGAGTCGAGGGCCCACAACAACCTTAGTTACGATTCAAGCGCACAATGGTCCAATACGACCACATGATGACTGTTTGGTCAACACAAGAGTCTCAAGGCCACGACTTTCACCATACTGAGCACCACATTATGTCTTTGACCATGGGATCAAAGGAAAATGTGTTAGTCCTAAGTGAAGCTTTGCCTGAGGTACCCTTGACTGCAAAACTTGAAAATAAAAAAAAAAGAAAAATCAAAAACGGACTCAAACCCTTAAGAAGGTTGTCACGCCATCTATCATTGGGAAGAGCCACCCAGTTCGCACAACACTCTACCCTTGGAAAGAACCGTGGCATTAAGAAAACCAAGGGCTTATTGCAAACACCAAAATAAAACAAAAAGGCTACGAGCCTACTATGAAGCTAAAAATGAAAAATTTTACAACCGAATAGAACCAAATGAATATGTACAATGGGGGAGTAGAATATATAGCGGGGGGGGGGGGGAATGGATATGTACATAAAGTAGAAAAGTAACTAGAATGAAAAGTTATATACAGGCCAACTATAAACTAGTAACATAAGCTAATAGTCAAATAAATATGTACAGTCATCCCAAATGTTTCAACCATCAAAATAGTAGGGCGCACCCCCACGAATAAAAGTTGGCATTGTCCCCACTGCCAACAACCAAAATAAGCATATAAACAGAGAAAGGATATAGAGTGGCTCCTCAAGCCTGATCCATCGTCATGGGCTGATCAGTGGTCCCCTGGTCCTCTGTACTGGCGGGAACCTCAGACTGGTTCCCGGCCTGCTGCTACTCTGCTGCTGGGACAGGGGCCGGGTCATGGACCGGCTGAACATCTGGTGGAGCACTAGAAGTATCCTCCTGAACATGTGCTACCTCTATCACAACACCCTCAGTGCTAGGAAGCTTCCTCTTCTTCCTTGGGTGCCTAGGCTCCTCCTCCTGCTGTAGCTCCAGTACAACTACTGCTGGTGGAGGTGCTGACTCATCAAAGAACAAGTCTAAAGGCAGCTGGTCTGCCTTTAGCTTGTTAACCTCAGCTCGGAGCACCTTCACCTCTTCCTTAGATGCCCGGGATTTTCTCATCTTCTTGTGGTCTCTGGCAAGCTCCTTTAGAGCTTTGCCCTGTGCATCAACTGCCTTTGTCAAGGCAGCCTGAGTAGCCAAAATCTTCTCCTGGTTGGCCAGGAGTGTCTTCAATGTCTCCTCAATAGACTGAGGAATCTCAATGGTGGCTGGAACAGACTGGGCCGCAACTGTGGTAGTCAAAGTGGACAACTTGGATGTCGAGACTGACATCCAGTTGTTCAAACTGGCTAATGTCTTTGCTAACTGCTGGGTCGTGAAGGGGTTTTATTTGGAGGTGGGAACCACTGGGCCAGTTGAAGAACAAGGACCCGCAGAGGAGGATGGGATGTCCGGAACAATAGTGGCAGCAGAAATAGGTGGCTCAACAAAAGCCTCTACCGCAATTGGCTCCTCAGACTGGCCAGTCGGGGCAGAGGTGGATGCTTTTCCCTTCTTATCCCCCTTCGGGTTGTCTGGCCCCTGAATACTAAACCATAAAAACGGGGACACCGGCCGGACTCCAATATCGAAGGGGTATTTCTTCACCTTTTCATCTTCAAAGTACATTGTGAGGGTGTTCAGGTAGGGGTAGTTTCTATCCGTATCAATGCCAATGGATGTGATCACATTGTACATAACATTCCCCACATTGATGGGGAAACCTGCCATAATGGACGCAATGAGAACCGCTCGGGCGATTGGAATGGTCTGGTCATGGGACGAAGGGTCCAACCTGTTGCATACAAAAGTTAACCATACTCTCGCCTCAAAATTGAGGTCCTTTCACAGTATTTTCTTCCCCACCTGAATCCACTCCAGAACAGTACCCGGCTGAGCTAAGAACTGTGCCACCCAAGGACGAGCTTCCTCTTTCAACTCTAACTTCTCTTTGTACAGAGAGTCATCCTCGTCATTGAAACCCAAATAATCGTTCAATGCCTCTTCCGAGAACACTATCTTCTTATCCCGCACTTTGGTTGCAATTGACCCTTCTTTGGTGTAGGCTACATTGCTGTAGAATTCCTTCACCATATGTTCATTTGCATCGACCAGCTCATCTTTGAAGAAATCCCACCCCACTCTAGTAATAAATTGTTCATGGACTCGGGGAAGGTAGGGTAACAAATCCCGAGTGACTACTCTTCTTTCTTGATTCACCTTCTTCTTGGGCCACACTTCCCGGAATTTATGAAAGGCCACCTCGCTGACAAATCTGTTCTGCCATACAACTAGGTTTCTAGTTCTTTCAATTCCCCCAACTCTAAGTACCACACTGTCCGGGACCTCCTCATCACTCTTGTTTTTATCTTCTGCACCCTCCCCAGATTCTGAAGCTGTGCGGGAGGTGGAGTATTTGGCACTTACTGCTTCTGAGTCCTCAGACGACTCAGGTTGTATAACAGTTGGAGCTTTAGCTGGGCCTGCGTGGGCTTTCCCCGAATTAGTTGAGACATCCTGGGAGGGGAGGTACTCACTCCCCGACTGTTCCTCATCACTCATCACCTGCTTTCTTGCTTTTAGCTTTGGTTGGGGAGTGAGTTTCTTCAATTTTGCTTTACCTCCCCGGCAGGGGTCACCTTCTCGTCCGGGTTGTTTAGCTCCACGCCCTCGTTGTTTAACCATTTTCTGCACACAAATAATTCTAACATTGTTAGTTCAGGAAATTGCAGAGTTTAAGTACAAAACAAAAACACAAACAGAGAACAGATGATAACAGTGCGGACCGCACAAACAAGGCATGCGGACCGCACTGACCAAGTTGGGAAATGAACACCTCTCTGATTAGGAACCATGCAGACCACATGAACAAGGGGTGCGGCCGCGTGGGGGCCAACGCGGTCCGCACAAACTGGTCATGCGGGCGCATTAAACATACTATTAAAAACTAGTTCCCTCTGAACCTCACCCACGCGGACCACGCAAACATGGGATGCAGCCGCATGGGCATGGAGCGGACCACACAAACCAGGCATGTGGCCGCGCTGGGAAGTATCAACCTTTAGGCTCAAGGCTTATGCGGACCACATAACAGAATGATGCGGCCGCATAAAAGGCATGCGGACCGCATAATCAGGGAGTGCGGCCGCGCTGGGCTTTCATTACAGGGGCCATTAGGGTTTTACAAAAAAAACTCAAGTCTTTCACGTTTTAGCATCCTACTTTGTACCTACTCATTTATAACATGCCCATCATTTCATTGAACAACAAGAACAATATAAAACTACCTAATCATGAAACGACACAGAAAAAAAAACGAAGAAGTTATGACTAGGGAAACATGTATAAAGTTTAAATTAATACTAAGTAAAGACTAATGTAAGAGATATGTTACCAGGGAAGCGAAGAAATGCTCTTGATATTAACACTAAGAAGGGTCTCTGATGTGAATAGTAACTTTTAGGGCTCAGGGGTCAATTTTTGCGAAAAGTTCTAATGAAGACCCTAATGGCCTATTTATAGGAAACACCGCGGGGCCCAGCACTTACCATCTAGTGCGGCCGCGTGAACACGACCGCGGGTCGCGCTGGGTCTTTACCATTTACCCGGTGTTGAAATGAAGGCACACGGACTGCATGTGACGGGCTGCGGCCGCATGAGAACCACGTGGGCCGCTCAAAGTGGGACGCGGCCGCGTTAACGCAGTTCAGAGACTGAACATTCTTGGCCTTTACCGGTGCGGACCGCACAAGCAAGGGTGCGGCCACACTAGCCATCATCAGAAAGTTGTCAATATTTTCTTTGGCCGGTGCGGACCGCACAAAGTGGGATTGCGGCCGCACGGTCACTGTTCAGAGACTGTGCACTTTTTGCACAGTTGTTTTGCACTGGTTCAATCACAATTCCTGCAACATCTCACAAACCATTAGTTCAAAAATCCTAATCTACAACATAAATCAAAAAGAAAGAAAAAGACATGGGTTGCCTCCCAAGAAGCGCCTAATTTAACGTCGCGACACGATGCATGTTACCATCAAAGTCACTTCAAATGAATGAGTGCCACCACGTGGCTATCATCAAACTTTCCCAAGTAATGCTTGACACGATGCCCATTGACCCGGAAAACTTCACCATTTTTGTTCTTGAGATCAATAGCACCAAATGGGGTTACACCAACAACTTCAAATGGACCACTCCACTTAGACTTAAGCTTTCCCGGGAATAACCTCAACCGGGAGTTGAACAGAAGAACCATGTCACCAACTTTGAATTCCTTCCCTCGGGCATACTTATCGTGAAGGTGCTTCATCTTGTCCTTGTACAAGGACGAGCTGGAGTAGGCATGAAATCTAAACTCGTCTAGATCATTGAGTTGCTCAACCCGGAGATTCATAGCGACATCCCATTCTAAGTTCAATTTTCTCAAGGCCCACATAGCCTTATGCTCCAATTCCACCGGAAGATGACAAGCTTTCCCAAACACCAACCGGTACGCCCAGGGACGCCCGACCGTCGCTACATGGCATAAGAGCTATTATTGCCAGACCACATAGGCCTTCAATTACTCCGAATCTACTTCAAAAAGAACCGGTTAAACAGGCTACCCTCGGCATAGGAAAAAGAGCTTCAACCATGTCAGGTCCAAATTACAGGCTTCGAGCAACTCAGCCTCCGAGCAAAATCTCCAGAGGTGCTCGAACATCGCCGCAAGTTACTCGCAATCGAGGTTCTTCCCAAACCAACGATGGGTCAGGCAAATATTATTTTAAAAAGTCCTTAACGAGAGGAAAATAAAGCCAATAAAATGGCCCTTCGACCCACGGCGCAAGAGCCATTGTCGCTAGCCTAATGAGCCCCAAGGCCACACACATAAATAGTCGCATCGACCAAACATGTAAGAGCCACTATTGCCAGCCTAAAATCTGAAAACTTGAGGGTCAAAATGATCTCGAGTCGTAATCTGATTCGGAGATTGGATCCAAAATAGTTAACCAAATATGCCTAAGGGAAAAAGCTTAAGAGCCATTGTCGCCAGCCCACACACATTAAAAGGCCGCATCGGCCCAAGGCGTAAGAGCCATTGTCTCCAGCCCACATACATTAAAAGACCGCATCGGCCCAAGGCGTAAGAGCCACTATCGCCAGCCCACTTGCATTAAAAGGCCACATCGGCCCAAGGCGTAAGAGCCACTGTCGCCAACCCACATACACTAAAAGGTCGCATTGACCAAAAGCTTAAGAGCCACTATCGCTAGCCTAAATTTCGGCCATTCAAAGGTCAAAAAAGCTCGAGTCGTTGCCCGACTCGGGGACTGAGCCCAAAACAGGTGGCCTAAATATGCCTTACAACAAAAGTACGTAAGAGTCTACGGGCTAGTCTAATGAGCCCCGGGCCACATCACTACTCTGAGGATTCCTACAAACGCAAAAACCAGCTTGCCTGGTCAAAATCAAGACAGAAAGAGAAACGAAAGAAATAAAGCCGCAAGGTTTTCTTTCATACACATATGCAAAAAAATGCAACCTCCAGCTACAAACATGCTTTGAAAATGCTACATACAAATGACAAAATCTATGCCCCCCTTCCCCCGGGGTTACAGCCTGTCGATCTCATCCTCGCTTTCCTTGGCATCGGGAAAAAGCAACCGAGCATCACTCTCGTCCGCCCTTGCTAGCGCTAATTCTTTCGAGAGGGAGAAACCCCTATCACGGATCTCCTCGAGGGTCTTTTTTCAAGACTTGCAATGATCATATTCTTTAATCTTCCCTTCACGGTCGAGGATTCTTCTCAGCTCGACTTGAGCATCGGCAACATCCTTTGAATAGATCGCCATCTCATGGTCAGCCTTAGTCCAGCTTATTACAGCTTCTACCCGAGCATCAACGATCACAACCCTGAATCTTGAAAGCTTGGACTCAATCTTTACAATCATTTCTGTTTGAACAAAAGCATTGTCACGAGCTAGGCGAAGTTGAGCTTCAAAAGTAGGAACTCTGGCCAGAGCATCCTTCCCCTCTAAAGCCTGAGCCTTCGCCCGAGCTTTTAGCTCATCATGCTCATGCCTGGCCTGGAAAACTTTATCTTGAAGGCGCTCTAGGGCCTCTATCTTTTTCTGCAACTAAAATACGCTAAGCATTAGCCTCTGGAACCAGGAGGCAGAATGCACGTTCACTCGGGACAAAAAACTACCTGCTCCTTCAGGTGGTTCTCGTAATTCAAGCTCCAGGCCCACCTCATACTGCAAATGTACCAACTCGACTTCTTTTTCATAAAAAAGGAGCCTAAGGGATCTCTCCTCATCAAGAGCTTTCCATAGCCTGGTTTCACGACAAAGTAGCCCGGACTTAAGCTTGTCGAAGGCATACAAAAGAAAACCCAATAAGGAAGGGAAGTTGCGAAGCTCGAAAGACTTGTGCTGAAACTCACTGCAAAGTGAAGCCGCTGGGCTTCCACGAAGGGCGAGTTCACACCTGCCAATCCAGTTCCTTCGGCCATAAAAGAGTTGAATCCGATCGAAGCATAGTCGCTCGCTGTATGTGACCCCAGATTTCTAGTATCTCTCGAAATACTATCGACGAAAAAAGAAGGTGATATCGACGGAGAAACCCTCTTTCCAGAACCAGGAGCCGCAAACACGACAGGATCGGATGATGCTTCCGCTATGAATCACCAGTCCCGATCCGCCTTACATTGAGCACCATCGCCCTGTGAAAGCACCTCTCGCTCATTGTTACCGTTCTTCAGCCGAGGAGTTAGCAACCCTTCCCCCTCTCTAGAGGAGCGCAGCCTTGCCTCGAAAGGCTCTTCAATGCTTACAACAGCAAGATTAATATGAACACAGGGAAAATGCTTCTCCGTATAAAGAAATATATATAGCGCAACACGCACCATGATGTTTTTCTCCCCATCTGGCCCGGGACAAAGCTCGCCACTATGCTCATCGCAGGTCGAGTGGGTCGCCAATTTTTGAACCCAATCCGGTAGATCAGGAACATCTCCCGGTGCCCATGAAGCCGCTGCAAAAGAAGAAAGGAGGGAACGGTTACGAAACCAGTTCTCGCCATAGACAAAACTGAGAAAAAGCGAAATGCACCACTTACGTGTATAATTCCATTCCTCAAGGAATGGCATAAGTTCCACGGGGATAATGTCAACGGTCCACACTTGAACGAAATGACTCATCCACCCCCAGTCTCCATCTTTCTCATCATCAACAATGAATGATGTGGTCGATCGGTATTGCAAGGTTAACAGAACTCGATGGTGAAAGGGCTGGTATAGCCTAATGAGGTGACTAAGCAAAACATCAAGCCCGCCTTCCATGCGAAAAATCTCACCATCAACACCGTTCGCCAAAATGACGGATGGACCTGCACCAAGGTAACTCGATACTTTAAGCAGAAGTCGAACACAACCTTGTCAAGGGGGCCCAGTGTGAAAGGATATGTGTACAGATTCAAGAATCCATCGGCACGATCCGTGATGCCCTCACCTATGGAAAATGCCTGTAACACCACTTTCTTCCCCCATCCGTAGTCTTTTCTCACTAGCTCAAGATGCTCTTCTCCTATCAAAGAAGTAGTCCTCAAGGTGTACTCTCACTGGTCCTGAGTACCAGAGGCAGAGTTCTCCCCTTCCTGTCGAACAGACCCCGACATAGCAGCCATGGCTACGACAAAATTGGAGAACTAAAGCGGGAATCTGTATGAGTACGTTAGTACTAAAATAAAGAAAGGTATGACATGGTAAAAGAAGGGAAAATACTTAAAATAGTGGAACCCCCGAAAAAGCAGAAACAACCTTATTTATATATGGAAAAAACAGCAGTGACTCGCCTGCGTCAAAGCCAGTTAAGAACACTGGCCGATGCCGCCTTCGCTAGTCCCGAGGTGGTACCCAACCTCAAGGACCTCCATAAGAACAAGACTTGGCTCCAAGAAGCCAAAAGCACCTTCGCTAGTCCCGAGGTGGTACCCGGCCTCAAGGACTTTCATCGGCAAGAAATCAGGCTCTGAAAGACCCACGACGTTATTATCGGTCCCAAGGTGGTACCCAACCTCGAGGACCTCCATCAATAAGGAGTTAGGCTCCAAGAAGAATAAGCACTTCAAGCTCCATCCATGAGGTTTTGACCCCAGGATATCATCTAAACCGGGTCGTCCCTCAGTCAGGACCTATCTACAATGCCTTAAGGTTATATATATTAATGTCAAGACAAGTTTCCAAATGCCTCGAGTCAACCCTCACTCATGGAATGATCCCGAAGGTCTAAAGGCTAAGTCTCGGTTTAGGGGTTCAAAGCTCTACTTCCATCCGACTCAAAGTAGAGATCCCGATGACCCAAGTTTATCGGATCAATCCAGGTTTGGCCCGAGGAACGACAAAGGATTTTGTGGGAAGCTGCTTTGTCAACCAAAAGTCAGAAAGAACACTCGCTTCTGGGTTCGATATGGGCACTAACCGACAGAATCACGCATTCAGAATCTCCGTGAACATAAATGAAAGGAAGTATAGCAAGCATCGAAGACAAAATTAAAGAAATATCTTTGCATTTATGAACATTCAATTACAAAATCCCACTAGGGGTCCTTACATATGATTACAAAAGCCCACGAGGTGTCCTTACACGAAAACAAAGAAGCAGGAAGGGGTACATATAGTAAAAGCCCAATAGCCTAGCCTATTCTCAAATGTACGTCCTCGGCAGAAACATTTTTGGGCATCATCTCCTCAGGCACGCATCCTCAAAGACAATATCGTCCAAGCACAATCCCTTCGGATGTCTTATCTCGATTCCCCAGAATGTCATCTTCAAAAGGGGAGACGACGAAGAGGAAAGCGATGGAGAAGAGCAAAGTGACGCGGGAGAGGCAGGAAGGAATGAAGAAGTGGCTAGGTGAAAAATCTGGCAACTATGGATTTCACCAGGCTATTATTGTAAATCCACTTCTTGAGACATTACCCCGGTGCGAGATGCAACAGTTAGTAGATAGTACCACCTCACTCCATGGAAAGCAAAGGGAGTGAGACATCGCACCGGGTAATCAGGAGAGGTGAGTAGCGGTGTATAGTCCGAGCCCCCTCTTGAGAAGTGGTGTATAATCCAAATATTTCCTCAAGTCAGAGTAAATCGGCCCTTTTCTTCATCGTCCCAAGCCAACGATTACCGCAACAACAACAACAAAAAAAAACAGCGTAATCTCGCTCGACCAGAGAAGGTCCAGGAGATAGGTCGTAGCATGCCTGATAGAAGTACCTCCATACAATATTGAGGCCATGGGCCTCAAACATGGAGAATGACAAAGAATAAAGATAGTGAGAAAGGAGGAATGGATAGGTACGGGAAGATACTTGGATAAAAGGCTAATCCTAGGAGGCCCCCATTTGTAGAAAGAGGGCAACGTAATCGACGATGCCATTATCTCCCTCGAAAAACGTAATGGCAGGCCTATTTAATGCGTCCCCGAGAGCTAAATCAATGGTGACATTATGGCTTTGGAGAATGAGAAACCGCAATACATTAAATGATCCTGGAGAAGCGAAACGACGGAATGTTTTGGTAATTACGGAGGCTTGCGTCATCAGTATGAAGTCATCACGAGAAGTCCGAAGAATCAGATGTCAAGATCGTTTCTTGTCACTCCCCTCTAAGAAACGTGGGGACTATCTGTATACGGCAAAATCAGAGGAATTAATTTCTCATTAATAAGGCATCTCAGAAGATCACCTCGAAGGCTCGAGACCACGGATCGAGTACCCTCCCTCGAATTCCATCGACACCCGACCTAGGGATAACATTGGCCACGACGCCAACAGATATGGGGAGTTCCCGAAAAGTGCAGCCAAGGCCGGCAAAATCTGTCAGGCTAGTCTTAAGCTAGTCTGCGCCTGCATCATAAAGTTAGCCAACTGTCCCATCCTGATTTCTTTAACATTTAATGTATTTTGTACTATGTTGGGATTTCCCCTCCTATATGAAGGGGATCCTTGACACTTTGTAACACTCTGTTGCTCCAACTGCTTCACAAGAAATATTCAAGAACATTCTCTTTGCTCTTTCATATACTCTCTTGTTATTATTGCCTTCATTTATTTTCTTCATATTGGTTCATCATTTATTGCTTATCATTGGCCATAAAGAGCCTTCATTTATTATTTCATAATTGTTAGCCCTACCCCGATCACCCACAATAGCTCGAGCCCGAGCCCTGGAATCGACCTCGAGGCCCCAAATCGACAGGCTTGAGGCCCCGAATAGCTACCTAATGATTTGATTATAGTTCTATCCCTAACTTTATTTTGTCTCTAATTCTCATATACTTAGCATCAACTGCTTAACAAACTAGCATAAAAATAGATCACGTATTTTTAGAGTCCCATCAACAAATTTAATTGTTATTACCATTTTCACGGTAAACAGTTTGGCAATTTTCCAACGGTCCTCGGGTTATGCCAGAAAGGTCCTCAAGTTATGTCGGGAAAGTCCTCTGGTTATGCCGAAAAGATCCTCGTGTTATACCGGGAAAGTCATTGGGTTATGCCGGAAAGGACCTCGGGTTATGCTGGGGAGGTCATCGGGTTATGCCGGAAAAGTCCTTGGGTTATGCTGGGGAGGTCATCAGGTTATGCTGGAAAGGTCCTCGGGTTATGCCGGGGAAGTCATCAGGTTATGCTGGAAAGGTCCTCGGGTTATGCCGGGGAAGTGATCGGGTTATGCTGGAAAGGTCCTCGTGTTATGCCGGGAAAGTCATCGGGTTATGTCGGAAATGTCCTCGGGTTATACTGGGGAGGTCATCGGGTTATGCCTGAAAGTTCCTCCGGTTATGCCGAGAAAGTCATCGGGTTATATCGGAAAGGTCCTCGGGTTATGTCGGAGAAGTCATCGGGTTATGCCAGAAAGGTACTCGGGTTATGCCGGGGAAGTCATCGGGTTATGCCGGAAAAGTCCTCGGGTTATGCTGGGGAAGTCATCGGGTTATGCCGGAAAGGTCCTCGGGTTATGTCGGGATCAACTAAGGGGTGAGACCTTATGTTGGAAAGATTACCAAGTTATGCTGGCAACGACTAGGGAAAGGGACCCTATGTTGGGAGAGACGTAGTTAGAGATTGGAGACCCTATGCTACAATGATTTTGAATTTTTCTTCTTCTTCTTTTCATTTCATTTTTTTATATAAGGAAATGAGTAAAAATGTAGGAAAGAATTTGGAGGAGACTTCCCTTTTTCATTTGGGGTTGTTGCTGCAGAGCTATTTTGGTCTTTGTAGGGTTTCATTTTTGCTGCACGTGCTTCTTGCAAGGTTGCTTTGGATTACACCTGTTTCATGTTTCTCAAACAAAGAACAATTTGTCAGTTTGAAACGCTGGTTGGTTTTGTGGCCTTGATTACTTCAACCACTTGATCTTGTCCTGGCTTCTTTGATAAAGATCTCAACTGCAACTGCTTGTTCCCTGAGGATCGATTTTATTTTTGGCCCTGAAACACCTCTAGTTTTTCCAGACATTTCTATGATGGTTAGTCACGTGGGACTTAAGCTTTCAACTTTATTTTGCCTATGTGGGCCTTTCCCTTCTAACTTGTTGCTTTTTATTTCTTTTTTTGGGAACTTTTGGCTCCTCAAACTTTGCTGCAATGGCTAGTCACGTGGGACTTAACCTTTTTTAACTTTATTTCGCGTTCATAGGCCTTTCATTTCTGGCTTCTTTCTTCCAACTTCGATTTCAGAGCATTTGGGGTACCGTGGCTTTTCAAACCTTTGCCGAGACGGTTAGCCACGTGGAACTTAACCTTTTCAGCTTCATTTGCCTTTATAGGCACTTCAATTTGATTTTCTCCTTCCGAGAGTTTTAAATTCGAAGCATCGACCGCCATGGCCAGTCGAGGTCGACTTGATGCCCTTGACGAGGCTAGGTGCCTTTTTGCATATTAGCTTGCATCAAATGAGAACCCTGTAAACCAATCTTACCATCCTTTCTTTGTCTTAGTTTCGAAATAGAGTTAGACCGAAAGGGATTCAAAGAAAAAAAACAATGGAATGGAGAATGAATTAAAAACAAGAAGTGTCCCTTTCGGGGAAAGCAAAGAAGGACTTGCCTGGAGTACATGCGGACTTCAATGAACATGACATGCCTTTTAGATTGGATGCCTGATCTATGTAAACTGTCCGACTCTCAGAAATTCATCACAACTTTTGCCTCAAAATTGAGAAACCTTGCAAGAACTCTATCGATGCCGATGGCTGTGAGGATCCTCTTTTCGTTCAGGGGTGCCCTTTGCGGGTTTTCACCAGGTGACCTCTCTCATTTCTCTTCTCACTGTCGCCTTATAGTGCTCTTTGCGAGTTTTCACTAACAAGACTCTCTAATTTTTAGTTTCTCTGCTTACCATCGTCATATGGTGCCTGTGAGGGTTTTCACCGATAAGACTCTCTCATTTTATTTCTCTCATTTTGTTGTATCAGATCCAAGTAAGTGTATCCTCCCATTTTGAACCTCTTTGCTGATTGATCAGAAGGACTTGAACAGGGTTTGGGTAAAAAGTATTTGGATTGAGTTACAACTTTGGAACCTTTCGGGCAAAACCATCGCCTAACCATTATAATATCTCCCCTAGTTTAACTTTTTGGGGAATTTGGATTTTTGTTTTGGTGCGACTGAACCCCAAAGAGAGGCTGCCTACGTATCCTTTCGGAATCAAGTCGAACATAGTTCAGGGAGCTTTGTTTTGATTTTTCTTTTGTTTTTCTGTTTTGTTTTATTTTCTCTTTCTTTTTCCTTTCTTTTTTCCTCTCACTTATTTTTTTTCATTTTCTTTTTGCCCTTTTCTTCCCCTTTTTCTTTTATGTATTTTTTTTCCTGTCTTTTCTTTTTTTTTTTTCATTTTTCATACATCATTTTTTAATAATAACTTCTAGGTTTCAAAGAGGGTAATCAAAGAATGAGATCCAGCTCAAAGGGTTTGCAAATGGTTGAATATTTGGATAGTGAGAAAGAAAGTCTTCTTCATCCCAATCGGAGAATATTAATACAATATAGAGGATCCAACATAGTACCTTTTGACTGCATTTGCATTGACAGTTATTTCAGGGACATTTCCCTCGATGTGTCCCTAGTACAACGTACTCTTTTAGCAGTACTCTTGTTGCAATATATGGACCTTTTCAATCTGGAACCAATTTTCCTTCAGTTGTTCCAATTCTTTATTTTATTTCCTTAAACTTATCTTCATTGTAATCTAATCTTGATTCATTATTTTGAGGTCTGATAACGTTTCAGGATCTGAGCATGAAGTCCGCAAGCATGTCATGTTATTGAAATCTACATTTAATAGAACTAAAAAGAGAATAAGAAAACTGAAATTAAGAAAAGAGACATTCTTAGACAATGAAATATTAATTTCATTTGACGTTTGAATTTTTTTTTTGATAAATTTTTTTAGTTTCAAAGATAGAAGGGTTTACATCAGAAAGTAAGACAATAAAGTAGAACATCCAAATCACACCTTGAGATAATCTGGATGCAGAAAAGATAGCAGGACTGGCTACCAAGACTCCCGTCTGATGGGGAACTTTCAGGCTTGGCGACCGTCTTTTGACTTTTCTTCTATTTCGGCAATGGCTACAATAGCCTTCTGTGTCGTATCAAAATCCTCATCTTTACAAATCATTCCGACTATTGAACCAGTGTTGTGAGCAGGCAACAATTGTTCATACCATCAGGGGCTTCTCCATCCCAAAAAATGATTCTTTCAGCTTCAATCAAGTCTTCAACTGCCCTTTTAAGGGTCCAACAGTCCTCCGTACTATGTCCTACTGGTTCAGAGTGATATTGACATCTAGCATCAGCTTGGTGCGAGGGGGACTCGAGATTCGTCCGGTTCGGGACCACTGGCTGCGATAGATCTAGCTTAATTAACTTTTGGAATAAGCTTGAATACGATTCACCAATATGGGTGAACTGATTCTTTCTAAAAGGCTCTCTTGGGCAACGATTGTACTGGGGATCATTTGGTTGGGGATTATGTGGAGCTTGGTAAGGATGGGCTTTTATGGGAGGTGGAGCTCGGTTTTGTGTATGATGTTGTGACCGCGTGTAAGGTTGCGCGTTCATCACCTTATAAGGAAGTGGTGCCATGGCATAAGCAGCATCTTGAAGGGGATAATAATGTTGAGGGACCTTAAGAAGCATATATGATTGACTGAATGACCTGCGGGCCCCCCTCGAGCTGGAAGCCATCATGGCTCCATCTTCTTTCTCGTTTCCATTTATCAAACCCTTTGAACCATTTTGAACATCTAGTGATGCGGCTTTAGAAGCAGCATGACTCCAGATTCGACCCGTTTTTAGCCCACTTTCTGCCATCTCCCCAATTTTGATATCCTCAGCAAACGGTTTTCCCATAGCGGACATCATGTCTTAGAAGTAGTCCACCTCTTGGGCCTGTAGAAAGACCATGACCATTTCAATGTCATCCATTGGAGACTTTACCCTAGCAACTTGCTCATGCCATTTGACAGCATATTCGCGGAAGCTTTACACCGTTTTCTTTTTCAAATTGGACAAAGAGTTTCTGTCGGGAGCGATGTCTACATTATACTGGAACTGGCGGATAAAATTTTGGGTTATATCATCTCACACGTGATAATGAGTAATTTCTTGATCCGTATACCACTCAGAAGTGATTCCGGTGAGGCTTTCCCCAAAATAAGCCATTAGCAGCTACTCTTTTCCACTAGCGCCTCTCAAATGGTTACAATATCATTTCAGGTGAGTGACCGGGTCTCCATGCCGTTGTACTTTTCAAATTTTGGCATCTTGAAGTTAGCCGTCAAGTGGACATGGGGAAACATACAGAGCTGAGAGTATGAGACACTCTTTTGGCCACTCAGACCTTGCATGTTTTTCAGGATTTGTTCCAAGCTCTTCATCTTCCGAGCCATTTCCTCTTGCTCGGGATTTTTAACAACCTTTTCTTTCTCTCCCAAGAGATCATATTGTGGAGGTTGAGCGAAAGAGTACGGGGTCACATATGTTATTTCTGATTGAAGCTGTGGACCCTGAAAGGTGAACATTGGAGGCTCAATATACGGCCGTGGTAAAGTTGGTTGTACTCTGGTGTAGACTGGTGCTGCAGAGAACAATATTGGAGGTGCCCTGGAGACTGGCGCTTGGGAGCGAACCACAGAAGGCATGCCAGGAACATTGGACAGCATTGGAGGGTGCCCGCATAGGATGAGCGGCTTGAGCACAGGGGCATTGGTAACCTCACCTGACCTGGGGATCAACTTAGGGAACCCAGGGATTGCACTTGGCGGTTCTCTAATTTAGGGGAATGAACCGATTTTAAAACTGAAATTCTTACGAATTTCAATTCATTATGCAGGCACATCTAACTTAAAGATTATTAGGTTCACTCTTTCAATTATAACAAAAGATAAACTAAGCCAATTCGATAATTTATTTGGGAAACAACCAACCGCCCACTTCATTGATCGAAATTTGAATGTAAAATTACTCATTAGCTATACAGTGCATTTGATGAATTGTTATAATGGAGGTCAAACTCAAATTAGCAAAATGGCCCCTGATTTTTAACAAAGTCACAAAAATAAAAAACCTGAAAACAAGTACATAAAAAATACATCTAGAACGCTAGTAAAGTCACTGTTAGTCTAGTTGTGATGACCCAAAAGGTCATCATTCACTTGTTTTACAAGTAAATTCTATGATCGGGGACTTTAAAAGCCTCTTTTATCTCACCTCAATTTGCGTGCGCAGTCGGGCTTGTTTCCAGAAAGCCATTATGTGAAAATCTGTGATTAATGATAAATTTTGCTTTTAAAATGAATTTAAGTTGACTTCGGTCAACATTTTGGGTAAACGGACCCGGACCCGTTAGTCGATTGTCCCAAAGGGTCCGTAGGAAAATATGGGACTTGGGCGTATGCCCGGAATCGAATTCCGAGGTCTCAAGCCCGAAAAATGAATTTTTAAAGAAAACTATTTTCTGGAATATATATGAGTTTTTGAAAATGAAATATGTTTGAATTTGATGGTATCGAGCTCGTATTTAGGTTTCGGAGCCTGGTACATGTCTTATATGTGATTTAAGTGGAGCCTGTAAGGTTTGTTAAGAAACGGACTTGAAATGATGTGAATCGGACCTTCGGTTGTTACAATTTGAACTTAAGCGTTCATGAGATTTTCTTTGATTTTGATGCTAAATTCATAGTTGTTGATGTTATTTTGATGATTTGATTGCCCGAGCAAGTCCTTATGATGTTTTTAGTTAGTGTGCATGTTTGGTTTGGAGCCCCGAAGGCTCGGGTGAGTTTTGGATAGGCCACGGAGTGAATTTGGACTTAGGAAATTGCTGGTATGTTGCAGGTCTGCAGGCTTAGAAAATTGTTGGTTCACAAATGCGAGAAAGTATCACAAATGCGAAAGTCGACCTGGGCTGCCTTGATCGCAAATGCGAAGTTTGTATCGCAAATGTGATATTGCATTTGCGAAGGGTCCCTCGCAAATGCGAATGTGACTGCAAATTTGCACTTCGTTGCAAATGCAACAAAATCTTCGCATTTGCAAAGTGAACCGTTTCTGAGAGGTTTGCAATTACCCTGAACGTAATTATGACATCTACAACCTGCTAAATCATAACTTAGACGCATTTTAAGCCATTTTTCAACCATTTTCAAAACCTAAACACCTTTGTGCGAATTTCAAAGACAAGTACTCTTTCAAATCGATTGTAAGTCATTTCTAACTCGTTTTAATTAATCTTTAACATCTTTTCACATGATTTCCTCTCAAAATCAAAGGTTTTCATGGGGGAAATTGGGTGTTTTGGGTAGCACTTAGATTTTTCAAATTTTAGGGATTTGGACCTCGATTTGAGATCCGATTTTAAAATAAATTATATATTTGGGTTCCTTGATGAATGGGTAATCGGGTTTTTGATTCGAACCTCGGGTTGACCATGTGGGCCCGGGGTCGATTTTTGACTTTTTGGGAAAAACTTTAGAAAACCTATTTTCATGCATTAGAATTGATTCATTTAACATTTATTGATATAACTAAGTAACTTATGGCTAGATACGAGCGAATTGGTGGTGGAATCAAGAGGTAAAGCGGTAGTTGAGGCTTGAATTGTGTTCGTGCCATCGAGGTAAGTGTTTGGTCTAACCTTAGCTTAAGGAATTAGGAGTTGTGTCTTATGTGCTATGTGTTAGTTGTTTAGTACGACGTATAGGCATGATGACGAGTATCTATACGTTGGTATCAAGCATGCCCGTGAGTCTTATACTATAATTAATGTGACTTCGTTTGTATTGTTCATGTCTTATGTGACGATTTCTATTGTTGAGCAAGGCTTGTAGAAGTAATATTGGTATTTGAACATTGAAGAGCGTTGGTTCAAGTTGTAAAATAATTTGTGGAAGTATAATTGGCAATTGAACCTTATATAGCATTGGTTCAAATTGTGAATTGAGTTGTGAAGTAAATGTGAAAAATAAAAGAGGCTTATGATATTGTCTCCCTTGCCGGGATGTTATTATTTTGATATTGTTTCCCTTGTCGGAGTATGATTGTTGTACTATTGTTCCGTTGCCGGGATTGTATTGTGGATTTGTTGATTTTCTTGCCCTTATTGCTTTGTGATTGTTGTTTGGATGAGGAAGAGTGTTAAAGCACGAAGGGTGATGTCGTGTATGATTTTGTGAGGAAGAGTGTAAAGCACGAAAGGTGATGCCATGTATGATATTTGTGAGAGAGTGTTAAAGCATGAAGGGTGATGTCATGCCGCACGATGTAAAATTTCGTGCCATGATATGAGTGTTAATGCACGAAGGATCATTCCGTGCCATGATTATGTGAGGTAGAAGGACGAAGGGTGATGTCGTGCCGAGTTTATTGATTTTATGGTGATGACGAGAGTAAAAGCACGAAGGGTGATGTCGTGCACTTGTCTTTGAATTTCCTGATTTCATTTGACAATTGAGTTATGGTGTTCTTTACATTTAACTGTTGGTTTCTGTTGTTACTTGTTATTCCCCGCATCATGATTTCCCTCTTCCTATCTTTAATTGTAAAGTTTTGCTTTATTTTTCGTCGTATATGATTTAATTGCACAGGTTTAGTTGGTAGTCTGGTCTTAGCCTCGTTACTAATTCGCCAAGGTTAGGCTAGCACTTACCAGCACATGGGGTCGGTTGTGCTGATACTACACTCTGCACTGTGTGCATATCCCGATACTGGAGCATATAGACCTTAGCTTTGGGTTGTTGCGTTCAGTCCATTCGGAGATCTGAGGTAGTCCTGCAGGCGTCCGCAGGTCTTGGCATCTCCTTCTATCCTTTCATCCTGTTTCATTTATGTATTTTCGAGACAGTATTGTATTTATTTTTCGGACCCTTTTTTGTAGTATTCTTAGACTGTCTGTGAAATTGTGACATCAGTTCTGGGTAGTTTATGTATGGATTGGTATTGGCATCTTTATTAAAATATTACATTTCAGTCATCCGCTTATTAACTTCCACCGTTTATCTAATGTTGGTTATTAATTATTAAAGGATTAAAATGAGAGAAAGATAAATAATTCAAATGGTCAGCTTTCCTAGCTTTCACTAGTAGGCGCCGCCACGACTTCCGAGGATAGGAAATCCGGGTCGTAACACTAGTAGTTTTAACATGCCAACACATGTTGTTTATTTCCTTTTTGCAGATTTATTAACAGTGCTCAAAAATATTGAATCAGAAATCTCCTACTTAAATTGGACAAGAAAACACCAAAATACAGATATCATATCAGGCTCAGAATCTGTTAATTTTTCTTTTAAAAAAATAACACGCAAATATAAAAAACAAACATTGGAATTCAATATTGACTTGAGTTTGACGTAACAACTTGACTGAAGTTTGACAACCTCGAACCGAAACCCGCTAACGGAACTTCAAATCGGAATCGACGCTTCGTGGTTGAATAACGGCAACTCCGGCCATCGGAAAAATGAGAAACAGATCTAAAGAAAAGTTGAGAATAAAACAACTTTGTCCTTTCTTGTTTTTCTATCTCTTTTTTTTGGATCTATCCTTATGTCTCTCGTCGCTTTCTATCTCTCCACTATATCTTTTTCACGCGACGGGAACCGCACCCATGATCACGATAATTTTATTAATTACACCTAAAGCAAGCTACGAGGTTCATGAACTATTTTTCCTATTTTTGATGCGTGTAAAAGAGGCTCCAAAGTTAAGGAACCAGTGATCGAATAGAAGATACATATATTCGCCAATTTAGGGGAATGAACCGATTTTAAAACTGAAACTCTTGCGAATTTCAATTCATTATGCAGGCACATCTAACTTAAAGATTATTAGGTTCACTCTTTCAATTATAACAAAAGACAAACTAAGCCAATTCGATAATTTATTTGGGGAACAACCAACCGCCCACTTCATTGATCGAAATTTGAATGTAAAATTACTCATTAGCTATACAGTGCATTTGATGAATTGTTATAATGGAGGTCAAACTCAAATTAGCAAAATGGCCCCTGATTTTTAAAAAAGTCACAAAAATAAAAAACCTGAAAACAAGTACATAAAAAATACATCTAGAACACTAACAAAGTCACTGTTAGTCTAGTTGTGATGACCCAAAAGGTCATCATTCACTTGTTTTACAAGTAAATTCTATAATCCGGGACTTTAAAAACCTCTTTTGTCTCACCTCAATTTGCGTGCGCAGTCGGGCTTGTTTCCAGAAAGCCATTATGTGAAAATCTGTGATTAATGATAAATTTTGCTTTTAAAATGAATTTAAGTTGACTTCGGTCAACATTTTGGGTAAAAGGGATCCAGATCCGTGAGTCGACTATCCCAGAGGGTCCGTAGGAAAATATGGGACTTGGGCGTATGCCCGGAATCGAATTCCGAGGTCTCAAGCCCGAGAAATGAATTTTTAAAGAAAACTATTTTCTGGAATATATATGAGTTTTTGGAAATGAAATATGTTTGAATTTGATGGTATCGAGCTCGTATTTAGGTTTCGGAGCCTGGTACATGTCTTATATGTGATTTAAGTGGAGCCTGTAAGATTTGTTAAGAAACGGACTTGAAATGACGTGAATCGGACCTTCGGTTGTTACAATTTGAACTTAAGAGTTCATGAGATTTTCTTTGATTTTGATGCTAAATTCATAGTTGTTGATGTTATTTTGATGATTTGATTGCCCGAGCAAGTTCGTATGATGTTTTTAGTTAGTGTGCATGTTTGGTTTGGAGCCCCGAGGGCTCGGGTGAGTTTCTGATAGGCCATGGAGTGAATTTGGACTTAGGAAATTGCTGGTATGTTGCAGGTCTGCAGGTTTAGGAAATTGTTGGTTCACAAATGCGAAAGTCGACCTGGGCTGCCTTGATCGCAAATGCGAAGTTTTATCGCAAATGTGATATTGCATTTGTGAAGGGTCCCTCGCAAATGCAAACGTGACCGCAAATTTGTACTTGGTCGCAAATGCAACAAAATCTTTGCATTTGCAAAGTGAACAGTTTCTGAGAGGTTTGCAATTACCCTGAACGTAATTGTGACATCTACAACCTGCTAAATCATAACTTAGATGCATTTTAAGCCATTTTTCAACCATTTTCAAAACCTAAACACCTTTGTGCGATTTTCAAAGACAAGTACTCTTCCAAATCGATTGTAAGTCATTTCTAACTCGTTTTCATTAATCTTTAACATCTTTTCACATGATTTCACTCAAAATCAAAGGTTTCATGGGGGAAATTGGGTGTTTTGGGTAGCACTTAGGTTTTTCAAATTTTGGGGATTTGGACCTCGATTTGAGTTCCGATTTCAAAATAAATTATATATTTGGGTTCGTGGGTGAATGGGTAATCGGGTTTTTGGTTCGAACCTCGGGTTTTAACCATGTGGGCCCGGGGTCGATTTTTGACTTTTTGGGAAAAACTTTAGAAAACCTATTTTCGTGCATTAGAATTGATTCATTTAATATTTATTGATATAACTAAGTAACTTATGGCTAGATACAAGCGAATTGATGGTGGAATCAAGAGGTAAAGCGGTAGTCGAGGCTTGAATTGTGTTCGTGACATCGAGGTAAGTGTTTGGTCTAACCTTAGCTTAAGGGATTAGGAGTTGTATCCTATGTGCTATGTGTTAGTTGTTTAGTACGACATATAGGCATGGTGACGAGTATCTATATGTTGGTGTCAAACATGCTCGTGAGTCTTATACTATAATTAATGTGACTCCGTTTGTATTGTTCATGTCTTATGTGATGAGTTCTATTGTTGAGCAAGGCTTGTGGAAGTAATAATTGTATTTGAACATTGAAGAGCATTGGCTCAAGTTGTAAAATAATTTGTGGAAGTATAATTGGCAATTGAACCTTATAGAGCATTGGTTCAAGTTATGAATTGAGTTGTGAAGTAAATGTGAAAAATAAAAGAGGCTTATGATATTGTCTTCCTTGCCGGGATGTTGTTGTTTTAATGTTATCTCCTTTGCCAGGATGTTATTATTTTGATATTGTTTCCCTTGTCGGGGTATGATTGTTGTACTATTAGTCCGTTGCCGGGATTTTATTGTGGATTTGTTGATTTCTTTGCCCTTATTGCTTTGTGATTTTTGTTTGGATGAGGAAGAGTGTTAAAGCACGAAGGGTGATGTCGTGTATGATTTTGTGAGGAAGGGTGTAAAGCACGAAGGGTGATGCCATGTATGATATTTGTGAGAGAGTGTTAAAGCACGAAGGGTGATGTCATGCCGCACGATGTAAAATTTCGTGCCATGAAATGAGTGTTAATGCACGAAGGATCATTCTGTGCCATGATTATGTGAGGTAAAAGCACGAAGGGTGATGTCGTGCCGAGTTTATTGATATTATGGTGAGGACGAGAGTAAAAACACGAAGGGTGATGCCGTGCACTTGTCTTTGAATTTCCTGATTTCATTTGACAATTGAGTTATGGTGTTCTTTACATTTAACTGTTGGTTTCTGTTGCTACTTGTTATTCCCCGCATCATGATTTCCCTCTTCCTATCTTTAATTGTAATGTTTTGCTTTATTTTTTGCTGTATATGATTTAACTGCATAGGTTTAGTTGGTAGTCTGGTCCTAGCCTCGTTACTACTTCGCCAAGGTTAGGCTAGGCACTTAACAACACATGGGGTCGGTTGTGCTGATACTACACTCTGCACTGTGTGCATATCCTGATACTGAGCATACAGACCTTAGCTTTGGGTTGTTGCGTTCAGTCCATTCGGAGATCCGAGGTAGTCCTGCAGGCGTACGCAGACCTTGACATCTCCTTCTATCTTTTCATCCTATTTCATTTATGTATTTTCGCGCTAGTATTGTATTTATTTTTCGGACCCTTTTTTTGTAGTATTCTTAGACTGCCTGTAAAATTGTGACATCTGTTCTGGGTAGTTTATGTATGGATTGGTATTGGCATCTTTATTAAAATATTACATTTCAGTCATCCGCTTATTAACTTCCACTGTTTATCTAATGTTGGTTATTAATTGTTAAAATATTAAAATGAGAGAAAGATAAATAATTCAAATGGTCGGCTTTCCTAGCTTTCACTAGTAGGCGCCACCACGGCTCCCAAGGATAGGAAATCCGGATCGTAACACTAGTAGTTTTAACATGCCAACACAGGTTGTTTGTTTCCTTTTTTGCAGATTTATTAACAGTGCACAAAAATATTGAATCAGAAATCTCCTACTAAAATTGGACAAGAAAACACCAAAATATAGATATCATATCATGCTCAGAATCTGTTAATTTTTCTATTAAAAAAATAACACGCAAATATAAAAAACAAACATTGGAATTCAACATTGACTTGAGTTTGACGTAACAACTTGACTGAAGTTTGACAACCTCGAACCGAAACCCGCTAACGGAACTTCAAATCGGAATCGACGCCTCGTGGTTGAATAACGGTAACTCAGGCCATCGGAAAAATGAGAAACAGATCTAATGAAAAGATGAGAATAAAAAAACTTTGTCCTTTCTTGTTTTTCTATCTCTTTTTTTTTTGATCTATCCTTATGTCGCTCGTCTCTTTCTATCTCTCTACTGTATCTTTTTCATTTTTTCTTTGTCTGTAAGGAACATCTGCTTCTTCTCTTTTATAATTAGATGGAAAAGCAGAAGGGAGTATAGATGGCAGAGAAACGTCACTAGTTGTATCAGCAGAAGAAGATGTGTTGTGCTCAGCTATTTGCTTTAGGGCATCTCTTTCAAGATTGTCCAATTCCTCTACACCCAGTTCTCAGTCATCCAAATCCATGATTAATTGTTTTCTCCTTGTTGCTTGCTTGCTTTACTCAAAATTTTAATTCAAGAATTGCTGCCAGTTCCGCTTTTTTTAGAGTTAAATCAGAAGATATGAAGGTTGCCGTTTTTTGTTTTTTTAGAGTTAAATTAGAAAACACCTGTGCGCCTTGAAGCTGGTCAAACATATCATCAATACGAGGTAAAGGATAACGATTCTTCACTGTAACCTTATTCAACTGGCAATAATCAATACACATAAGCATAGAACCATCTTTTTTCTTCACAGACAGAACAGGAGCACCCCAAGGTAATACACTGGGCCGAATAAAACCCTCATTAAGAAATTCCTGTAACTGATCCTTCAACTCCTCCAACTCAGGAAGAGCCATACGATATGGAGGAATAGAAATAGTCTGAGTGCCCGGCAATAGATCAATGCCAAAATCAATATCTCTATCAGGCGGCATGCCCGGAAGATCAACTGGAAACACATCGGGAAAATCCCGTACTACTTGGACTGAATCAACTGAAGAGGTATCAATACTGACATCTCTCATATAAGCTAAATACGCATCACATCCCTTCTCAACCATACGCTGAGCTTTAAGGAAAGAAATAACTCTACTGGGAGTATGATCTAAAGTACCCCTCCACTCAACACGCAGTAAGCCTGGCATAGCCAGCGTCACGGTCTTAGCGTGATAATCAAGAATAGCATAATAGGGCGACAACCAGTCCATGCCCAAGATAACATCAAAATATACTATGCTTAGCAATAATAAATCGGCTCTGGTCTCAAAACCACTAAGAACAACCAAACACGACCGATAAACGCGGTCCACAACAAGAGAATCTCCCACAGAAGTAGAAACATAAACATGGGAACTCAAAGAAAACCGAGGTACACTCAAATGCGGAGCAAAATAAGAAGACACATAAAAGTAAGTGGAGCCTGGATCGAATAGAACCGATGCATCTCTGTGACAAACCAGTATAATTCCTATGATGACAGAATCGGAGGCAACAACCTTGGTACGAGCAAAAAGGACATAGTATCTGGCCTGGCCTCCCCCTATATGGCGACCTCTACCTCCCCGACCTCCACCCTAGCTGGCTGATTAGGTGGGGTAGCAACAGGAGCTACAACCATAGCCTGAGAACACTGCGGGGCACGCTGTGGCTGAGAAGTCTATGGAGGTGCACCCCTCACAAGTTTGGGGCAATCCCTCACCATATGCCGTGTGTCACCACACTAAAAACAAGCTCTGGGAGGACATGGTGGTTGTGACTGGCTCGGGCCAGGTCTGCTGGACTGACCGCTGAAAGCACCCCGCATAGGAGGCACGCTAGATATCGGAGGTGCATAATAAGGCTCTTGAGGCCTAGGAGGAGCTAGAATACCACTGGTTGTTGGAAGAGCTGAATGAACAGGGACAACTCATATAACCCCTACCATGACGACCTGCTGCTGGGGCACGTGCACCAGAGAAATGGCCTCACTCTCGAGACCTCTTGGCCTCCCTCTTTTCTCTCTCCCTAGCATACATACCCTCAATCCTCTTAGCAATGCTCACCACCTGCTAATAATAAATATCCATCTCCAACTCATGAGTCATGCTAGACCTGATGCTAGGAATAAGGCCGTAAATAAACTGGCGAACCCTCTCACGAACAGTAGAAACCAAGGTTGGTGCATGCCTAGCCAAACTAGTGTAACGTACAGCGTACTCTGAGACAGTCATAGCACCCTGGCACAAATGCTCAAACTCTGCGTGCCATGCATCCCTTAGGCTCTGGGGAACATACTCAC
This sequence comes from Nicotiana tabacum, assembly GCF_000715075.1. Lineage (NCBI taxonomy): Eukaryota > Viridiplantae > Streptophyta > Magnoliopsida > Solanales > Solanaceae > Nicotiana > Nicotiana tabacum. The sequence goes on along the minus strand of NC_134080.1, from coordinate 108,540,724 downwards.
TCAGGAACAAATCTGAAAACTGAGTCCAAGTTAGTGAAGTAGCCTCATCCGGACTGTCTAACTCATAGATGCGCCACCACTCATAGGCTACTCCTCGAAGCTGGAAAGTAGTGAGGGAAACCCTGCTCGATCCTGATATACCCATGGTACGGAGAATGAGGTAACACTCATCTACAAATTCCAAAGCACCCTCCGATGCTAGACCACTGAATACAGGAGGCTTGTACCTCTTGAACCTCTCAAGCCTTAGCTGCTCCTCCTCAGAAGCCGCTGCCCTGCCCTCGGGCTAAACTAGCACTACAGGTGGTAAATGAATAATCTTAGGGACCTGCTCAACATGCACTCGCTGCTCGGAGTGCGGGCGGCAGGAGTCTGTGCTCCTCCTTTGGCCTAAGACGTAGATGCAGCAGGGGGAATCAACCTTGCCTGAGCCAAAGTGGTGTACATGCTCATGAACTTTGTCAGAGTCTCCTGAAGAGCTGGAGTAGTAGTAGCAGTAAGTGTATCAGGTGCCTGGACTCCGACTGGAACTGCTGGTGGTACCTCGATGGTAGCTTGTGTAGGTGCTCTAACTGCACCACGTGTGCATCCTCGGCCTCTACCCCAGCACCGGCCTCTGATGGCTGCAGTAGGGGGTGTGTGTTCCTGATCATCTCGGGTAGCACGTGTCCTTGCCCTCTGTGAGAGAATAGAAGACAGATGTTTAGAATTGTGATGCCAAAATATCGCACGACAAGGAAATCAAATAAGGTGGAAATTTTCCTAACAGTTACATAGCCTCTCGTAGATAAGTACAGACGTCTCCGTACCGATCAACGAGACTCTAACAAATCTTGCGGAAGAAATAATCAAAAACCAAAAATAACCGAAGAAAACAATATTTAAAATGTCGCTTGGCATATACAACACAACCTTTTAGAATCTAATACACTTTACCAAAACCCGAAAACTCATGGAACCACAAGCCTTTGAATATCTAACAGTGTCTAACTCCAGAATATCTAACAAAGAAAAGAAATACAGAAGGGCAAATGTTTAAAACCTAGAATAGAAAGGGACTCCTCGGGTGGTAGGACTGAGTCAACGTACCTGGATCTGCACATGAAAAACATGCGCAGAAAGGGCATGAGTACACCACAGTGGTACTCAGTAAGTGCCAAGCCTAACCTTAGTCGGGTAGTGACGAGGAAGGCCAGGGCCCTACTGAGGTTAAATAAATTATAAAGTCCGATAGTATAGAATAGAGCATTATAAACAGGTACAGCAGTAAAAGTAACACAGGATATACAGGATAGCAACAACTATACAGAAGCAAGGTAAACACAAAAGAGAATACAGCTCAGCACCAATAATAGAAATCAGAGTTCTCCTAAGATACCGTCCTGTAGTCCCAAATACACATATCCGATAAGTCTTCTAGGATACCGTCCTGTAGTCCAACTCATAGTGCTCGGGGATCTACCGGAATCCCGTTTCGTAGTCCCAAATGTAAATACCAATACTAGTGGAATCTATCGGGTGCATTCCCGTAGTTCCATATAACTGTGCAGTGGGATCTACCGGAATCCCACATTCGTAGTCCCAAATGTATACAGACAAGGGGGAGCTACCAGAATCCCACATCCGTAGTCCCAATGTAAATACACAGCAGCAACAGAAAAATACTTAGAAATGTCAAATTCCATATTTAAGACAAACAAGTAAGTCTAACCTAACATGCCATACACAATTCAAGTAAAGCAGTTTGAGCAAATAAAGTAATTAAATCACTTAGATATATTTTTCTAAGCTAACAACAGGCTTAATGGTGCAAGTAATAAGAACAGGAAGGAAACACTAGTAATTACTTAATTAAAAACTGGATTTTCAACAATTAGCACAAGTACGCACTCGTCATCTCACTTACAAGACATTTCAACTAACAATAATACCAAATCCTAAGGGGGAGATCCGCCACACAAGATTAGGCAAGCCACTTACCTCGAACCGGATCAATAATCAATCCGAAACCACGCTCTTCCCACGAGTACTCGACTCAAAATGGCCTGAATCTATTCAATTCAATTTCATAATGTAAATAACACTTCAAGTAATTGATTCTTCAATTAAATTCTAAGCTATTACGCGAAATTAGGTAAAATGACCAAAATTCCCCTCGGCCCACGTCTCAAAATTGGGTAAAATTTACATTTTCAGAATCCTAACACTCTCACAAATTCATGCATAACAAAATTATCCAAAACTAAGTCCGAATTCCCAATCGAAAGTCGAATTCTAGGTCTAAGAACTTTCTTCCAACTTTTCCCCAATTTTCATCTCCAATCCGAAATTAAATGATGAAACTATCTATAGATTTATGGAATATAACTAGAAAGGGTTAAAGAATTGTTACCCAATGATATCCTCTTCAATTTCCTCTCAAAATCGCCCTCTCCCGAGCTCCGAATCGAATTTCCAACATTTGAAACTAAACCCCCAAAATTTCATATTTCTTCCAAGCTGTTACTGCATCTGCGGTCATGGGACCGCTTCTGCAGTCCCGCTTTTGCGGAACAATTGTCGCATCTGCGACTTCTCACTTAAACCCATCTTCCGCATCTGCGATTCCCCTTCCGTGGATGCGGTACCGCTCCTGCGGAAACTCTACTGCTTCTGCAGCCTCTGCTGAACTCCCCCAATTCCGCTTCTGCGGTTGATCCGCCACATCTGCGGCTTCGCACGTGCGGTCCCACACTCGCAGGTGTGGTTATGACAGAAGAACAGCTGAAGCTACAACTCCATTTCCAAAAATCCTTCTGTCAACCATCCGAAATCATCCCCAGGCCCCTAGGACCTCAACCAAACCTACCAACATATCCAATAACGTCTTTCAAACTTGTTCCAACCTTCGGAACGCTCAAAATAACATCAAAACACTTATTTTTCATCGGATTCAAGTCTAAGAACCCCAAAACTTCTAAAAATACGCTTTCGATCAAAAAGTCTATTAAACCTCATCTGAATAACCTGAAATTTTGCACACATGTCACATTCAACACTACGGAGCTACTCTAACTTCCGGAATTTCATTCCGACCCTCGGATCAAAATCTCACTATCGAACTGGAAACTTCAAAAATTCAACTTTCGGCATTTCAAGCCTAAATTAACTATGGACCTCCAAAATACAATCTGAACACACCCCTAAGCCCGAAATCACCCAACGGAGCTAACGGAATCATCAGATTTCCATTCTGAGGTCGTCTTCACACTGTTCCAACTATGGCCAATTTTCTAACACTTAAGCTCTCATTTAGGGACTAAGTGTCCCAAAACTCTCCGAAACTCAAAAGCGAACATCCCGACAAATCAAAATAACAGAATTAAACTTGGGGAAAGTAGTTAATAGGGGATCAGAGCATTAATTCTTAAGACGATCGGCCGGGTCGTCACAGTTGGACCATGTCTTACTGGGTTTTAACTTTGGGGTAGAAGGACTAAATAACATAATGTATATATAAAATATAATAACCAATCTTAATTAAAATAAGTTACTAAAATAAAACTAAATACTATAAGTGAAACTATTTGTTTTTTTTATTTTATGAATGATAGATAAATTAAAAGTAACTAAATAAAATATCAATTAGCTAAATAAAGAAAATACGTTTTTTTTTAATTTTCGTTGTTAAAGAGTTAAAATTAGTGGAAATAACCATACTAGACCTAAACTAAATATTTACGCTAAAAATGTGTAAAAAATCTTGGGGAGGGTAAAAAATTACATGTCTACACGAGGTCATGACCTCGGAGAAAGATCTTTTGCGGGGGAGTTGGTCTCGACCCAGGATCTTCTTCGAAGTTCTTAGAAGGAGGCAACTGCATTATTTGTGGCCAAGTTTGATGCTGATAAGAATGCATCCTTGTACAAGAGAGACGCCGCCACCACAAATGATCAAGCCAAAGAGATATTTGAGAAGGTCGAGTAGAAGCTGGATCGGGCCGTTGCTCATGCTCGTTTGCAAGCTAGGAGACAGGCCTTCGAGGAAGCAAGCGCTGAAGGTGTCAATCTCTCTGTTGAGATTGAGAAAGCCAAAACCTTTTAGGAAGAATCGACACTTTCAACTACTTCAGATGAGGGTTCCGGAAGTGATTCAGTCGGTAGTGAGGGTGACGAATAGATTCGCGATGTCATCTCTGTTTCTCCTTTTCTTTCTTTTTGTGTATGGGTTTCTCAGAGGAGCTTTGTAAAGACACCCTTTATAAATGTATTTTTGGGAATGCAAAAGATTCCTTAGCTTCAACTATTTACTTTTCAGTGTTCATGCAAAGTTAATTTTTGAATTTGATGTCGACTCCTTTGAGCCCATACTTGGAGTAACCAAGATCCTCGAGATCGGGCTCCATCTCAAAGTAAGATTGATAGCTCTTCTAGAACCTACACTTGTGGTAACAAAGGTCTTTGAGATCGGGCACCATCTCGAGGCTAGATTTGATAGCTCTATTCGAACCCACACTTGTGGTAACAGAGGTCCTCGAGATTGGGCACCATCTCGAGGATAAATTTGATAGCTCTTTTAGAACCCACACTTGTGGTAACAGAGGTCTTTGAGATCGGGCCCCATCTCGAGGCTAGATTTGATAGCTCTTTTAGAACCCACACTTGTAATAACAGAGATCCTGGAGATTGGGCACAATATAGAGGCTAAATCGATGTGGGAATCTCGATAGTTCATGAGCGTTGTATGATAGGGTCATTCATATGACATGACCGTGAAGTGACCAGGGTTGTCCCACCGGTACACTTCCCCAAAAGTGGTATATAGATGGTCAGAATTAATTGGCCCTCAAAATAGGCTAACAGTCGTCGCTTGCTCTATATATGTATTTGCTTTCTTCTTATTTAGGGATTCTGCTACTTTGAGAAAGTATCCCTTTTTATAGAGCTCTCCTTCCTTGCGTCAGTTCTTTCACCATTTTAATTCAAAGCTTTTTCCTAAGTTTCCATTCCCCTTCTCTTGTTTCACCATAGTTATGGCTGGTACGCCCAAATACGTTCACCAAGAAGAGGAGAGTTCTTCCTCTACTTCCTGCTTGGTCGGTGGTACACCACCGACGTTTAGTGAGCTAACCTCGATATTTTTTGTCTCGAGGAGGGACTTTACGTTAGAGAGACCTCTCAATGTTCAGGGCCACTGGAGTACGCATCGAGGTTCATATCATCAATAAGAGAGGAACATCTCGAAGCAGTTAAGAGAGACTGCAGGTGGGGAGAAAAGGTTGTACTGCAGGTACCTTCCCAGGAAGAGAGCATCATGGCTCATGTAGAGGGATTTTTATATGTATACATGTACCCCTTTACATTGGGCCCTTTCGATAGAGTCGTGCTTGAGTTTTGTAGGAGATACAAGGTTACCCTGGCATAGGTTCACCCATCATTTTGGAGGATAGTGCCGATGATAAGATTTTTTGCAAATAAGTCGTGCTCGAGTTCACCCTCGGTCATCTTATTAGATTGTACCGGCCCTTTGTTGCCAGTAATAAAGAGGATGGGGACCGAGGGTGGATGAGCCGATTTGTTCGAGTGCGAACTGCTGACATTATCCCCATAGAGTTCCTGCCATTCCCTGAGAAATGGAATTTTACACGTAAGTGGTACACTTGTACTTTTATTATTTTTGTTCATAGTGGAGGCAGACTCTATAAAGGTGTTTTCTTTCCCTTTCCACAGAAATCCCGTGGTTTCCATACGAGGTCTCCGATCTAATAGATGGGACTCAGAAACTGGTAGCTTGCTCGACCTACGATATGCGTAAGTGGTGAGACCTATCGAAGGCTAGATAGGAGGCAAAACACCACGATGAGGACTGTATGATCCTTTTCTTTAAGGAATATTTCCCTTTGTGTTCCCTAACTCCTTTACTATAGGCGTTGGAGAATTTTTCAAGATGAGACCATGCCCTCTTGGAGAGGAGGGAGAATCAACAGCATCGGAACCGAAGAGCAACAACAAGCATAAGGAATCCTCGGTGGATGAGGAGATTTATAGTGAGGCAGGTCTGCCCGGAGGCGTAAAGGAGATGCTACTATTGAGGTAGATCACGTACCTATCGGCTGTCGTGCGAACATTGGTGCAATAGAAGGGAGCGGCTGCACATTGATTGCTTGAGCCGAGAGCCTCTCAGCACAGCTGAGCCTACAATACCCGGGGCTTCTAGACTCAGGGGAGTGGCTCCTCTTTTGCCACCATCTTCCTCCTTGGTCGAAGGTAATTCGAGGGAAAAAGATCTTTCGCCGCTATCTTCTTCTCTCGTCGAAGGTACTTCATGGGACACAGATTTTCTACCGTCGTCTTCTTCTCCCGTCGAAGGTACTTCGAAGGATGTTCGAGGCCAGGGGCTGCCTGAATCAGGCGGGGTCTCGAGCGATCATATCCCTACCGAGAGTGGTTCGACTGGGCCCAATAAGACCAGGCCAGTAGATGTATGCTCAACTTGAGGAGGCTCAGCGGTACTGTTCTATGGTGAGTTTTGGTTGACTTTGTTGGTTTTTCGGCTTTGCATTTTCATTTTCTTACTGAGCTTCTTTTTCATAGGCCTTTGACAAGCTCAAGTCCGAGTTGCTCCGCCATGAAGCCAGGTTGTGGAAAGCCTTGTACGGGGAGAAATACCTCAAGATTCTTTGTGATAAAAGGGCAAAGGAGTTGAGACACCTTCGGTACGAGATTTATCGAAGCCTGAACTACGAAGGTCGCCTCGAGAGATAAGTATCCTTTGTTTCGAGGGGATGCGTGTTTCTTCTTCTATTTTTCAGATAATAATATTTTTATACTTTAGTTGCAGAGTAAAACGGAGGACCTGGAATGCTATTGGGGCAAAGTTGGCCAGGCCAAGTATGAGTGTAATGAGCTAAGGGCTTAGATAGATGCCCAAGTTGCAGCCAAGAAGAATGCTTTCGCCAAGGCTTCTGCCCTCGAGGTGGAACTCCGGAATGATCGTAAAAATAGCTCAGTCCAGACAAGCAGGATTGCAAGGCTCGAGTCTGACCTGTTGAAGATGAAGGACGAGGCTGTGGACTCCCGGGCTGAAGCTGAAGAGATTCGAGCTAAAGCTAATAAGAAAGTGGCTGTCTATTTAAAATATGCTACCGATGCTGGAGATGAGTTAAGAGGGGCTTCCGTTCGGGAGGGCAGAAGAAATGAATATGCCAGGTGCAAATCCCAGAGGGAAACCCTCTAGGAGATCTATGCTAGGGGCCTTGATCTCTCGGAAGAGATAGAGCAGGCTAAGGCAGATGAATACGACACCAGGTTCCTCTTATCCAATGCAAAGATAATGACGAAGTGGCCTCAGGAGCCGTAGTTCTTGAGGGGCAAGTAGACTATGCTTTTCCTTTCCGATTCTACGTACAATGCTCTTAGAGAACTTTGTAAATGTAGCCTTGTATTATTTCACATATACATATAAAAAGAAACCTTTCGGTTTTCCCCTTTCATGAATTTCCCTTTGCTTGTGTACGTCTTTCTTTTGTTTTGAATTTTGACGTTTGTCAGCGATTAGCCAGATGAGTTCAACTTCGAGATAAAACCCTTAGGTTTACAAATCGGCCCCAACGCTTGCTGGGTTGGCCCATAGGCTCTTATACGTTGGGTCGGTACGACCTCTAATATAGGCTGGCGCTTAGGCTCTTATGCGTTGGGTTGGTACGACCTCTAATATAGGCTGGCACTTAGGCTCTAACACATTGGGTCGGTACAACCTCTAATATAGGCTGGCGCTTAGGCTCTTACGTATTGGGTCGATACGAACTCTGTTGTAGGGTAGTATAATTCAGCCGTAAAAGTTGTCACTCTTAAGATAAGACTTGATGTTTGACTTTCAGGACCCCGTAGATAATGGGATGTAGTTTTAAGACCTTCTTAGATAACAAGATTTAGCAGGAGTCACACCTTTAGAAGATATAATTTAGATTTTTAAAGCCATCATTTAGCTAGGAGTTTTCAGGACCCTCCTGGATAATGGGACCTAGCTTTCAAATTCTTAGTAATACTTGATAACATGATGTAGTTTTACACTCACGTCTGTGCCTAACCACCAAACTGGGGCAGACAAATTTTCTTTATTTTTGTCTATTTCGCTGAAGTCAGGAGCCCGCCTGGAGAGTAGGGAATATATTTCAAGTCAGCAGTCAGGAGCCCGCCTAGAGAACAGGGAATACATTCAAGTTTAACAGTCAGGAGCCCGCCTGGAGAGCAGAGAATACATTTCAAGTCAGCAGTCAGGAGCCCACCTGGAGAGCAGGGAATACATTCAAGTTCAGCAGTCAGGAGCCCGCCTGAAGAGTAGGGAATACATTCAAGTTTAACAGTCAGGAGCCCGCCTGGAGAGCAGGGAATACATTTCAAGTTAGCAGCCAGGAGCCCGCCTGGAGAGCAGGGAATACATTTCAAGATTAGCAGTCAGGAGCCCGCCTGGAGAGCAGGGAATACATTTCAAGTTAGTAGTCAGGAGCCCGCCTGGAGAGCAGGGAATATATTTCAAGTCAGCAGTCAGAAGCCCGCCTGAAGAGCAGGGAATACATTTCAAGTTAGCAATCAGGAGCCCGCCTAGAGAACAAGGGAGTACAATTCATGTTTTAGCTTTCAAGTTCTTATTGACATTTGGTAATGTGATCTGTTTTACACTTACATGTGTGCCCAGCTACCCAAACGGGGGCAGAAAATTTTCTTTGTTTTGTCTATTTTGTTGAAGTCAGGAGTCCGCTCGGAGAGCAGGGAATATATTTAAAGTTCAGCAATCAGATGCCCGCCTGGAGAGCAGGGAATACATTCAAGTTCAGCAGTCAAGTGTCCACCTAGAGGAAAGAAAACATCTCAAAGTGTAGTTGGCAGTTAGGCAACCACCTGGAGAAAAGGAAAACATCTCAAATTATAATTCAAGGCGGCAACAAAGGGATTCCACCCTGAGAATACAAGTCAACAAGGAAACAAGAACCACAAGATCAAGTTTGAAGATATAGATAGGATTTTGTAATGCATGGATCATAGTCTAGTCTAGCTTCTTTTTATTTTATCATGGTGTAATAAGGGGATGCAGTAAGTAGTAGCAGCAACAGCAACAACAGTGAAATCACAGCTTCATGGTAGTCCCAGCTACCGAAACTTACCGAACTACACTAACCTGATTCCTTTATAGCCAAGGATGTGTAGGCAACCCCGGAAGCAGGGTGCAGTCAAATAAATGCTTCCCACGGAGTATTCAAACGGGCAAAAATCGCTCGTATCCGCTCACTTTATCTTTGCACGAAAACTCTTCGTGTTCCCGGGCAAAGAGGGGTGTGAGCACGTGATTTTTGCCCTATATGAATTATTCCAACAAATTCAAAATAATATAATTTCTTTTCATTATTTGCAATTTTTGTGGATTTGTGGCATTTTCTGTTAATTATTTGCATTTGTTTGTGCATTTCATTTTGTTTAATTAATGAAAAATATAAAAATACGCTGCATTTGCATTTAGGATTTAATTTTTGTAGTTTTAAATTAATTAGTAATTTAGTGTTTTATAAAAATGAGAAATCACAAAAAATAGTTCATTTTTGCACTTTAATTGTAATTTTTTGAATTTTTGTTGGTTTCCTTTAATTTGGCATTTAATTAGTGGTGGTGAGCATTATTTAGAGTTAATTAATTCAATTTGATAGGATAATTTGATTAGGAATTAATTTAGGTTTTATTTTTAATTTTTAATTCGATTTTAAAAAAAAAAGAAAAAGAAATTAGAAAAGAAAAAAAAGAGAAAAAATAGAAAGAAAAAATGAAAAGAGTTGGAAGAAGACCCAAATTTGGGCTGCCCTTAGTTGAAATACGTACAGGCCCAAAACCATTCCCTCATACCCGCCCAACGTAGCCCAATACCCGCACCCCAACCCGGTTCAGACCCCTCCCTTACCAAACGACCCCGTTTAGTTTAGTTTTAATCTAGACCATCGAGTTTAGTCGATCTGACAGTCCAGAACTAACCTCGTCTGATATATATGTGTCCAAACACCCCCTACCTCTCACTCATCTTCCTCACCCTTCAAAACTCCCTTACCCCTAACAAACCCTAGCGACGCCGCCCTAGCCCGGCGGTGCCGGCTCAAAACGCCACCAAAATCACACCACCTAACCATCCTGACCCCCTCATTCCGAATCCCCACTCCGTTTCGCTCGAACATGCCCCGAGCTCGTCGAATCTTAAGTTGAAAGTGAGACCTAAAAATGTCAAACTCCAGAATCGGGAGATTTGGTGTTGATTAAGACCAAAACAGACCTTGGTCATGTATTTTCATCTGAGAACATGTTCTTGAGGCCCTTTTCGGTCGAAATCGAGGGTTTGAGGAAGAGCTGCAAGGCTTGGCCAGTCCGTTAAGTATCTTTACATTTCTGTTGGCTCTTCTCTTGTATTTTTCTGCCTTTTAAAGTCGTCCTGCTTCATCTCGTTTCTGTGTTTGTGTTTCTGCTTCTTTATAGCTTGTCTGTTGTTATGCATGCACGACCCGTTTGTTAGTCAACATAATTATCTAGTTGTTTGTTTAGAATGGGGTGAATCATTTTCTTTTTTTCATTTGGGTTTTGGGCTTTGGTTTAAAAGTTCCCGTGTCTCTTTTTCTTGGTTAATATTAGGTCAGATTTTTTTAGAAAGTTGAGTCTTTGACTGATTTCAATCGATACCTAAAAATTGAACCCAAAAGGAACTGAATTGGGTTTATTTGGACCCATTAACTTGGGTAAATTGGACCCAGGCTCTGTTTGGTTAGAAGGGTAACAACAGGGTCATAGGGGGTAATTTGGGTAGTCTGCTTAGGGGAATCTGTAAGGCCCCGTGAAACTTGTACTCAAAACCGGGTAGCTCGTGGTGCCAAATCCCGAATATATGTTAGGAATGTGTAAAATTAAGCGAGCCACGGTTCGGACCCTTTTGGTACTGATCTATGTTATAAAAAGTCAAGAAATACTGTTTTCCAGGAAATGCAATTCTGCGGTATAGAATGAGGTCGCATAATAGATATGCGAACCGCATAATCGCCACAAAGTGAGTCAGTGTGTTGGTCGAATTGGAGGTTAAATATGCGGTCCAATATGCGATCGCATAACGGATATGCGGACCGCATAGTCATCGCATATTTCCCATGGGATTTTGTGAGGGGCAGTTCTGAGGTGCACTATGCGACCGCATAATGGGTATGCGGACCACATTTCTGCCACATACCCAGGCAGTGTGTTCAGATTTTGGGAGCACTTTTGCGGTCCATTCTGCGGACAGCACTTCCACTCTGCGATCGCAAAGTGCGATCGCATACCTAACTCGGGCTCCTATTTTTCTAAATTTTAAATCCGACCCTTCTTCAATAAAACACCCCAACCTCTTATTTTAACATATTTTCTGAACAAAACTAGAGAGAGCTAAGAGAGAAATCTTGAGAGATAAAGTCCTACCTTCATCAATTTGATTCTTCAAAGTCACTCGGGATGGGGAATTTCAAGTAATTGTCTTTATCTCCGTTTTTGCAAGTAAAATCCCCAACCCTTTTTCATTGTTTTCAGATTTAAACAAAAAGGGGGATTCTCATGCGTTAATTCTTGAAAATGGAAGTTGAGATACACATGCATGTCCTTTAAAACCTAGAATCTAGTAAGAGGAATTGGGTAGAACTAAAGATTTGCAAAAGAGGGGTTGATAACCTAAGTAAGTTCGGGTTGAGTTTGTGAACTTCAATTCTAAGTTATATGTGTTAACTTGTGAACTAGATTGACGGAACTAGGTTGTTGGTGAATTGGAAATAGAAGGAAAAAAAGAGGGGGGAATTCGACTCCAGGTATGTATTGCTAACTTTAACCTTTGTAAAGTCACCTTGTTTGGTGTACGAGTAATTGGTATGTGTTACTTATGTGGACTATTTGCGAATTCTTGTGATTAATATGCCTTGAATGTTGTTGGTTAAGTCTCCCAATATAAGGGTGTAAGTAAATGGCAACAAACCAAGTGTGTGTGTGAATGTATTTATGTGGTAAGAGCTGTGTAACAAATGATGGAATGAAATCATAATTGATGCAACTGAAACAACTGTGGTAATATCATACGTGACTTGTCATGGGCAATTATCATTGTGACTTAAGTTGTATTCGGGCTGTTGCATATAATGGAAATGGTATTGACATTTATGAAAATTCTTTGTGAATTGTTGTTGTTGTCATGTGAAATGTGATTGTTTGGTGGGATTGGGTTGCACGCTGCAACACGAAGTTATAAGGTGTGGGTTGTGGTGATTAGGGTGGCTGAGGTAATAAGGGTGGAAAAGTGATCGAAATCACTATTGAAATAAAAATATGTGGAAGTTGTGAAATCATTGATGTGATGAAATAATGTTGAAAGGGGAAAAGGAGAGATTGTGGAGTTTGTTTGGCTTTGGTTGTTCCTTTCATGTGCATTTGATTGTTGATTCTATTACTGTTTGTTATCTGTGTATTTCTTGATTTTACTTGGGGTAAAGTTTGTTCATACATACCAGTACAATTCAAATGTACTGACGTCCCTTTTGCCGGGGGCGCTACATTCGTGTTATGATTGTAGGTGGTTCCATAACAGGTACTCCAGCCCACCGACAGTAGCACTCCTTCACCTCCCGTCAGCTGAATTGGTGAGCCCCTTTCCTCTCGGGGCTTTACATGGCTCATGCCGCTTATCCTCTTAAAAATTTTATTTTGGTATTTGCGTAAGGTATAGCCAGAGCCCTGTTACCGGCAAGTATTGTAACACTCTTCTGTATCTCTAGAGGCTTCGTAGACAGGAAATATGGGTTATGTACTTATGTATTTTGGGCAGTATAACTTGTAAACCACGCTAAGTAACTATGTATGTTATGTAAATCTCGTAAGAATGTGTTTAAATTTATAAATGGCTATTTCACTTGGTTAATGGGTAATGGAAATGCAGGGTATTATGTGGAATAGGAAAGGCACCCAGGTCCGCTTGGCTGGGGGATACCCGGTCGAGCGTCGATCGCGCCCCTCGATTTTTGGGGCATGACAAACTTGGTATCAGAGCCTAAGGGTTTAAAGTGTCCTAGGATGTCTCAGAGCCGTGTCTAGTAGAGTCCTCCTTATCGGTGTGTTGTAGACCACATCTATAAGTTGGAGGCTACATGGAAATTTAGGAAATTACCTTCTTCTCTATTACTCTATATCGTGCGGTGAAGTGAAAAGTGGAAGTATTTACATCTAACTCGTGCTCTGTTCCAAATTTTCAGTAATGGCACCTAAGAAGAGAGCTAGACTCCGCCTCGGGGCCAATGCCACCCCAAGTGTGGCTGTGAATCATGTACCTGATGTTGTGGGTGAGAGTGACTCCCGGTTTTGAATCTGCCTGGCCCATCTATTCCAAATCCAAGTATTCCTGTTCCAGCTGCGGCAGAGGGTGCTACCATCCCTCCCGCTGATATTCCTGACCTTGATGCAATTCCAGCTTCTGGTCATGGGGTTTCTGATGGGGACCTTAGAGGAGCCATCCATATGTTGACCCAGTTAATGGCCGCTCAGGCCCAGAGATCTCATGATGCCCCTGCGCCCCCCAGCGGACCGGGAGATTCCGCCAGCTCCAGAGTCAACCAGTTTATGTGGTTGGCCCCTCCAGAGTTCACTGGCACAGACCTAGAGGCCGATCCGCAGGATTTCCTTGATGAAATGTATAAGACCCTTGAGTGATGAAGGCTACAGAGACGAAAGGGGTTGAGTTGGCTTCATACAGGTTGAGGGGAGCAGCGTATTCATGGTTCGAGATGTGGGAGGATTCCCGTGGGGAGGGAAGACCTCCGGCTAGATGGGATGAGTTTATAGATGCATTCATGGACCACTTCTTGCCTGCCGAGACAATGGCGGCCCATGCCACAGAGTTTGAGGTCCTCAAGCAGGGCAGTATGAGTGTTTGGGAGTACCACATGGAGTTTGTGAGGTTGTCCAAGTATGCTCCTTAGTTAGTGTCAACCATGGATGCTCGAGTTCAGCGATTCGTTCAGGATCTTAGTCCTTTGGTGGTGAATGAGGCTGCTACAGTGGCCTTACACTTAGATATGAATTATGGGAAGATTGTGCGGTTTGCTCAGGCCACAAAGGCTAGAAAGTTGAAAATACGGGCAGAAAGGGAGAGTAGCAGCAGGGCCCGATCAGTGGGTCACTCAGGGAGACCAGTTCCGGGGAGAGGGCCATCCCAGTCATATGCCCAATCCTCAGCAAGCGCACTGCCATCTGTGCACAGTTATCAGCATAGCAGTCACTTGAGATCAGGTTCAGACAGTAGGAGACCCCATCATTCCGGTCGTCCAAGAGGGAGATCACAGCAGCAGGGGAGGGCTTCATGCCCCAAGTGTGGGAGGTTTCATTCCGAGACTTGTTATTTGGATATTCTTGTGTGTTATAGATGCAGGGTGAGAGGTCATATCCAGCGGGACTGCCTGCGCCCAATCAGGGCAAGGGTAGGGGATTTGTTCAGTCATCCAGTTCTTCAGCTGCCACATCATCCGTGCATCCTCAAACCCTAACAGGTCGCGGCGTAGTTAGGGGTGGAGCTCGTGGTAGAGGTGTACCCAGCCAGTTTTATGCCTTGAGTGGTCACCAGGGTGCAGAGGCCTACCCAGATGTTGCTACAGGTATCTTGTCTGTTCAGGCCATTGATTGTTATGCTCTTATTGATCCGGAGTCCTCTTTGTCTTATGTCACCCCATTCATTGCTTCAAGTTTTGGGGTAGAACCCGAACAACTTCATGAGTCGTTCTCTATATTGACTCTGGTTGGTGATTCTATTACAACCACGCGAGTTTATAGGAATTGTGTTGTCATGGTATATGGTCGTGCTACCGCGACCGATCTTATTGAGCTTGAAATGGTGGATTTTGATGTGATTATGGGAATGGACTGGCTTTACTCATGCTTTGCTAAACTTGACTGCCGAATGAGAGTCATGCAGCTTGAGTTCCCTAATGAGTCATTTATTGAGTGGAAGGGAAATGGTGTGGTGCCAAAAGGTAGGTTTATTTCCTACCTTAAGGCTTCGAAGATGATTAGGAAGGGGTGTATCTACCATTTGGTTCGGGTGGCGGACACCACTTCAGAAGTGTCTGTCCCCGAGTTCGTGCCAATCGTGAATGAGTTTCTTGAAGTGTTTCCGAACGAGCTTCCAGGGATCCCGCCAGATAGGGAGATTGATTTCGGGATTGATGTATTGCCAGATGCGCGGACGATATCTATTCCACCATACAGAATGGCGCCAGTGGAGTTAAGGGAGTTAAAGGAACAGCTGAAGGATTTATTAGAAAAGGGGTTATACGGCCAAGTGTGTCACCGTGGGGTGCCCCGGTTCTTTTTGTCAGAAAGAAGGATGGGTCGCTCCGAATGTGTATTGATTACCGGCAGCTTAACAAGGTCACCATCTAAGAATAAATATCCTTGCCTCGAATAGATGATTTGTTCGACCAATTGCAAGGTACGAGGTTCTTTTCCAAAATTGATCTACGATACGGGTATCAACAATTGAAGATCAGAGAACAGGATATTCCTAAGACCGCTTTCAGAACTCGCTATGGTCACTTTGAATTCTTGGTCATGTCTTTTGGGCTAACCAACGCCCCGGCAACTTTCATGGATCTTATGAATCAGGTCTTCAAGCCATTTCTAGACTCATTTGTGATTGTTTTCATTGATGACATCCTTGTTTATTCGCGGAGCCGGGAGGATCATGCCGATCACCTCAAGGCAGTTTTGTAGACCCTTTATCAGTACCAGTTTTACGCTAAATTTTCAAAATGTGAATTTTGGTTGAAGTCCGTTACCTTTCTGGGCCATGTTGTTTCCAGTGAAGGGATTCAGGTGGATCCATAGAAGATTGCAGTAGTAAAAGATTGGCCTAGACCCACGACCCTGACGGCGATCCGTAGCTTCTTGGGTTTAGCGGGGTATTATCGGAGGTTTGTGGAGGGATTCTCTACCCTCGCCTCCCCTTTGACTAAGTTGACGCAGAAAGCAGTTAAGTTCCAATGGTCCAACGCTTGTGAGAAAAGTTTTCAGGAAGTGAAGTCGAGATTGACCTCGACGCTGATATTGACCTTGCCGAAAGGCACGAAAGGATTTGTGGTTTATTGCGATGCCTCCAGGGTCAGTTTGGGTGTGTGTTGATGCAACATGGGAAGGTTATAGCATATGCTTCAAGGCAACTCAAGAATCACGAGAAGAATTATCCGACGCATGATTTGGAGCTTGCGGCAGTTGTATTTGCCTTGAAAATATGGCGGCATTATCTTTATGGGGTCCATGTGGATGTGTTCTCGGACCACAAGAGTCTCCAATATTTGTTCAAGAAGAAGGAGTTGAATTTAAGGCAGCGACGGTGGTTAGAATTGATCAAGGATTAGGATATGGATATTTTATACCATCCAGGGAAGGCGAATGTGGTGGCCAACGCTCTCAATCGGAAGTCCATAGGTAGTTTGGCTCATTTGGGAGCGGATCAGAGGCCTTTGGCTCGGGAGGTTTATCAATTGGCCAGTCTGGGGGTTCGTATTTCGACCTCAGACGAGGGGAAGGTTATGGTGTGTAATGGAGTAGAATCTTCACTGGTAGCGGAAGTCAAGGAAAAGCAGCTCATTGATCCAGCATTAGCACAGATGAAGGAGGCAGTTTTGAATAACAAGACTTCGACATTTTCACTCGGTGGTGAGGATGGTGTATTATGATGTTAAGGTAGGCTATGTGTTCCAGATGTGGATAATTTTCGGGGGAGGGTAATGGCGGAGGCTCATAATTCTAGGTATTCTGTGCACCCAGGTTCTACGAAAATGTACCGTGATCTCAAGGAAATTTATTGGTGGAACGGTATGAAGAAGGGTGTGGTGGACTTTGTATCTAAATGTCTGAATTGTCAGCAAGTAAAAGCTGAGCACCAGCGGCCCGGTGGGTTAAATCAGCTTATGGAAATACCAATGTGGAAATGGGAGATGATCAACATGGATTTCATGGTAGGGTTACCTCGCACTCAGCACAAGTTCGACTCAATTTGGGTAATAGTGGATCAACTCACCAAATCAGCTCACTTCTTGCCAGTCAAGTCCACGGATACTGCGGAACAATATGCTCAATTGTATATATCAAGGAAATAGTAAGGCTTCATGGCACTCCACTTTCTATTATCTCAGATCGAGGGGCCCAGTTCACAGCTAATTTTTGGAAGAAATTTCAGCAAGGTTTGGGTACTCAGGTGAATCTCAGCACGGCTTTCCATCCGCAAACTGATGGTCAAGCGGAGCAGACTATTCAGACGCTTGAAGATATGTTATGGGATTGTGTCTTGGATTTCAAAGGTAATTGGGATGATCACTTGCCACTTATAGAATTTGCTTACAATAACAGCTTTTATGTTAGCATTCAGATGGCCCCATTTGAGGCATTGTACGGGAGGAGATGTAGGTCTCTGATTGGATGGTTCGAAGTGGGTGAAGCAGAATTGTTAGGGCCAGATCTCGTGCACCAGGCTATGGAAAAAGTTAAAATCATTCAGGAAAGGCTGAAAGCTGCTCAAAGTCGCCAGAAATCTTATGCGGACATTCGTCGAAGAAAATTGGAATTCCAAGTAGATTATTGGGTGTTCTTGAGGGTATCTCCTATGAAGGGAGTCATGCGATTTGGGAAGAGAGGGAAGTTGATTCCTAGATATGTCGGGCCGTATCGGGTCACTCAAAGGATAGGACAGGTGGCCTATAGACTGGAATTGCCCCCTGAAATGTCATTAGTGCACCCGGTGTTCCATGTGTCTATGTTAAAGAAAGTGGTTGGAGACCCATCCACCATCGTGCCAATCGAGGCTATCGAGGTCAATGAAGAGTTATCATATGAAGAAATTCCGGTCGCTATTGTTGATAGGTAAGTCCGCAAATTGAGAAAAAAGGAAGTTGCTTCAGTTAAAGTGCTATGGCAAAGTCAACAAGTCGAGGAAGCCACGTGGGAAGCGGAAAGTGAAATGAAAGAAAAATATCCCCATCTGTTTGAACAAGTCTAGTAGTGATCGTGCGAACTCTTGTCTCTAAGTAAACTGATGTTGTGTTCCATCTGGTGCAAAGACACCCCATATTTTTCCCTAAATGCTTTACTATTGTAACTCCTCAAGTTGTGTAAGAATTGTACGTGTTGTGATTAATTGAGTCATGCGCAAGCCCCTTTTTGGTAAATGAAAGTTTTGTAAGAACTCATGTGATAAGTGAATGATTAAAGGCAGTGTAGATTGGTAATGATTAATTGGAATACATATAGTGTATTGGAGTGGTTGAACTATATGGAACTCATTGAAGTGCCCAAATTATGTGCAGGTGTTAAGGTAATGAATTGTATACCAGTTGTAGGGATAATAAGGATAGCGTAATGGTGCTTGGAAATAATGTTTTGAGGGCTCTCTGACAGGTAGATAAGTCTAATTACAAAGGGAACTCTGACAATTTTTTTTTTTCAAAAATTGGGAGTTTGCATATCATGTTTTCAAAACCAACCAATTTCCAAAATCCTCATTCGAGGACGAATGATTTTTAAGTGGGGGAGGATGTAAGGCCCCGTGAAAACTTGTACTCAAAACCGGGTAGCTCGTGGTGCCAAATCCCGAATATATGTTAGGAATGTGTAAAATTAAGCGAGCCGCGATTCGGACCCTTTTGGTACTGATCTATGTTATAAAAAGTCAAGAAATACTGTTTTCCAGAAAATGCAATTCTGCGGTCTAGAATGCGGTCGCATAACAGATATGCGGACCGCATAATCGCCGCAAAGTGAGTCAGTGTGTTGGTCGAATTGGAGGTTAAATATGCGGTCCAATATGCGATGGCATAACGGATATGCGGATCGCATAGTCGTCACATATTTCCCTTGGGATTTTGTGAGGGGCAGTTCTGTGGTGCACTATGCGACCGCATAATGGGTATGCGGACCACATTTCTGCCACATACCCAGGCAGTGTGTTCAGATTTTGGGAGCACTTTTGCGGTCCATTTTGCGGACCGCATTTCCACTCTGCGATCGCAAAGTGCGATCGCATACCTAACTCGAGCTCCTATTTTTCTAAATTTTAAATCCGGCCCCTTCTTCAATAAAACACCCCAACCCCTTATTTCAACATATTTTCTGAACAAAACTAGAGAGAGGGAAGAGAGAATTCTTGAGAGATAAAGTCCTACCTTCATCAATTTAATTCTTCAAAGTCACTCGGGCCGGGGAATTTCAAGTAATTGTCTTCATCTCCGTTCTTGCAGGTAAAATCCCCAACCCTTTATCATTGTTTTCATATTTAAACAAAAAGGGGGACTCTCATGCGTTAATTCTTGAAAATGGAAGTTGAGATACACATGCATGTCCTTTAAAACCTAGAATCTAGTAAGAGGAATTGGGTAGAACTAAAG
The DNA here is from genome assembly GCF_000715075.1 of Nicotiana tabacum. Lineage (NCBI taxonomy): Eukaryota > Viridiplantae > Streptophyta > Magnoliopsida > Solanales > Solanaceae > Nicotiana > Nicotiana tabacum. The sequence goes on along the minus strand of NC_134080.1, from coordinate 108,521,279 downwards.
ATTTGCAAAAGAGGGGTTGATAACCTAAGTAAGTCCGGGCTGAGTTTGTGAATTTCAATTCTACGTTATATGTGCTAACTTGTGAACTAGATTGACGGTACTAGGTTGTTGGTGAATTAGAAATAGAAGAAAAAAAAGAGGGGGGAATTCGACTCCAGGTATGTATTGCTAACTTTAACCTTTGTAAAGTCACCTTGTTTGGTGTACGAGTAATTGGTATGTGTTACTTATGTGGACTATTTGCGAATTCTTGTGATTAATATGCCTTGAATGTTGTTGGTTAAGTCTCCCGATATAAGGGTGTAAGTAAATGGCAACAAACCAAGTGTGTGTGTGAATGTGTTTATGTGGTAAGAGCTGTGTAACAAATGATTGAAAGAAATCAAAATTAATGCAATTGAAACAACTGTGGTAATATCATACTTGACTTGTCATGGGCAATTATCGTTGTGACTTAAGTTGTATACGGGCTGTTGCATATGATGGAAATGGTATTGACATTTATGAAAATTCTTTGTGAATTGTTGTTGTTGTCATGTGAAATGTGATTGTCCGGTGGGATCGGGTTGCGCACCACAACACGAAGTTATAAGGTATGGGTTGTGGTGATAAGGGTGGCCGAGGTAATAAGGTTGGAAAAGTGATCGAAATCACTATTGAAATAAAAATATTTGAAAGTTGTGAAATCATTGATGTGATGAAATAATGTTGAAAGGGGAAAAAGAGAGATTGTGGAGTTTATTTGGCTTTGGTTGTTCCTTTCATGTGCATTTGATTGTTGATTCTATTACTGTTTGTTATCTGTGTATTTCTTGATTTTACTTAGGGTAAAGTTTATTCATACATACCAGTACAATTCAAATGTACTGACGTCCCTTTTGCTGGGGGTGCTACATTCATGTTATGATTGTAGGTGGTTCCATAACAGGTACTCCAGCCCACCGACAGTAGCACTCCTTCACCTCCCGTCAGCTGAATTGGTGAGCCCCTTTCCTCTCGGGGCCCTGCGTGGCTCATGCCGCTTATCCTCCCGAAAATTTTATTTTGGTATTTTCGTAAGGTATAGCCGGAGCCTTGTTATCGGCAAGTGTTGTAACACTCTTCTGTATCTCTAGAGGCTTCATAGACAGTAAATGTGGGTTATGTACTTATGTATTTTGGGTAGTATAACTTGTAAACCACGCTAAGTAATTATGTATGTTATGTAAATCTCGTAAGAATGTGTTTAAATTTATAAATGGCTATTTCACTTTGTTAATGGGTAATGGAAACGCAAGGTATCATGTGGAATAGGAAAGGAACCCAGGTCCGCTTGGCTGGGGGCTATCCGGTCAAGCGCCGGTCGCGCCCCTCGGTTTTTGGGGCGTGACAGAATCTTTGTGTAACTTTTTGGGAAGCTTCTAGAAAGCTGGGGAGGGGACTGCTTTTCAAAAACTAAATTAGAACTAGGGGTGTCTAAGCTAAAATGGAAATTCAAAATGGGTCGAAGTACAAATCTGTTGATTAGTTAGGTTGCCCTACTTTCTTGCCTATAAAGGCAACATTTCTTGCATTAAAAGGAAGAGGGAAGAGACCTAAGAGAGGAAAAAGAGAGAAAAAATCCAGAAAAAACAAACGGCTGATTTTTACTGTTCCATTGAATTTTTTCAATGATTTTTGAATCTTTCAATTTCCAAATAACTTTTATTCATCTGAGGGTAGAAATGTATTAGAATTGCGATTTTGGAAAATTCTAGTTCAAGCTTGTGGTTAGGTTTACTATTCTACTGAATGCCTGAAGTTGATTTCACTATCTTGACTGACCAAATTTGGGTTTAGCTGATTCTGTGGTGCTGCTTCTTGTTTGATATATCTGCTGTAGCTTACTGCTCCTTAGATTAATTTGAGGCCTGGCTATCATCAATTGAGGATTAGGGCATCCGATGTCCCTAAGACAGTTTTTCGCACTCGTTATGGGCATTATAAATTTCTAGTGATGTCATTTCGGTTGACAAATACCCCAACATAATTTATGGATTTGATGAACTAGGTATTCAAGCCCTATCTGGATTCCTTCGTGATTGTTTTTATTGATGATATCTTGATCTACTCTCGCAGTCGAGAGGAGCATGAGCAACATTTTCGGATCGTTCTTCAGACTCTTAGAGGCAGCCAATTATATGCTATGTTTTTGAAATGTGAGTTTTGGTCGAGTTCAGTTGCATTCTTGGGTCACGTTGTATCAGTGGAGGGCATTCAGTTGGATCCTATGAATATTGAGGCAGTCAACGACTATCCTAGACCCACATCAGCTATAGATATCAAGAGTTTCTTGGGTTTGGCGGGTTATTACCATCGGTTTGTGGAGGGGTTTTCATCTATAGCAGCCTCGATGACCAGGTTGACCTAGAAGGGTGCCCTATTCAGATGGTCAGACAAGTGTGAGGCAAGCTTTTAGAAGCTCAAGACAGCTTTGACTACGACATCGGTGTTGGTGTTGCCCACAAGTTATACAGTGTATTGTGACGCATCTCGTATTGGACTTGGTGCAGTATTGATGTAGGGTGGCAAGGTTATTGCATATGCTCCACGACAGTTGATGAGTCACGAGAAGAATTATCCAGTTCATGACATGGATCTAGCATACATTGCTCACGAGTTAAAGATTTGGAGGCATTATCTATATGGCGTGTCATGTGAGGTGTTCACGGATCACAAGAGTTTGCAATACTTGTTCAAGCAGAAGGAACTTAATTTGAGGCAGAGGAGGTGGTTGGAGCTATTGAAAGACTGATATCACCATCTTGTATCATTATGGGAAGGCCAATATGGTGGCCGATACTTTGAGTAGGAAGTCAGCTAGTATGGGCAGTCTTTCGTATATTCCAGTCGGTGAGAGACCGCTTGCATTAGATGTTCAGGCTTTGGCCAATCAGTTCGTGAGTTTGGATATTTTTGAGCCCAGCTGTGTTCTAGCATGGACAGTTGCTCGGTCTTCCTTGTTTGAGCGTATTAGGGAGCGACAGTATGATGATCTTCATTTACTTTTCCTTAGGCACACAATGCGCCATGGAGATGCCAAGCAGGTTATAGTTGGAGATGATGGAGTTTTGGGAATGCAGGGTCGTGTTTATATGCCTAATGTGGATGGACTTCACGAGTTTATTCTGGAGGAGGCTCACAGTTCCTGGTATTCTATTCATCCGAGCGCCACTAAGATGTTTTAGGACTTGTAGCACCATTATTGGTAGAGAAGGATGAAGAAGGATATTGTTTCATATGTAGCTCGGCGTTTGAATTGTCAGCAAGTAAAGTACGAGCATCAGAGACTTGGTGGTTTGCTTCAGAAGATTGAGATTCCTGAGTGGAAGTGGGAGCGTATTACTATGGATTTCATTGTTGGACTCCCACGGACTCATAGGAAATTCGACGCAGTTTGAGTTATTGTGGATAGACTAACTAAGTCAACGCATTTCATTCCTGTGGTAGTTCCCTATTCTTTGGCACGGTTGGCAGAGATTAATATTCGTGAGATCATTTGTCTTCATGGTGTGCCCGTGTCCATCATTTCTGACCGAGGTACGCAGTTTACCTTGCATTTCTGGAGGGCAGTACAATGTGATTTGGGTACGCAGGTCGAGTTGAGCCCAACATTTCATCCTCAGACAGACAGACAGTCCGAGCGTACTATTTAGATATTAGAGGATATGCTCCGCGCCTGTGTTATTGACTTTGGGGGTTCTTGGGATCAGTTCTTGTCGTTAGCAGAGTATGCCCACAACAATAGTTATCAGTCGAGGATCCATATAGCTCCCTATGAGGTGTTGTATGGTAGACAGTGTGGATCACCGGTTGGATGGTTTGAATCGGGAGAGGCTCGGTTATTGGGTACAGATTTAGTACAGGATGCCTTCGATAAGGTAAAGATCATTCAAGATAGACTTCGTATAGCTTAGTGCAGGAAGAAGAGTTATGCCGACTGTAAGGTCCATGATGTGAAATTCATGGTCGGAGAGAGAGTGTTGCTTCGGGTGTCACCTATGAAGGGTGTGATGCAGTTTGGGAAGAAGGGCAAGTTAAGCCCTAGGTTCATTGGGCCTTTTGAGATTCTTCGAAGAATGGGTGAGGTGGCTTACGAGCTTGCATTCCACCAGGTTTATCAGCAGTGCATCTAGTGTTTCATGTGTCCTTGCATCAGAGGTATCACGGCGTTCCATCCTACGTGTTAGACTTCAGCATTGTCCAGTTGGACAAGGATTTGACTTACGAGGAGGAGGCAGTAGCTATTCTAGACTGGCAGGTTCGTCAATTGAGGTCAGAGTTATCCTTCGGTTCGTGTGCAGTGGAGTGGTCAGCCTATTGAGGCATCTATCTGGGAGTCTGAGTCCGATGTACAGAGTAGATATCCCCATCTTTTCTCTAGCTCAGGTACTTTTCTATGTCCGTTCGAGGACGAACAGTTGTTTTAGAGGTGAAGAATATGATGACCCAAAAGGTCATATCGTGTTTTAGAACCCAATTTAGGGTTATGAGGCCTTCAAAACCTCATCTTATTTCTCCTCGATTTGCATGCGAAGTCTAGGCGTGTTACCAGAAAGCCTTTATGTGAAGATTTGAGAAAATAATAAATTTTGCCTTTAAAAGGTGATTTTAGTTGACTTTGGTCAATATTTTGAGTGAACTGACCCGGACTCATATTTTATGGTCCTGGAGTGTCTGTAGTTAAATATGGGACTTGGGCATATGCTCAGAACTGAATTCTGAAGTCCCTAGCCCGAGAAATGAGTTTTTGATGAAAATTGTTAAACTAAAATTATAATGATTTTGAGAAAATGGTTAATAGATGATCTCATTGGTATTGGGTCCGTATTTTGGTTCCGGAGCCCGGTATAGGTCTGTTATGATATTTATACCCTATCAGTGAAATTTTGTTAGAAACGAGACTGATTAGACGTGATTTGAACCTATGGTTGAGAAAATAGAACTTTTGAACTTTCTTAAAAATTTCATGCAATTTGATGCTAAATTCGTAGTTCTAGGTTGTATTTTGGCGATTTGATCGGGCGAGTAAGTCCGTATAAAGTTTTAAGACTTGTGTGCATGTTTTGTTTGGAGCCCCGAGGGCTCAGGTGAGTTTCGGATAGGCTACGTGATGTTTTGGACTTAGAAAATCTGGTGTGAGAGTGTTGTATCTAGTGTCTGTTACATTGTGTTTCGCGATCGCATAGTCACTCTCGCTATCGCGAATGCGAAACTAGCTGGGGAGGACTTCACTCTATGCGAATGCGAGACTAGGGTCGTGAACACGGAGCATTTGGGGGAATTGCTCTATGCATACGCGAGCGGTCGACCACGAACGCGTAGCTGACGGTCAGGGGACCTGGGGAAACCCTATGCGAACGCTATCGTGAATGCCAAGGTAGGGAGAGCTAAACCTTCACGAACACGTACCCTTTCCCGCGATCGCGTAAGTCCTTAGGAGGCTACTCTTCATAAGCATGACAGCGCTCACGCGATCGCGATGAACACTGTCGCCTAGCACTTAAAACAGAAGAAGAAACGAGAATGAGCCATTTTTTCATATTTTCAAAAATTAGGAGGCATAGAGGCGATTTTCAAGTGACAAATTCTTTCCCAAAGTGTTTGTAAATGATTCTAAACTACTTTCTTTCAATTACCCATTGCATTTCAGCAACTGTGATCCAAGAATCTAGGGTTTTCATGGTGGAAATTGGGGTTTGGGTAGAATTAGGAATTTTTATATAATTGGGATTTAGACCTCGATTTGGGGTCCGATTCGGAAACTAATTCCATATTTGGGCTGGTAGGTGAATGGGTTTTGGTCCGAACATTAAGTTTTGACCAAGCGGGCCCGGGGTCGGTTTTTGACCTTTTGGGGAAAATGTTGGGAAACTTGTAATTCTGCATTGGAATTGATTTCTTTAGAGATACTTGATATTATTAAGTTAACTAGGACTAGATACGGGTTGTTTGGAGGTGGAAACTAAGGGAAAAGCGGTGTTTGAGGATTGAGTTCGACCATGGAATCGAGGTAAGTGTTGTGGCTATCCTTACCTTGAGGGATTAGGTAAAGTTGTCTTATTTTCTCTGTGTTTGGTTTTAGAGTACGATATATAGGTGAGGTGACGAGTATCTTTACGTTGTTGTCGGGTCATAGCATGCGAGTGAGTCTTATCCTTCTGACTGTTGTATTCTTTATTCGTATTGTTCATGCTTAAACTGGTTATTCTTCATGTTAAACTAATCTTATCATGTTTTCTTGGAATTTGATATTAGTTGAGTATTGACACAAGTTGAGATTTATACTGTGAAGTTAAATATTGAAATGAGGTTGGTTATTGATAATTACCTTGCCGGGTTGTTATTGTTCTGTTGTTTGGGTGAGGAAGAGTGTAAGGCACGAAGGGTGATGTCGTGCAATATTTTGTGAGTGAGTGATAATGCATGAAGGGTGATGTCATGCCATATTCTATGATTGTTAATGCACGAAGGGTGATGCCGTGCTATATTCTGAGAGTGTTAATGCACGAAGGGTGATGACGTCCATGTTATGAGAGCGTTAATGCACGAAGGGTGATTCCATGTCATTTGTATTGTTTCTTGCGGTAAAGACGAGAGTACAAGCACGAAGGGTGATGGCGTGCACATGTTTGCCATGTTATTATTTCTGTTGGTGTAAAGCATGATAATTATTGCATTTCATTACTGTACTATTTTCAGGACTTGATATTTCTCCTCAGCATATTTTCCCCCTTACCATTATTATCTATTAAATTTTCGTTTGCTATTATTTTCTCGTATATGTTTTAACTGCACAAGTTCATGTTATTGTCATGTCCTAGCCTTATCACTACTTCGTCGAGGTCAGGCTCGGAACCTACCAGTACATGGGGTAGGTTGTACTGATACTGCACTCTGCACTTTCTTTGCAGATTTCGGTACCGGACCTCGTTGATCAGAGTTGCATTGCTGCCTTCCGTCTATCAAGAGACCCAAGGTAGATTTGCCGGCATTCGCAGACCCTGGAGTCCCCTTCAATTTATCTTAGTTTCCCTGTTTTCTTTCATTTTGAGAACAGATGTATTTTCTTTAAACTAGTATTTGTAGTAACTCTTAGAAGTTTGTGGATTGTGACACGAGATTTTGGGTAGTCGTGTAATAGTGTATAGTCTATTATTAATTTCCGCACTTTTTACTTTATTTTTGTTTAAATTATTGTTATTCACTATTTTGAATAGATATTAGCGTGTTAGATCTTTATCTGTTGGCTTGCCTAGCATTCTAAGAGTTAGGCACCATCACAATCCCGATGGTGGGAAATCCTGGTCATGACAGCAATTCGAAAGGAACTTGGAGAAATAGGATAGCTTGGTAGTAGGTTGGATTATCATTGTAATGGATATGATTGGTTCTTTGGGTATTTATGATGTGGTGAGTCTCTATAGGTGTTTTGTGGCAACAATCTTGGGTTTGGTGACCTGCGTGGCTTGGTTGAGTTAGAGATATTCGGTTCTGATGGCTTGGTTATGTGTAAATGTGTTTCAAATATTTCTTGATGGTTACTACTACAGTTTAAGAGGGATATTTCCTACTGGCATAAGGAGCATGTTACGTGTTATGGTTTTCTCCTGGATGGGACCAAATGTATGGTTCCTGGTTAATCTAGTATGTAGTATAATTGTGACTAAGAGTTGATTAAAAGATTTTCATACTTTTCATATGATGATATGATAGATATGGTGTGTTGTGGGGGATTGAGATTTGCATACGAAAGGCCACGATTTAGTTTTGAAGAGAAGGTCATGAATTCTTATACAACATGGACGATTTCAGATTACTAGGTAAATGATATTACTACTTGATATTGCCGGAGAAAGGTGCACATTTCAGAAGGCGCGTTGTGTTTCGTCATGCGGAGGCTTCAATAGTATTGCAGTACCCGCCTAGTTGATCGAATGCTGATATTTGAATGTTTTCTAGGTACCATGGGAGAATTATAGAAGTATTCCTCGTAGGATGATCATGTGTGAGAGATGTGTTAAACATTTGGGCGAAGGAGTTGGGATCAGATATAGTGATTCGTGTGATCTATGGATTTGGAGATGGGGAATTCTTAGAAGCAGGTTGTTTAATGGTTCCGGATTGTGAAGATATGGCCAAAGCCAGCCAAATGATAGTATGTGTTATGGTTAGGTCGTTATGGACCTTCGAAGGTTTAATGGTTTCGGATTGTGAAGATATGGCCAAAGCCAGCCAAATGATAGTATGTGTTATGGTTAGGTCGTTGTGGACCTTCGAAGATTTAATTATCTATTTGTGGATGACCAGAGTTGATTTGGGGGGGCAGGCACTGGTTGGCCTAATGCAATGTGTATTCTACATCGGGTCGGATTGGTTGGCTCCTTACTGCTATTATGAGGAATGTGCCATTTGGCTTGTGTTGATATTATTCGTGTTCTGATATGTTATATTAGTTACCCTTTTTTGCTACAAGGGGTTGTGATTCGATGGTTATATGCACACATGGTGCGGTCCTATTGGGCCCTAATAGCGGATTTTGAGCGAGACAGGTATTTGGGTGATGCATGATTGATTGCGCATTGATTATGTTCTTTCGGGTTTGTGTGGCATTGTGTTATTTGCTTCTTCGTGGTTATGGTTCATGTACCTTGGGTACTTGATGTCAAGTTACGTGTAGTTATTGATTTTGAGCAGGGTAGCTGGAGGTTTTTCATATGGACCAGTGTTTGGATAGGGTCACACATTGTAGCGGGGTTATGTGGAGATATGGTCCTTTGTGTTAGATACATGTGCTATGGTTCTACGGTGTGTGATGGGTTTTTAACATTGCGTTGTGGTGGTACTTGTTGAGCTTGCGGGATGGTTCTCCCGTTTGAGTCATTTTCCATGTTTGAGTACACTTCAGTTGTTATGTGGCTCTAGGTAGTATTGGTGTGGCATGTTAGTAGAGTAGCTGGCATTTGATAAGATGAGGTCGTTGCATCTAGGATTGGTGCTATCGGATTTGATCGCCATGTATTTGGAAAGATAATGTAAGTTGGCTTAGAAATCGGCTATATTTCTTGTCGAATGAGGGAGAGTTTCGTGACTTTTTGATATGATGAATGGTTATGAGTTAATGCATGTTTCTTTCATCATCGGCAGGGTGCGAAGGTCTTAGAACGAGGTTTTGTTTGATATGAGGTATATTACCAGTACCAAGTTATTTTAAGTAGCTACAGTGATTAGAAATTATTGCTATGAGCATTTGAGTTATGTGGTATATTATGTGATTGTGTCATAGGTTGTGGTTATGGCTTGATACAGCTTGTTTAGACTTATACAGTGTGTAGATTGCGAGGTTTGGGTTTTGTAGGAAATTCCGGATGTTGGAAAATTAGATTCTAAGGTCTATGGACTAAGATTGAATTACCGATCTTTAGTAGGTTGTGTTGTCGGTCCTATATGGAATAGGGTGATGTGGGATTACCCTCGGGTATATGCATCGTAAGGTTACGCACCGGTTTGATGGCTTTGAACTGACTCTTGGTACGTTCGAGGATGAACGTATGTTTAAGTGGGGGAGGATGTAACTACCCGACCGATCATTTTGAGCATTTGCATTCTGTTCACCTATTTGAAGTCTTGAGCTGCATAGTATGATGTATTATGACTTGTGTGAATCGTTGGTTTTTGTTTTCAGGCTATTCAGAATTAATCTGAAAGAATGATTCTCAACTACAACATCAACAACAACAAGCCCAGTATGATCCCAACACGTGGGGTCTGGGGAGGTAGTCTGTACGCAGACCTTACCCCTGCCTAATCCAGGTAGAGAGGCTGGTTCAAATAGACCCTGTCACGCCCCATTTTTCTCGCGAAATCGGGTTTATGACATTTGGGAGGACAACTCGTTCCCTTACGGGAATTGGGTTTGAGTTAAAGAGTCGCCACCTAATGATTTAAGTGCATTAGGACACTAGGAGGGGTTTGTTTTGAGTAACCATATATTGGGTAAGGGCTTAAAATTATCTCAAGGGGAAGGTGTTAGGCACCCCTCAAGATCTACTAGTGTGGTTTCTGGCCAAGCTATTATTGTGACTTAAGTGCAAATAACACATAGGGAAATAAAGTCTTCAAATAAGAGGGGATTTTCACGTAATGGTTACCAAAAAACAAAAGTAAGAAAAAGGAACTAAAAAGAGTTGATTTTCTTAAAATAAATGGTTTAAAAAGAGATTTAAAAGAAAACAAAGGGAAGGGGCCCTAGGTTTATTAATAATATGGATCACCCCACACAATATCCGGTAATCACTCCTTAGTGAGGGGATACACGTGATGTTATCGCGTGGTCATCATATCCGTATCTATCCTTTCCCACCCCGTTAAGGTATTAAAGCACGGAATGGTCTCGTTTACTTATTGCATGCTATTACCCGCCCCAATCTCATCAGCCCCAGAGGCAATTGGGACTACTAATCCTAGAGGGAGGAGTTATTGGGCTTATTTGTGGTTTCAAAAGGGTAAAATTCTAAGGTGACAAACAAAACACATATAACAAGTATGGGGAAGCATATAAACAAATAAAAGGGCTCAAACAGACCTCTTTAAATCAAAGAAAAGCATATAGTTTAGCATGTCTTACACGTACTGATTAGGGTCTGATTAAACTTAAAAGTTGGGGCAGACTGATTTATTGCATATTTCAGATAAGAAGCCTGAATTAGGCCTGCCTGCTGGTTGTAAGTAATAAAATCTGATTCAGTTCATAAACTGTCTTATGGCTTGCCTAAGTGTGGGACGAAAACCTACATGCATGATATCTACTAATTTCAGAAAAGGTGAAGTATACTGATTTTAGAAAAAGGTTGTCAGTTATTCAAGAAAGACGAGTTTTGACAAAAGATCACAAATTCTGCAGACATTAGACATTGTTGTGACTGGTTTTAGACTTATAAGCGAGTGAAACATTTCAGACTTGGTTGATAGTTCCTATAGGCATGCTTTCTATGCGTTGCTGATTTTAAAAAAAAAAAGCCTTTTGGACATAATAAGAATGCAGAAACCCTATAGGCATGGCATCTATTGTAGTTGATTTTCAGAACCTATAGACATGTTCTCTACATGCATATGCAGAAGTCACAATATCTACATGAAAGTGCAGGGTCCCTATAGCCATAGTATCTAAATGAGAATGTTGAAGTTCCTAAATGAGAATGCAGAAAATCTTATAGACATGGAGACTAAATGAGAATGCAGAAATCTTATAGGCATGGTAGCTATATGAAAAATGCAGGAATCAGAAATTCCCTATGAGCAGGATATCTACCCCTTTTACATACATGGTTACCCTTCCCTTTTCACTAACCATCCCCAAAAGTTATTATAAGTTATTACAGTCCAAATAAATTAAAGAACAATACATCAGAAATTGAAAATTACAACCAAGGAGAGCCTGATTCAGACTTCCTGTCTGAAGTATAAAGTAAACCAACTCCAAAGATCATGCTTCAAAGCCTTTCTCCCACTTGGGTGTGTCAGAGTTCCCTAAGAACTCCGGGCAGTGCTTACACCCAAATGTATCACCATATTAAGCCAAAGTGCAGTGTGGAAGGGCCAGCCCCCAGGTGTCAAAGTTCAGAGGGAACTCAAGGTCCCAAGGCAAGGCTCACAAGAGGGGGGCAGAACTTAGGAACTAAGAGAGAGTGCAAGTGTAGAATTGTGAAAGGGAGAAAGGGAAAGGGAAACAGCACACATAGGAATATAGGGAATGGGGAGTTGCAAGAGGTAAAAAGCAGGCTAGTGGGCATAACCCAACAATGGGAGATGCTGGCACGCTCATAAGCCTACTAGAACACATTATTTAGAGGTTAGGATCCCCTAAGAGATCAAGTTCAATCCACAGACAATAACTTGTATATTGCTATGTTTTAAACTGTAACTCAAAGCACATAAAGGGAAATAGGGAATAGGGATTCATAGCAGAAACAAGCAAAAAGGAATCAACATGCTAGTTTAAGTATTTTAACTCTGCAGAAGTAGTAAAGTAGACATAGATGCAGAAATCTGTAAGTAAACACATTGTGGGGATTCTGAAATTTGAAATTAGGACATACCAATTTCAAAGAAACAAGTAGAGAAAAATGCAGTAGTCTGGTAAAAACCTCAGTGCAGATGAGAAGAGAGAGTTCTATTATGTGAGAGTGAGAATTCAGAAGAGATTCTGATGTTGTGAAGTCTCTAGTGTAGTGAAGAAAGGTCGTGCCTTTTATAGTGTAGAAAGCAGACACAAATAAGGTAAGAAAATAGTTTCAAAATTGATTGTCAATCAATTACACAAGGCTTCCCTTAATTAAGGGATTCAGATTCAAAACAAGTAAAACCATTAAAGGAAAGGAATTGAATAAACACTTTGTGTAAAGCATGCAATTAAGGGCAAATACATAAAGGTTATTTAAGGACAGGGTTTTGACAGTACACGTTTGTGCGAATAAGGTAAGAGGATTAATTAAAAACTAGTAAATCACAAGGTTTGAGATTTGGTATGAATGAACCAAGTCATAATAGATGAAGAAGGGTTTTACTTAAGTCGAGTAACAGAGGAAATCAATAAAAGAAGGAAAGAAATCAATCAAGCTATTTCAAAAAGAAGTTTGCACTAATTGCAAATTTGAAAACCATTTAGAGGAAAATTCATCATATATAAGGAGCATGTGAGCATGAAAGAAGACTGTCGTGTAAATCAGTAGAAAAAATCCAGTGTAGAAGAGTTTAGCAAAAAGTTCAGCATTGTATGAAAACAAAGATGTCCAAACTCGGGTCAGAGACTCAAAGTCAGTCTGAAAGAGTTAAGGGTTCTAAAATAAAACCCTAGTGCAATCAAACCTCGACAGAACCCGAAATTCTAGGGTTTCCACCTTGAATCAAGTACAGAGATGAGGAGACAAGTAGTTGAAACAGGCTCAGAGGTTTCAGAGTTGAAACCTCTTGCATGCTTCTTTCATCAACAGAAACTCATGAGAAAAACATGATAGCAAAGTAACATGTGGAACACAGTAGAAGCACTCAAAAGAAAAACACTGATAGGAACAATAAAAGAAACATGCTTAAGAGATTTTTCAGAAGAAACTTAAACAAGGCTTAATAGAAGGAAAATAAGGAAACTTAAGAACTTAGCAGGAAAATACAGTAGGAGAAACATGCGGGAACATAGTAGAAGATAAAAAATATAAGAACACAGTAGAAAAGCATATGAGAGCATAGTATGGAAAACATGGTAGAAGAACATACAAGCATGGAGTATATCAAACGCAGTAAAAGAATATACAGGAACGAGGTGTAAAAACTCAGTAGTTAAAAGTGAGTAGTATACTAAGTAATTTGAAATAATTCTTAATTATACGGGTAATTGGTTAATTATCGGGTAGCGGGATATTACCTAATTAATTAATTAATTATTAGGTAAAGTTTAAATCCCCAACAAAGGGATTACGTGGCAGCCCTCCCATGCCAAAGAATATGACTCACAAATCTTGTTGAAAAGTGGCTTGCTAAGAATAAAGCACCTCAGTAGCCTTCGTAGCCTCTAATGTTTGAATAAGCTTTTTCCTCACAAATTAAATATACATCCATATTCCAAACTAGGGGTGGCAAACGGACGGGTCAGGTCGGATACTATTCGGGTAAAAAATGAGTAATGCAAAAATGGATAAAATATTCGACCCGAACCATATTTAATACGGATAAAAAATGGGTTAACCGTCGGATAAAACGGTTAACCGTATTATCCTTTCATGGCTTCACATTAGCATCAACTATCCAGTGACACAGTTGATCCTCAAGCAAAACAGAGGAAGATACAAGTTACAGCTAGCAAACATGGTAATGTTGTGATTTATAATATCTTGTTTGTAATATAAGAATTAATAATTTCTCATTACTTACTACTTATAATTTGTTTAATGAATTGCATTAAATTAAAAATGACATATATATTCTGGAACGTGCATTTAATCTTAAACTAGATAAATTATAGTTTCTAATTTAAATCTTAATCTTTTCTAGAAAAAAACTAGAAAGGGCTTTTGGCATATGAACAATTTTGTTTATTTCACTTATTTTTCTCTTTAATTAATCGTGATTGTTATCACACGTCGTATGTGATACAAAATTTTAATATAAAAAATTATATTGGATCTACCAGATATTATAACGAAAATAAAATATAAGCAAACCAAAATTTATACTACTAGATTTTATAGTGGAATTATTCCGTTTTATAATCACGATAACCAATGTCTTTGAATTGCTCCGGAGGTACCAACTTAGGATGAATCCATTGAAATGTGCCTTTGGAGTTACTTCTGGAAAGTTTCTTGGTTTCATTCTCCTTGGCCTCTTTGAGAGACTAACTGGTTTCAGACAATTTCTTGACCTTCTCCTCATTCTCAGTCAAGATAAGATCAAGATGTTCCTTGGCATTTAAAAATAACTCTGATTTTTCAATATCCATAACCTTGTCATATGAAGTGGCAAGCTCAAAGAAAGACGTCAATAGGTCTTTTAGAGGGGAAATATCCACTCCCTTTCCATCCATATCCTCGAGAATCACTTGGATCTCGAATTGAAGAGAAGAAGCATTGTCTGCAGTAAGGTCCTTGAGTTTGGCATGAATTTTAGCCCAGACATTCAAATTGAAATCCTTGTAAAGTATCAAGACAACCTTTCTTCCATCAAAAATAGACATCGTTGCTGCTGATTGTTGGTGAAAATTAGGCTCCGATTTTGCTCCAAGACTAGGAATGGAAGCCGCCTCTAAGTCTGACTTAGGTATTGGAAGTGATTTCCTCGAGTTTGGCTCCGCCACGGATTCACTACTACCTTGTGGCTTGCTTTGGTATGACGCCATTGAAATATGAACACCATTTGGATGCATAGAAAAGGATATACGGTTAGTGAAATTACTTGGATATTATAAGATAATATGAAAGTTTACCATCAAAGTCCTTGAAGCACTGGCGATGCTATCAGTAATCTCGACTACACCCAAATTAGCATCTTCTTGTTTGTTTGAATATGGCTTCACCCGCTTGACGTTTTGATCTCCATGATTACTATCTCTCTCATTTTGCTATGGGCATTTTTTTGGAGGTAGGAACAACGACGTCTAATGGAAAGGAATCGTCATTGGTATGATGAGCTTGAACAGGTCCCTTCTTGTTTTGAACTTCTTTATATGGAGGTCCATTTACGTCGCATGGTACAACCACTTTGCATTTTAAAGTAGGAGGTTTGTCCTCCATATTATGCTCTTGAGGCGTGATCTCTAAAGGCGTAGAAATAACTGGCCTAGTGATATTCACCAAAGATTGCAAGTGGTTTTCAAGGAAGTCACCAAAAATGTCTGTTACACTAGCTTGGCTAGACATTCCCTAGCCTTGGTTTTTACTGTTCGCGAGAGGGTTCGCCGGTTTATTGAGGGGCTTATTCCCAGCATCAAGGTCTAGCATGGCTCATGAGTTGGAGATGCATATTTTTTATCAGCAGGTGGTGAGCATTGCTAGGAGGATAGAGGGTATGCATGCAAGGGACAGAGAGGAGAGGGATGCCAAGAGGTCTCGAGAGTCGGGCCATTATTCTAGTGCCCATGCTCCAGCTGCAGTTCATCATGGTAGGGGTTATATGAGTCGCCCCATTCATTCAGCTCTTCCAGCAGCCAGTGGTGTTCCATCTCCTCCTAGGCCTCAGGAGCCTTATTATGCACCTCTAGTATCTAGTGCGCCTCCTGCGCGGGGTGCTTTCAGAGGTTTGTTCAGCAGACCTGTCCCTAGCCAGTCACAACCGCCACGTCCTCCCAGAGCTTTTTTTGAGTATGGTGACACATGTGATGTGGTGAGGGATTGCCCTAGACTTGAGAGGAGTGCACCTCCACAGACTTCTCAGCCACAGCGTGCCCCGCAGAGTTCTCAAGCTATGGTTATAGCTCCAGTTGCTACCCCACCTACTAAGCTAGCTAGAGGTGGAGGTCGGGGAGGTAGAGGTCACCCTAGAGGGGGAGGCCAGACCAGATATTATGCCCTTCCTGCCCGTACCGAGGCTGCCTCCTCTGATTCTGTCATCACAAGTATTATCTTGGTTTGTCATAGGGATGTATCGATTTTATTCGATCCAGGCTCCACTTATTCTTATGTGTCTTCTTATTTTGCCCTGCATTTGGGTGTATCTCGGGATTCTTTGAGTTCCCATGTTTATGTTTCTACTCCTGTGGGAGATTCTCTTGTTGTGGACCACATTTATTGATTGTGTGTGGTCACTCTTAGTGGTTTTGAGACAACAACCGATTTATTATTGCTCAGCATGGTAGATTTTGATGTTATCTTTGGCATGGACTGGTTGTCGCCCCATTATGTTATTCTTGATTGTCACGCCTTAATCGTGATGCTGGCTATGCCAGGTGCACCGTGAGTAGCGTGGAGGGGTTCCTTAGATCATACTCCTAGTATAGTTATTTCATTCCTTAAGGCTCAGTGTATGGTTGAGAAGGGGTGTGACGCATATCTAGCTTATGTGAGAGATATCAGTATTGATACCCCTACAATTGATTCAGTCCCAATAGTACGGGATTTTTTTGATGTGTTTCTAGCTGATCTTCTGGGCATGCCGCCCGATAGAGATATTGATTTTGGCATTGATCTGTTGCCGGGCACTCAGCCCAATTCTATTCCTCCGTATCGTATGGCCCCTCCTAAGTTGAAAAAGTTGAAGGATCAGTTACAGGTATTGCTTGATAAGGGTTTTATTCGGCCCAGTGTATCACCTTGGGGTGCTTCTGTCTTGTTTGTGAAGAAAAAGGATGGTTCTATGCATATGTGCATTGATTATTGCCAGTTGAACAAAGTTACAATGAATAACCATTATCATTTGCCTCGTATTGATGATTTGTTTGACCAACTATAGGGTGCACGAGTGTTTTCTAAGATTGACTTGCGTTCATGTTGCCATCAGTTAAAGATTCGGGAGTCATATATCCCAAAGACTACTTTCAGGACTCGATATGGTCATTACGAGTTCCTTGTTATGTCATTTGGGCTGACCAATGCCCCAACAACCTTCATGAATTTTATGCACAGTGTGTTCCGGCCATATCTTGACTCGTTTGTCATTGTCTTTATTGACGATATTCTGGTATACTCCCGGAGTCGGGAAGATCATGAGCAGCACTTGAAGACAGTGCTTCAGACTTTGAGGGAAAAGAAGTTATATGCAAAGTTCTCAAAATGTGAGTTTTGGTTGGATTCCGTGGCATTTTTAGGCCACGTGGTATCGAGTGAGGGTATTCAAGTGGATCCGAAGAAAGTGGAGGCAGTGCAGAGTTGGCCCAGACTGTCCTCGGCTACAGAGATTCGTAGTTTTCTATGCTTTGCGGGTTATTACCGTCGATTTTGTTGAGGGGTTTTCATCTATTGCCACCCCTATGACCAGGTAACCTAGAAGAGTGCTTCGTTCTAGTGGATAGAAGAGTATGAGGCGAGCTTTCAGAAGCTCAAGACAGCTTTGACTACAGCCCTAGTTTTGATATTGCCTACAGGTTCGGGGTATTATACTATCTATTGTGATGCCTAGAGGATTGGCCCTGGAGCGGTGTTGATGAAGGAAGGTAGGGTGATTGCCTACGTGTCTAGACAGTTGAAGGTACATGAGAAGTATTATCCAGTCCATGACGTCGAGTTAGCTGCTATTGTTCACGCCTTGAAGATCTGACGTCATTATTTGTATGGTGTGCCTTATGAGATTTATACTGATCACCGGAGTTTGCAGCATCTGTTCAACTAGAAGGATCTTAATTTGCATCAGAGGAGATGGTTAGAGCTACTGAAGGACTATGATATACTATCTTGTATCACCCGGGCAAGGCCAATGTGGTGGCCGATGCTTTGAGTTGCGGGCAGAGAGTTTGGGGACTTTGGCTTATTTACTAGCAGCGTAGAGGCCCATGGCGATGGATGTTCAGGCCTTAGCCAGCCAGCTTGTGAGATTAAATCTTTCGAAGCCCACTCGGGTTCTAGCTTATGTGATTTCCCGGTCTTCCTTGTTTGATTGTATCCAGGAGCGTCAGTTTGATGACTCTCATTTGCTTGTACTCAAGGACAAGGTTTTGCACGGTGATGCTAGAGATGTGACTATTAGTGATGATGGGGTATTGAGGATGCAGGGTCGTATTTGTGTACCCAATGTTGATGGGCTTCGGGAGTTGATTTTAGAGGAGGCCCATAGTTCACGGTATTCCATTCATCCGGGTGCCGCGAAGATGTACCAGGATTTGAGACAACACTATTGGTAGAGGCGGATGAAGAAAGATATTGTTGGGTTTGTAGCTTGGTGCCTCAATTATCAGTAGGTGAAGTATGAGCACCATAGACCGGGTGGGTTGCTTCAGCAGATACAGATTCCGGAGTGGAAGTGGGAACGGATCACCATGGATTTCGTATTTGGACCCCACGGACTCTGAGAAAGTTCAACGCCATTTGGGTTATTATGGATCGGCTGACCAAGTTCGCACACTTCATTCTTGTATGTACTACCTAATCTTCGGAGCGGTTGGCAGAGATTTATATCCGGGAGATTGTTCGTCTGCATGGTATTCCAGTTTCCATCATTTCGGATAGAAGTACTTAGTTCACATCACGGTTCTAAAAGGTCGTACAACGTAAGTTGGGTACTCGGGTGGAGTTGAGTCTATCATTTCACCCTCAGATGGACGGACAGTCCGAGCGTACTAAGCAAATTCTTGAGGATATGCTCTGTACATGTGTGATTGAGTTTGGAGGGTCTTGGGATCAGTTCTTGCCATTGGTGGAGTTTGCCTACAACAATAGCTATCAGTCCAGCATTCAGATGGCACCGTACGGGGCTTTATATGGTAGGCGGTGTAGATCCCCAGTGGGTTGGTTTGAGCCGGGTGAGGCTAGATTATTGGGCACAGACTTGGTTCAGGATGCTTTGGAGAAGGTCAATTCGATTCATGATAGACTCCGTACAGCCCAGTCTAGACAGAAAAGTTATGCAGACTGGAAGATTTGTGATGTTTCCTATATGGTTGGAGAGCGGGTTCTGCTTTAGGTTTCGCCTATGAAGGGCGTTATGAGATTTGGAAAGAAAGGGAAGATGAGTCCGAGGTTTATTGGTCCTTTTGAGATATTGCGACGTGTTGGGGAGGTTGCTTATGAGCTTGCCTTACCCCCCCCAGCTTGGCAGGTGTTCATCTGGTATTTTATGTTTCGATGCTCCGGAAGTATCACGGTGATCCGTCGCACGTGTTGAATTTCAGTTTAGTTTAGTTGGACAAGGATCTATCTTATGTTGAGGAGCTAGTGACAATATTGGACAGGCAGGTTCGAAAGCTGAGGTCAAAGAACATTGCATCAGTGAAGGTTCAATGGCAGGGTCAGTCGGTCGAGGAGGCGACCTGGGATACCGAGCAGGATATGCGCAGCCGCTACCCTCATCTTTTCACTACTTCAGGTATGAAGTAGTTTAAGTGTTTAAACTACTTATGCGCAGCCGTTACCTATGCTCGTTCGATGACGAACAAATGTTTAAGTGTAGGAGGATGTAACGACCCGGATGTCATTTTAAGAATTAATGCCCCGATCCCCTATTAATTGTTTTCCCCGTATTTGTTTCTGCTATTTTGATTTGCCGGGATGTTTGGTTTTGAGTTTCGGAGTGTTTTGGGACACTTAGTCCCTAAAAGTGAGCTTAAGCTTTAGAATTTGGACCGTAGTCGAAGTAGTGTGAAGAAGGCCTCAAAATGGAATTTCGTCGGTTCTGTTAGCTCCGTTGGATGATTTCGGGCTTAGGGGCATGTTCGGATTGTGTTTTGGAGGTCCGTAGCTTATTTAGGCTTGAAATACCGAAAGTTGAATTTTTGAAGTTTCTGGTTCGATAGTGAGATTTTGATATTGGGGTCGGAATGGGATTCCGGAAGTTGAAGTAGATCCGTAGTGTTTAATGTGACGTTCTTGCAAAATTTCAGGTCATTAGGACGAGGTTTGATAGACTTTTTGATTAAAAGCATAATTTGAGAGTTTTTGGAGTTCTTAGGCTTGAATCCGATGTTAATTTGGTGTTTTGATATTGTTTTGAGCGTTTCGAAGGTTGGAACAAGTTTGAATGATATTTTAGGATTGGTTTGAATGTTTGGTTGAGGTCCCGGGGGCCTCGGATGTGTTTCGGATGCTCAACGGGTCATTTTTGGACTTAGAGAATTTCAGAATTTTTTTTTGCAGCAGGTCAGTTCTGGTTTCCTTCTTCGTGTTCGTGAAGAGGAGCTGGGGCTGGTGGAAGTTTAATTCTTCGCGTTTGCGAAGGTGTTCCCGCGTTCGCGAGGCTGTGGGGTCTTATACCTACGCGTTCACGAAGATGGTCCCATGTTCGCGTAGGAGGAGGAAAGCTGGTCACCGCGTTCGCGACATGGACATCGCGTTCGCGATGAAGGAAGACTGGACCAAGCGAAGTTGTGCTTCGTAAACGCGAGGGTCCTTCCGCGTTCGCGAAGAAGGATTTATCTTGGCAGAATATAAAATTTCAAAGTCGAGGGTTTGGCTATTTTTATCAAAACTAGAGCTTGGGAGCTCGGATTTGAGCGAGATTTTGAGGGATTTTCAGAGATATCGATTGGGTAATGATTCTTAACTCCTTTTTGCTTATAAACCATTAATCTAAACAAGAATTCATCATCTAATTTCGAATTTGGGGTGAGAACTTGGGGAAAATTTTGGAAAAGTTCTTAGACCTAATTTTCGAGTTTTGATTGAGAATTTGACATTGGATTGGGATAATTTTGGTATGGTTAGACTCGTGAGTGAATGAGGGTTCGTAATCCGAAACTTTTACCCGATTCCGAGATGTGGGCTAGAGGGGCATTTTGGTCATTTTACCTAATTTCGCGTATTAGCTTAGAATTTATTTGTGGAATTAGTTACTTAAAATTATATTTACATTATGAAATTGAATTGAATAGATTTGAGCTATTTGGAGTCGAGTACTCGTGGAAAGAACGTGGTTTCGGGTTGATTTTGAGCCAGTTCGAGTGCGTACTTGTGCTAATTATTGAAAATCCTCTTTTCATTAAGTTATTTTAGTTGTGTTTCCTTTCTTGTTTATACTACTTGCAATTTAAGCCTACTGTTAGCTTAGGGAAGCATGTCTAGTTGACTTAATTGTTTTACTTGCTCTAACTGCCTTATTTGGATTATGTGTAGCATGCTAGGTTAGAAATACCTATTTTACCTTGGTATGAAATTGAATTTAATTGAGTATTCTTTGTGTAGCTGCTGTGTGTTTACTTTGGGGCTACAGGACGGTATCCCGGGAGATCCCCTGCACATATATTGATTTGGACTGTAGTACGAGATACCGAGAGATCCTCAGCACGTATATTGAGGATACTAAGAGATCCTTGGGATACTGAGAGATCCCCAACACACATATTGAGGATACTAAGAGATCCTCGAAATACTGAAAGATCCCCGATTGTTATCTCTGTGTTGAGCTGTATTCCTTTCTGTGATTATTTTGTCTTTATTGTAGTTGTTGTTGTTCTTTCTATCATGTGTTACTTCTTACTGTTGCACTTAATTATACTGTCTTATTCTATACTGTTATACCTTGTTTCTCATTTAAACTCAGTAGGGCTCTAACCTTTCTCGTCACTACTCGACCGAGGTTAGGCTTGGCATTTACTGAGTACCGCTGTGGTGTACTCATGCCCTTTATGCGCATGTTTTTCATGTGCAGATCTAGGTACTTCGACTCAGCCCTACTACCCTTGAGGCGAGGCGATTCTCCAGAGATTTCGAAGTATATCTGTCGCGCCCGCAGACCGAGGAGTCCCTTTCCATTCTCTCTCATAGTATTAGCCCTTCTGTATTTACTTTTGTTTAGTCATTCTGGAGTTAGACACTTGTAGTAATTCAATAGCTTGTGATTTCATGAGATTCCGAGTTTTGCGAAATGTAGTTTCAGTTTGAGAGTTGTATTGTATATGCCGAGGGACATCTTAAACGCTTCCTTTTGATATTTTTCTATAGTTTTGGCTAGTTTTATTCCGTTGTTTTCTTTTCCGCAATTTGTTAGGCTTACCTAGTCGTAGAGACTATGTGCCGTCACGACAGTTCATAGAGGGTGAACTTGGCCGTGACACACCGGTATCTGCACAAGAAGTGCAGAAGTGTAGCATGAGCACAACTAATCACATGTACTCTGTAAGTGTCGAGCCTAACCTCGACGAAGTAGTGACGAGGCTATGACAAGACACTTACAATAAACTTGTACGAAATAATAATAACAGAAATAGGTATAGAAATAAAACAGTAAACTCAAATAAATGGATCAGAAGGTCAACTATAAGAGAGCTCCAGAATAACATAATCTCAAACCTCGTATCACAACATCAAGAATAATCTCTACAGCCACAACATAACTGTATCAAATTCGTCGCGGCGTGCAACCTGATCCTCCAATATTAATTCATTTTAATATCGTTGCGGCGCGCAACCCGATCCCCCCAACATTAATTTATCAACATAAACAACTCAACATCAATATTTTCGCAATATCAATACAAAGAGAAATGAAACATGCTGAACAATAAGAAACTACAAAAAAAACAGAGATTAATCAATACTAAAAAATTTGAACCTTGGCAAAACAATAATACCAAAATAGCTAGATGACCCACATAAACGGAATAACATAATAAAGTAGCTCAAGTAATATAAGAATGGTAAAAGCAAGTAGAACATGAGACAACAAAAATATACAATTTATACAATTAGAAGCATGTAGCAGGTAAGCAGATATTGGATGAGAAATGTATAAATCAAAGCAAATAACAAGTAATGCATAGATGTCAAGTATGGACGTGTAACAATTAAAGCATATACAAGAGACAACATGGAATAAATAAAGACATGGAAATAAATAGCCCAACCTCGCATGCTTTAATCACACTATAGCTCATATACACTCGTCACATCACATATACGCCGTTTTCCCACATAATTCACATAACAAGTAAACCAACAAGTAAGGCATAGATGTCAAGTAAGGACATGTAACAATTAAAGCATATGCAAGAGACAATATGGAATAAATGAAGACATGGAAATAAATAGCCCAACCTCGCATGCTTTAATCTCACTATCGCTCATATACACTCGTCACCTTGCATATATACCGTTTTCCCACATAATTCACATAACAAGTAAATCAACAAGTCCTAATTCCCTCAAGTCAAAGTTAGGCCCAATACTTACCTCTTTCCGCAATCATATCAATACTCAACCACGACCTTTTCTTTAGAATTATCCTCCAAACCAGTCAAATCTAGCCAACTATAGTTCAAATAATTCAAAATAAGTTTTAGAAACTACTCAAGAGTGAAAAAGATTCAATCTTTAAAGAATTTGAAAAAAGTCAACAAAAGGCAACCTTAGGACAGCTTGGTCAAATCTCGAGATTCAGACCAAAACTTGATTTACCCATTCATCCCCGAGCCCGGTTAAGTGATTTGTTTCAAAATCCGACGTCAAATCTCAATTTTGCAAAATCCCTAAATTCTACCCAAATCCCTAATTTCTACCATGAAATTCATAGTTTAAAGGTTAGAAATTAATGGGTGATTATAGAAATACATCAAAATTAGTAAAAAATCACTAACCAATAAAGTGGGGATAAAAAATCTTTTCAAAATCGTCTCTAGGCTGAGCTCTAGCTTTCACAAATGGTGTAGAATGACAAAATCCCAACTTAGAGTTTTCATTTAATTGGGCGTCAGGTGTTCTTCACGTTCGCGAAGAACAAAAGCCCATTGGCTTTCGCGTTCCCGAAGTCTTCGTCGCGTTCGCGAAGGCTATTCCCAGCCAAGCCTTCGCGTTCGCATCCCAAGGGTCACGTTCGCGATGAAGACCATCACCTGTGTCCCCAGCCATCCCACATGCTACGCGTTGGCGAGGGGTCTGTCGCATTCGCAAAGGGTAGTTCCCCCAATCCATCGCGTTCACGACCCGCATTTTGCGTTCGCGGAGAGTAACCAGCACCCGTCCAAACTTCTCCTTCGCGATCACGAGAGAAGCTTCGCGATCGGGAAACACAATGTAACAGACACTAGAAACAACAGTTTTACCAGTTCAAAATGGTCTGAAGCCTATATGAAACTCAACCAAACCCTCGGGGTTCCAAATCAAACATCCAAACAACTCTAAAAACATCATATGAACTCGTTCGCATAATCAAAATACCAACATAATATCTAGAACCAAGAATTGGACATCAAAACACATGAAATTCAAAAGAAAACTTAAGAACCTCTAGAATCACAACCAAGCGTCCGAACCAAATTTTGCAGACAAGTTTCAAATATTAAAACGGACCTATTCCATGTCCCAAAACTAAAATCCATACTCGATAACCATAAAGTCAGCCTATGGTCAAACCTAGGAAATTTTCAAACATTCAAATTGCTAACTTTCAGCAAAACAAGTCACATCACCCTAGGGATCTCCGTGTTCAATTTCGGATATATGCCCAAGTCCAAAATCACAATACAAACCTACCATAATCTTCAAAACACCGATCCAGATTCGTTTGAAATGTTGATCGTAGTCAACTCAAGTTGTTATTAAAGCCAAAAATCACATTTTCTTTAAATATTTACGTATAAACTTTCTGAAAAATAACACAGATTATGCACACAAATCAAGAAATATTAAATGAAGCTAATAGAGGTCTTGGAACACGAAAGTAAGGGCTAGCACTCAAAAAGACTTATCGGGCCGTCACACTTGTCTCATATTATTATATTATTTTTAAAAAATACATTATATAATTATATTTTAGTAGGACTAAAGAAATATTTGGAGCACAATTAAATATTTTGTGCTTATGAAGACTTTATCGGGAAAAAACTCAAAAATCCGAAAAATCTGAGAAAAATCGAGATTGAAAAACTCGACTTTTTTGGTTTGGTATGATTTATAGATTTAAAAACCCGACACCATTGATTTAGTTTAGTAATTAAAAATTTCAAATCAACCCGACCTATGTACACCCTACCGTTAGTAATTATATATGTGTTTAAAATTGGATAGGCCTTGACACGTTATGCCTTAGCCTTACTGTCCGATCCTAACATGTTTTACATAGTTTCTCAAACCTTTTTTCTTCTGTCCAATGTCATCCACAGAAATGTACATGCTCAAGTTGATAAGCTGTTCAATTTTCTACTTGAATGGAACAGGGGAATGTTATAAATCTTGAGGAAAAATTATACCCCTACCAGAAAGAGAGTTGCCAGTTTCATTACAAAAGATGTTTATATCATCCTGAATGCAGTCTTCCACATCATACATTTGTGTTAATATGTACAAAATAGTCAGTTGTCGTCGGTGAGTTTTGAAAGCAGATAGAGGCAGCCAGAGCAAAGAAGCACAGAAGCTGAGAAGCAAAGCAGATCAAATGGAGAGTTTATAACAGCCCTCTTGCTTTTGTCAAACAAGCCGATGAGAAGAAGCATCACGATAACATGGCCAATTTTGGTTTTCAGCCCACTAACAGTAGTTATTTCCAACCATCTCGGTCGTTCCTGGCAATTATATTTGTTAACAAATGTGAGTCATCAAGACATTGGTTGCGATCATACAAGCAAGAGTGAAGAAGAGACTACAACCTTTAGAGTGAACATGCCGAAGAGATTTGATCTATATGGAGTTGTCTCCCTTGACATTGATTTCCCTTTGTCAAGGTTGCTGATGAACAGCTCATAGAGTCCCATCCCAAAGACTAACATCACTGTCCCTAATAAATATATATCTGGAATAGAAATAATACAAGTCACAAAACATATTATAGAGGCAAAATGGCTATTCTGGAAAATAAATCATCAGATTCTCAGATCATACAGAATAGTATTATATTGTATAACAAGCAACACCTTAACTTGTGTCCCTCTTCCTCACCTCAAGGGCACATTTAAATTTTATGTCGGGATATATAGTCTGTGATAAGATTAAACATTCTATTCTTCCGTCTCTGTAGGATCCAAGCTCTGTTCCTCTTTAAATTCATTGCTTGCATCTAAATCGAAAACTAGTTTTAATATCAATGTATCAATCAACTGCCCCTCAATCCAATACTAGCTGGGTCAGCCATATCTTTATATATTTCGCTTTATTATGGTCTTTTTAATGCCAATACTGGTAACCTATTTATGTTTGAATATTTCCCCAAAACAAAATTACAAGTACAGATTCGGATTCTTTGATATTGAACACAGTAATCACAAAATTTCTCGCAGAAGAATCAAACCACACCCTTCCCCTTTGAGTGAAGAATGAGAAGCACCTGACCTGAAACGTAGTAAGCTGAATCAACAAGATTTTTACTCCCTCCGTTCCAGTTTATGTGAACCTATTTCCTTTTTGGTTCGTTCCAAAAAAAATGAACCCTTTCTAAATTTGGTAACAATTTAGCTTAAAGTTACAACTTTGTCCTTAATGAGAAAGCTTTTATAACCACACAAATACTCTAGGCCCCATTTGGACTTGTTTAGGACCACAAATTTCAAAAGTCTTCATTTTTTTCTTAAACTCCGTGCCCAGTCAAACAGGTTCACATAAATTGGAACGGAGGGAGTAACTTTTTAACGAACTTCAGTTGTTTTGCCAAGGAAAAAGCATGAGCGAAGCCCAAGTCAATCACCAAATGAAAATGAATAGTTAAACATTAATCCACATCCTGTTAAAAAACAGTAAGAGCCTAGGAACATAAGATGCGATTCATGTGCCAACATCATCTGCAACAATTATTTATGGCAAGAATATAAAGTGTACGTTTCATTCTTTGCTAGTTGCTTAAACCTTAGTAATGTGCAATCCCATTTACTTGGCTTATTCTCCTTCCTTTCCTTTTAGATCTGATTAAAAACACTCTTATTGCTTCAACCTTCTTATTGCTTGAATAAAAGGGTGAACCATTCCCTCTACTTGATGGACAACACTAGTAATGCATTTTTTAACTTTAACATTACATGTTCTAGCAGGTTGCTTGCATTTTTGTTAGGTAACTACTTCCACTTCTAATGCTCTGCTATCTATAGTTATCCTAAGGTGACTTCATAGTGTAAGAATATTTTCTCAACAAGTTAAACTCGTTTGTTGTTCTTGTGTGTTTGTCGCATCTTGTTTACAGTTAATTCTGAAACTCATAATCTAATGACATTAGAGAAAGCCTCAAATTTTTACATAAAAGTAGCGAGAATATCATTTGTTAACGAGTGAATCAATGGACTCGGGCAATGCCTTGTTGTGTGTCATCCTTATTAGCAATAAAACGACAGAGAAAGGAAGATAAATTGATGAGATGGAGCACAAAAAAAAAAAAAATACTAGTAATTAATGACACACCTAGAGCCTCAACGAGATACACAATAACCTTGGTTCGGCTTGCAAAGTATGCTTGGAATGATTCTACCACACATGAGCAACCCTGTTTGTGGAAATGAAGTCAATTAAATAACTAGTTGTATTTCTGGATACTGATAACATCAGACGATTATATTTTGTAACAGAAAAACATCAAATCTTAGGTTCCATATATTACTGGATCACACACCGCCAATATTTCTGAAAGAAGGCTAGCAGTAGCAGACATAAACGATGCTCACTGACTTTTAGTGACAATTTAGGAATTCAAAAGTGCTCCACACTCTGAGCACAAGCATAAATGTGAGAGTAAGGGCTAACCTAGAATTTAGGGTCTGAGGAAAAGTCTCTATGTATTGCAAGTCAATGTTTCATAGCTCCATCCTTCTTCCAACATAGGACTCTCCTTGATTTGTGAATACTGTTGTGGTATTTTGTATGGTTTGTTTACAAAAGCTAAAGTTTATTTCATCGGAGTCCAATAGAAAGGAAGAGGAGAGGAAAAAACACAAGAATCACTGCCCTAAGAGAAATGGGTTGAATGACACCAACTAATTAGACTAACGTCTAATAAAAGATTTATTGATCAATCACAATCAATGACTTTTACTTGAACTTGTTTCTTTTCTTGACTCTATATCTTATATAGGATTTGTCGGTCTCCATCTCTATGAAATTGCAAGTCATCAGCCGTATGCTGCTAGCCATGAAATTTTCACAAAGTGCCAAATTGAGGTCTCAAAACTCTAAAGTTCAATTTTGTGGATAACATTTACTCCATTAGTATCTAATCTCTTCCCCCTTGTATATCATAGGCAATTCTTGATTCATTAGTATCTAATTGTACTGTCATTTGCTTAAAACAATAAATAATCCATAGGCTGCGATAGACAACAGAAAAGAAAAGGTAAGAATTTCATCAATCACAGCATAATAATAGTAATATAGTTCTAAAATAAGTAAATATCTGCCAAGAAGAACAAAATAACTAGCCTTTTAAACTTGTGCCGTCCCTAAAGGATCCTCTGAAATTATAGTTACAAGGTTATAACATACAAAATTGAATAAAGGAACCTCTAATATCCAAAAATGAAACTCAGTTGCTTTGCATAATTCAGTAAATACAAAAGGGTAAAAGACTAAACCTTGATAAAACAAAGAAATGATCCAATCAAGGAACCCCACACTGCAAGAATAGCGAAAAACCGACAGCTATAAATTACCTGCAAGAAACCAAATTTCAAATATCAAGAAATCACAAGATGTCACCTATTCCAAATATAATTCACTCTATTTATTCCAATTAAGATGTCACCTTCTCTACATTTTTCTCTACCCCTTCTAAGTTTTCTTCAGGAATATGAAGTCTGCTTGAATCAATATCAGACTGAATAACTGGTGATGAAACATGAACTGAAGAATGGGTGCAACGAACTGAAATAGTAGATAAGGCAACTGGAAATTCAAAACCAGAAATCTGAAACTGAGGTACTACCCATTTCACAGTTGAAGCTGATTTTGAGTTCTTCACATAGATTGGAGCTTTTAGATTTGTAGATAAACCTCCAGTACAAAGTTTCATGGTGGACAAAATTAAGCATACAGTAGTAGTGCAAGAAAAAAAAAAAAAACAAGTATCTTTTATAAGATACTCGACAAGACATGTTTGGGATAGTTACTGAGAATAATGATATATACTGTCCTTTTCTGATTTTTCTAAGTGGAAGAGTATTGGCCGCACACATGTAAACTTAATGTCTTTTTCAGTTTGCCAAAGAGCAACACATGTAAGTACCCAATCACGAAAGTTACTAATTTTTTTTTTTTTTTTTTAACAAAAAATTAAAGTCATTCAACGTTACCAAAGTGTCATAAAAACATTGTTGCGCAAGATCGTGTGTTAACTAACATACAATCATACACAAAGCAAATATAGAAGGAAAATCAATACAAGGATTTAACAAGGTTCGACTAATTCTAAGGGCAGAAACAGAGAGAGTTTTTCACTATGAATGAGAAGAAAAACACAATATAATTTATAGAATTCCCAACTATAACCTCTATATATAGATCCCAAATAGTCCCAAACCAATAAGAGAAAAGCTTCCTAATTTGACGAGAACTATATGTTTTTCTTTCCCTAATCTATTAGGACAATTGATTTTCCTAAACCTATAGGGATTATGGGTTTCCGAAAAATACAAGGAAATAATTCAAGTCAAAAAATAACAAATCTTCCCCTTGGCTCGAATTCTCTTCATTAACAGGAACGTCTCTCTACCTTGCCTTCAGCCCTCACGAGGGCTCTAGCCATTGCCGCACATATTAACCAAGTTTAGGCAATGCCTAAACTTGTTAAGAGACTCAACCTCTTCAGCCATTGGAGTAATCTATCGATTTGGTTCTGTACCCGGAATAGCTTCTGTATAGCTATAATACTCAAACGCATCAACGGTCTCTGCAACTCCCAAAGCAAATCCCACGTATATCCAAGAAGATTCCCATCAACTACGTTCGCAAACCTTTGCGGTCGGTTGATCACTCTCTTCTCTCTCCATGTTGCAATGTTATATTATAGTTATTGTGCAGGTGCATCAACATTATCATCTTGATCAATATTTTGCACCTCCTCCACTTCCTCTAATCACAAGACCATCGCCCTCAATTCTGCTGTCCGAAAAGCTTTTTTCAACTCTTTAGATTTTAGTACATTACTAACATCTTCCAGTAAAATGTTGTCTTTCCCATATAGCAGTATATCGGTAAAAGTATCATAAGACGGTGGTAAAGAACATAACACAATCAAGGCCTGATCCTCACTCTCAATTTTGATATCCACATTCTTCAGGTCCATTATAATTGAATTAAACTCATCAAGGTGAGTTTTAACAGGTGTACCTTCGTTCATACGGAGATTGTATAACCTCTTTTTCAGGTAGAGGCGGTTTGTCAGCGATTTCTTAGAATACAGATCTTCCAGCTTCTTCCATGTTGTTATTGCAGAAGTTTCTTCAGCAATTTTCCGATGAACGCTATCTTTAACACTCATGAAAACACACTCAAAGCCCTCTCCTTCACGCCTGCCTTCTTTGTCTCTATCGTCTCTTCAAGAAAATCCTCATCAATTGCCTTCCATAACCCTTGTAACACCAGGGACGATTTCATCATAATCTTCCATAGACTGAAACTAGAACCCCCGTCAAATTTCTCTACTTCGAACTTTGTTGAAAATGATGAAGACATCTTAACCCTAGATTATATGTAGAAACCCGAACCTTGCTCTAATACCAATTATTACGGAAGATCGTGGGTTAACTAGCACACAATCATATACAAAGCAAATAGAGAAGAAAAATCAACACAAGGATTTAACGAGGTTCGGCTAAGCCTAATCCTCGAGGCAGAAGCAGAGAGAGTTTTTCACTATAAATGAGAAGAAAAGCACAATACAATCTATAGAATCCCCAACTACAACCCCTATATATAGATCCCAAATAGTCCCAAATCTATAAGAGAAAGATTTTCTAATTTGACGAGGACTATATATTTTCCTTTCCCAAATCTATTAGGACAACGGGTTTTTCCTAAACCTATATGGATTATGGATTTCCTAAAAATACAAGGTAATAATTCAAGCCACAAAATAATAGAGATATCTCCTTTGTTTCCTCCTAGGAATGTTCTCTCGTACTTTGTTGAAATTGAGCGATTTTTTTGTCACAAAATTTGGCTCCGTAACCTTCGTCATACTTAGCTCCCGTTTGGTCGTACGTAGGTTTTAGCTTTAATTTTTCAAATTTCTTTTGGAAATGTTATTTGTTTATAAAATATGATCAATGGAAAAAAATTCAAAAAATTTCAAGTTCCCAAAAACTGGTATAGGATAGTTTTTGAGTGAAAATTTTCTTTCACTCACAAAACTTTAATTTTTTTTCCAAATAAAATGCATGTCCAAACATAACTTCAACTTTCAAAAGTTATTTTTCAGCACAACTTCAAAAACTCGTTTTCAAGTTTCAATCAAATTATCTATGTCCAACCGCTATCTTAGATAAGGTTGGTGATTTATTCGTTTAACAAAATCTTAGTGATTTTGGTGCAATAAAATAAAAATGAATGACCATCCATATAATTGAAAGATATTTCACGACTATTCGACTCAATAAATAAACATAATATCCGTATAGCCAATATACAACTTTACGAACATGTAGCTCAACAAAAAAGGCCCAGCTCCAATAACGTGACCGTTGTTTTCGTTTGCACCAAAATTTAGAGGTCTTCATACCAGGTTTTACGTGATCTTCCACACTTAAACACAACCAGCGTGATTGAGCATATAC
Organism: Nicotiana tabacum; assembly: GCF_000715075.1. Taxonomy (NCBI): domain Eukaryota; kingdom Viridiplantae; phylum Streptophyta; class Magnoliopsida; order Solanales; family Solanaceae; genus Nicotiana; species Nicotiana tabacum. Next base: position 108,489,454 of record NC_134080.1, on the reverse strand, counting down.
TATATTTCTATTCCATCTACAAAAAAAATGCAAATGGAGAGCCATGCAACTTAGAGAAAACACTAAATATATATTTCTTCCCAAAGTTCCAAAGAGCCAAAATTAAAACCAAAAATTGAAGAATTTAGCTGCTATTGTACGTGAGTTGATTACAGAATCATCAAGAAAATAAAATTTATACAGAAATTGCGCCAACAAAAGTAAGAGAAAAAAAGAAAGAAGAAGAAATTGATTTTAACTATTTTTCAATGAAACTTTATCCAGTATATATTTAGCTCAATGGTGAACGAAATAGTGCAAATAAATTTGTCAGTTTCGTTAGGAATTGTGTTGTTATCAAGTCTGGCTTCAATTTTTAAAATTTAGTTATAATTCAGCTGCTACAAATTCAGGCGGTATAAATAAAGACAAACTTATATAAGAGATTGATAATGCATTTAGTGAAGCTATTTGATAGAATCAAGATGGCATTCAACAAACAAAAATCTAATAGGTAGAATCTATTGAGACGAAGAAGAAGTTGGTTTTCATTTCATAATATACTGTTACACCGACTAACTATATTTAACAACCAAAACTAACACTTACGTGCCTCACATAAGTGAGCTTGTACATTGTCTAAAATACCCCTTTCGTTAATAGCTGTACCCCACAATACTCCCCCTCGAGTTGGAAAGTGGAAGATGTCTAACACACCAAGCTTGGAAACTAAGAAACCATGTTGTCTAGCAGTCAATCCTTTTGTTAAAAGGTCCGCTAATTGCAATAAAGAAGAAACATAACATGGATGGATGAGCCCTGTCCTGATTTTCTCCCTCACAAACTGACAATCTATTTCAATGTGTTTTATTCTCTCATGAAAGATAGGATTTCACAGAACAGAGAAACATGTTTGGATAGTTACTCCCAACTCTTCTAGTATTCTAGTTAGCCAAGTAATCTCTGCGGTTACAACAACCATACTTCTGTACTCAACTTCTACTGAGCTCCTGCTCACTGTTTGTTGCTTCTTTGACTTCCAAGGTATCAAAAAATTATCTAACTTCACAACATAGCCTGTCACATATCTTTATTTGTTGAGGCATGATGTCCAATCTGAATCACAATATGCATTGAGATTGTTAGTGAATCCTGCTTCCATCAATAGTCCTAGTCTTGATGCTCCCTTTATATATCTTACTACTCTTAGAGCTGCTTCTATGTGTGACTGTTTGTGATTTTGCATAAATTGACTCAAAGTTTAGACTACAAAGCTTATGTCATGCATGTTAATAGTTAAGTATATAACTTCCCTATCAAACATTAATATACTGAGTTGTCCTCCAATTCTAAGTCATTTGTCTTCCTAATACAAGTGTTACTTCACTGTTGTCAATTTCTGCTTCAACTCTATAGGAGTGGCAACTATATTTTCACAACTTAAACTTCCTTCTGAGATTAGTTCTAACTTCTAAGGCAAACTTCCTTTGATTGAGTAAGATCCCCTTCCTTGACCTTGAGACTTCAAACCCAAGGAAATATCTTAGCTGACCTAAGTCCTCAACCTTGAACTTGCTATGAAGGGTTGTCTTAGCATCATTCACTAGGTTGTGACAGCTCCCGGTAATAAGCAAATCATCTACATGAACTAATATGATGACCCACTCTTTTCCTTGTTGCTTTATGAATAAAGAATGATCAAAGGCACTTTGGTTATAGCCACTATGAATTAGTGCATCAGTAAGTTTTTATGTTTCATTGTCTGGATACCTGTTTGAGTCCAAAGAGGGATTTCATAAGCCTACATACTTTCATCTCCCTCTGCTTGTGAATTCCTTGAGGCAACTGCATGTAGACCTCTTCATAGAGGTCTCCTGCAAGAAAGCATTGCTAACATCCATTTGGTATAAATGCCAACCTTTTGCAGCAACTATGCTTATAATGATTCTTACTGTGACCATTTTTGTCATAGGTGAAAATATGTCATGATAGTTTAGTTCTTCCTTTTGATTACACTCCTTTGCAACTAGCCTTGCTTTATACTTCTCTACCTCTCTATTAGCCTTGTATTTAATTTTTTACACCCATTTTGACCCAAATTGCTTCCCAGCTAGTAGGTCTACTATCTCCCAATCCTGTTGCATTGCATCAACCCACCTGCTATAAGTTAAAGTCTCTTGAAAAGTACTAAGCTTTGATACCATGATAGATACTAGATTGCATGCACAAACGAAGATCTAATAGGAATAATCTAGAAGATTCAATGAATTGAGAGGAAGAATAAGAAGTTGATTTTAATTTCGTAATATACTGTTACACCGACTAATAGTATTTAACAACCAAAACGAACACTTACATGCCTCACACATGTGAGCTTGTCCATTGTCTAAAATACCCCTCTTTTTAATAACTTTACTCCTCAGTACTATTGATAACAATAGATGCGGTATAATAGGTAATATTTTAAACTATAAAGGTTCTATAGAATCAGGTTTACAAGGACAAATAGATAAATGTTAGTGAAATGAAGAACTACACTGTGCATGAAAAGTTTCATTTAAGGTGAAGCGATCAAGTGCAATAAGGTATAATAAAATTTGTATATTGTGCTATATCTTTGTAGAAATAAGTATAAATATGTATATTGATTGAGTGATTCATGTAGTGTGTGTATGTGTTTTATGGATATGTATTATTGCGTATAAACCTATATACCAATGTATATTGTTTGGATAATTAATTATTGTGCATAACATAATATATTTTGTGGATATGTTACTCTATATAAATTTATATATAATAGTTAAAGCTTACACAATTAAATGGTCGAACTCTTGAAGTCTTTTATGCTTCAAGAGAGAAAAAAGTAAATGAAAACATATGAGAGATATGTTATCTCTAACGACCTTATCGGTCGTTTTTAGTTATAGAACCACATTCCCTTATTTGAGACTTTTTATAAGTTCATTTGGTATTTTTTTACATGTAGGTTTGGGCGATTCGGGTCTTGAGAAGTTTGAGAGTAATTTTCGTTTCTAACTATAAGCCTTAAGTTAAGAGAACTGAACAAAGTTAATATTATGAGGTAAAGATCAAATTGGTGATTGAAGGTCCCGATATGTTTGTTTAATAATTTTGAACTTGTACATATGTTTGGTTTAGAATGCGAGGGGCTTGATCAAGTCCAAGTCACACCCCAATAAGGGATATGAAATAGTCGTTTGCAATAATTATTACCCAATGCGAGTAGGGGTCAAACCTCAAGGAGTTTAATAAAGGTGTTATCATTAAACAGTTAAGCGAGCAACTTGATATAACTCAATTTATTTCTCAAATAAAAGTGGTGTATCAACTTCACTAATTAAACTAGGATGAAATAAACTGGCAAATACATAATAAGCAAAATATTTTAGAAGTTGTAAGAAATGGAGAAAATCATAGACTTGTAATCTTAACCTAGGTATAAACCTAATGGGTTGTAACGACCCAACCAATCATTTTGAGCTTTAAGGTTCTGTTCACTGATTCGTTATCTTGAGTCGCTTCATATTGTGTATTATGACTTGCATGCATGGTCGAATTTGATTTTCGGATGTTTCGGGAGGAATTTGGATGAGTGATTCTAACTTTAGAAGTTAAGTTGAAAATATTGACCGAGGTTTACTTTGGTAGAAACGACTCCGAAATAGTTTTTTGATGGCTCTTATAGATTCATATTGTGATGTTAGACTTGGGCGCATGCCTGGAATCGAATTTGGAGGTTCGTAGGTTGATTTCTGTTATTTTTCCGAAAGTTAGCAATTTAAAGGCTTAGAAATTTGATAAGTTTGATCGTAGGTTGACTTCATAGCTATCCTATTGGGTTTTTTGTTTCAGGACTTGTAATAGGTCCGTTTATTCATTTGAAACTTGTCTGCAAAGTTTGGCGTCATTCCGAGTTGATTTGATAGGAATCAGACGCGCGATTGTGTTTTTTGAAGTTCTTGAGTTTCATGTTGATTTCATGTGTTTTGGAGGCCCGATTCACGGTTTTGGATGTTATTTTGATGATTTGATCACCTGAACGAGTTCATATTATGTTTTTAGACTTGGAGCACCGAGCGCTCGGGTGAGTTTTGTATGCGTTTCGGAGTGCTTGGAAGAGTTTTAATGTTGTTGGTGTTGATCAGATGCCTCATGACTCGCATTTGCGAGATATGGATCCTAATTGCGATAATAGGCCTAGTCTGTTGGGTTTGAATTATGAACCCAGAGTTCACATTTGCGGTGATGGGGCTGGGTATGCTGTTTCGCATTTGTGATCAGACAGGTCGTATTTGCGAGGTGTCTATGGTTCGCATTTGCAAACATAATGTCGCATTTGCGACTTCAGCAGGGGTGTGAGGCATTTCACTTTTGTGATAATGTTCTCGCATTTGCTGGTCGCAATTGTGACACCTGCGACTGGACATAAGAGCTGAGAGATGGTATTTTGGTCTCATTTTCATATTTTGGAACCCTAGACTCGGTAGGAGGTTATTTTGAAGAGGGATTTTTATCTACAATCATTGGGTAAGTGATTTTGTTCAATTTTCAACTATTTTACATGATTATATGTGAGTTTTAACATCAAAGTTATGTGAATCAAATTGACAATTGGGGAAACTTTGTCTATATATTGAAAAATAAAAAATTGAGTTTTGAGAGTCGATTTGGACTCGAATTTGAAACAAAATACATGTATAGACTCGTGGGGCCATGGGTAATCAGAATCTACTCTTGGACCCGGATTTTGATTGGGTGGGCTTGGGGTTGACTTTTGAGCAATATTGTGTAAAGTTCATAGCTTTAATTATTGGAATTGATTTTTCTTGCATTATTTGATGTTATTGAGTTGATTTTGATTAGATTTGAGCCAATCGGAGGAGAATTGTAAAGAGAAAACTATTTTAAAATGTTGATTGAGGGCTTTTGAGGTAACTATCTTGCCTAACGTTATGTGGGGGAACTATCTTGTAGGGATTGATTTGTTTGTACTATTTGAACTACGTGAAAGACGTTTACACGAAGAGATGAGTGTGTACATGGCTTATAAGTGGGAATTTGATAGGTTCAAACTCCTAGGTTCTTATGTACATTAAAATAAAGCTGTATTATCATGTTATATCCTCCATTGCTAAATTTACCACATGTATTTTTTGAAGTTGATTGGTTCATGTCCTATCCTTTGTTGTCAAAATATACTTTTATATGCCATACTTGAAGTTGTTGCCTCCTTTATTTCTATGTTATCTCTTCCGTAATCGATTATACTTAATTGAAGTTATTGTTATCTCTTTCATTGTTGTCATATCCTTATTTGAAGTCATTGTTACTTGTTATCTCTCTTATTGTTAAGTTGTACCTATTTGGAATCATTGTACTTGTTATCTCTCTTATTGTTGAGTTACTCTTATTTGAAATCATTGTTACATGTTATCTCTCCAATTGTTGAGTTACTCTTATTGACATCGTTGTTATACACTATCTCTCTCATTGTTGAGTTATTCTTGCTTGAAACCATTATTACTTGTTATGTCTTTCGTTGTGAGCTCGTTCTTCTGTTCCTTGTGTTTTGTAATTCTTGTGTTGATTCACTTGCCGTACTCCTGTGTTATTGTTGTTGTTGTTGTACTCAGGGTTTCTTGAGCCGAGGTCTATGTGTGGTTGTGGTATTCGAATTGTCTTGAGGAAACATCGTAGTATATGAGCACATGTAGTGTGAGTTATTATATTGTGTATTTATGTTTTTGGCACACGTGATAATGTTGAGAGAATTTGTTTGGGGTGTTCAGACGTGAGTTATCCGTGCTATTGTTATTATTAATATTTCACATGTGGAGTGACAAGGCGGGCTATATATATGGGTTTGCGCATGTGGCGAGACAAGACGAGAATATTATTATGCGCATGCGTCAAGACAATGGAGGCTATGTCGAGGATGAATTGTGATGACTTGTGATTGCCTGGGGGCATTGTTGTTGATAATATTTGTATAGTGATGTGCTTACTTTGTGTGATCATGCATTTTATGTTTTATTGTGTTGTTTCCGATGTACCATTCGATGTCTTTGATCTTGCTTTTTGCTAGAGTTGTGATAGAACACTTGCACAAGCATACACCGTAGTTAGTCGCTCATACTAGTCCAAGAAGATGAACCTTGATGTTTATTGATCATTTACATGTATTCTTGTATACTTGCCTTTTGTGTGTGAGTTATGATATTAGAATGTGATTTGTCCGTGTAGATATGAGATATTTTTGTTATTGGCACGTGAGTTATCCGTGCGATTATGAGATATTGTTACTGCTAGCACATGAGTTGTTTGTGCAGATATGAGATATTATCACTCTCTTGGCACATGAGTTGTCCATACAGATAGGAGGTGTTAATGGTATTGGCACATGAATTGTCCATGCAACACGTGAGTTGTCTATGTGGTTGTGATTTGTAATGTGGGCAAAAAGATGCTAAGTGACTCGAGTTCGTGTTTTGAGATCCGTGATTTGTGATTATGAGGTGTGGTACTTCGGGAAAGTCCTTGTATAAACCTTGTGTGAAAGAATATGTTTTCTTGGGTTGTTACCTATTTTTCCCTTACTTGGTTTCACCAGACTTTAATTGTATTCTGCTTACTTTACGGCATTATTACCTATCGCTCCTTATTGTAAATTGTGGTTCTAGTTCTTATTGCAAGTATTGTAACATTATCCTTACTGTGTTTAGCTTTATATTGATTTTTCATGCTTGTACATGTTATTATGTCTAGTAGGTATCTTGACTGTACCTCGTCACTACTCCACCGAGGTTAGTCTTGATATTTACTAGGTACCGTTGTGGTATACTCATGATACGCTTTCTACATATTTTGTGCAGATACATGTGCCTCAGAGCTTGTTAATCATTAGATAGTTGATCGAGTATTGTTGAGGAGGCCTCAAGGTATGCATGCCGCCGCGTTCGTAGGCTTCACAGTCCCCTTCTGAAATTTACTTTGTACTGTTTATTCCTATTTTAGAACAGCTGTACTTAGGAATTTCTAGTAAACTCATTGGAGCTTATGACTTGTACTACTGGTTTTGGAATATTACATACCTACCTTGGATTTGTTGGCTTTATATAGAAATTTCTGACTCATATTTAATAGTTAATCTGTTATTAATTCAGTAAGTGTTGGTCTTACCCAGTCTTAGAGAATATGCGCCATCACGACTTGGAAAGATTTTGGGTCGTGACATGGGTAAAGTCAATTATGATTCTTGTTAGATCGGGGTTGTTATGACTCTTTAATACTCAAGTACTCACTCAATATCTCTCTATTAAGGACTGATTATGACCAATTTAGCTTTCTCAAATCCAAATGGGTAGCTATAAGTGCAAATTGATTATGAGCCCAAGTTGGATTATCATTATCTCTAGTTCAAATCCGTTAATTAAACTAATCAATAACTCAATTAGTTTAATTTCATGTTAGCCAAGATTCCTAGTCTAAGTCCCTCTTTCTCAAGCAAGAACAACATTAAAAAGGGAATCAATATTTGCAACCATCAATTCTAACTTTAAAGCATAAATCAAGGCTAAATAACACTTAACCCAATCAATATCAAGCATAATACTAATAATCCATATGATTTACATATTACGGTTGGATCACAACCCTAGATAAAAGTCTAGCTATTCATAATAAAAGGCATAGAAAGATGAAAATAAGAAGAAATCCATGACATAAAGTCAAAAATAAAAGAAAGAGTGGAAGATCTTCTCCGATTGTAGCTCACACTTGCTCAAAATAGCTAAAAGTAACTAATTCCTAGCTGCAACAGTTAAAAGATGCCCTAAAGAAGTCATAAAGTTCTATTTATAGGGCTTCTGAAATCTCTGACAAAAAACCCTTTAGAGGAATTTGTGGCCGCACTATCAACTTTTGTGGTCTGCACTTTGTTGGGTTGACATTGCAAGTGCTTTCAGTAGGGGAAGTTCTGTCGCACTACAGCTTTTGTCGCCGCACATCAGCTTTTGCGGCTGCATTTTGAGTTTTGCAGATCACTTTTGAGGAGGCTTCAGAATTATCCAACTTCTCATTCTCTGATCTTTCAAGCTTGTTAGTGCGAACCTGTTTTGTGGACCAAGTGCGACCGCACATTTTTTTCTATGGACCACATTTTTGCCTAAAGTTCTAGAAGCTTCACTTCTCCTTCTGCGGCCATATTTCTTCTTTTGTGGACTGCAATTGATTTTGCGGCTGTAGCTTTAATTCTGCAGACCGCACTTTTCTCAACACTTCTCTTCTTCGCTGCATTTGGCTAAAATATCTCATTTTTGAGTTATTTTTCTTCATTGAACTTATACTTTCCAGCAAACCTGCAATTCAATCATTTTCATTAGATTAGGGGACAAAATCAGTACTTTTGGACTAAAAACTATAGCAAAAAGGCACTAATAAGTGGTTAAAATTCACAGTTATCAACTCCCCCAAACTTAAGTCTTTGCTTGTCATCAAGAAACTAGATTAGCATCCTCTTGGCCATACTCTATTGTCATTTCAAGGAGTCACCCACAAGTCACTTATACTCAGTTGGGACCAATAATTATCTACAATACTCATGCATTTTGAACAAGGTGTCAAATTTTTCAAAATGATGCAACTTGCTCATCTCATGTAATTCTAGTGTGATGTTTGAGCCTCAAGGGTTAATTTCATTCATCATGGATTCTTGTTCTTTCATGCTAATCATGGTGGACTCCAAACTCTTCCTCTTCTACCTTCCATTTACATTGCTCACTTCGAGATTCAACATTCAATTTCTAATAAAGGTTTTACTCTTTTCTCACAAAAAACACAAGTTAAGCTTCAAATACCATAGTCTTGCCCCTTATGTAAACCTACACTAATGTAAGCACATTCGGCTTGAAATCAAATAGGACTTTTTTGGATTGTATTGAAGGCTTTTGGTTCTAGGTAGGATAGTATATGGATACAGTGGTTACAACTTTACTTAAGTACTTCACTCATCAATTCTTGGCTCACATTTTGTCATAAAACATCATAGAGAGAACCCTCGAAGGTCATTCTTCTTTTTAGAGGCTAGAGAGACTTGCCATCACTCTTTATTGACAATTTCATTCATTTTCTTCCTTAATTTTATGCTAGAGATACTCATCTCACTCTATTTCATCAATCTCCCTTTTTGGGCCCCTCTATTTCATCAATCTCCCTTTTTGGGCCCCTTTGTGTTCATAATAATTGATTTTTTTATATATGAAGATCATTTCTTTTCTTTCTCATTCATGCCTTGGTATCCCTTTCGAATTCTCAAATCTCCCCCAAAGTTAGTCTTTGAGACGCATGCTAAATATGAGTACTTAGGAAGGTTCGGGTGTCAAGAGGAGATTATGATCACAAGGTGAAAGACTTATAGCAAGGTTGCCAAAAGAAAAAGGCTAAAGGCTCAAAGGGGGTTGACTAATCATAAAGAGGCAATTGAAATCTCAAACGGTATAAGGAAAGCCTACAATCATCTTTCGAATCACGCAAACTCAAAATTTTGCCTTGAAGCACATTCAGGGCAAGTTCTAGATTATCCACTTAAGCACTTGGATTATCAACAAAATTTCACCTCACATCTCATACAATTGAGTTAAAAGATCTCCATGGTCTACTCAACCACCTAATGATTATTAAAGACAACTGAAAAACCTCAAAGTCACTTTACAAGATCTACTTCCTCAAAAACGATTCACAACAACCTTGTCTTAAACCATAAGCGTTCATTTAAGTATGTTAGTTCCACATGAAGCATAAATAACCTGTTTTCATGAAAGAGCTTGATTATGGCTTTAATTCATTGCTAGTTACTACTACTATTACCTAAACATGTAACAGACTAATTCCCTTAAGGATGTTGTCACACTATCCATCCTCAGGAAAAGTCACCCGATTCACACATGAGACCACATTTGAAAAGAACCATGATGTTAAGAAAACCAAAGCCTTATTGATAATTTACAAAAAAGATAAAAGAATAACTATTACACTAGCAAAACTTAACTTTTGATTAGTATTAAATGTATCAAACTACTATAAAATATCAAAATGTATCATCAAATTATTACATCCTAATTTCAGTAATCAAATCAATCAGATCCTTCCACCCCACCCCACCCCCCACAAAAATAAAAGTAATCATTGTCCCTAAATGTTTAACAAAAATAGAATCAAAGAGTAGAGTGGGGAAAAGAAACTCCCTAAACATCGTCAGTCACTTGGGTATCACCCGGTGGTTAGTCCTAGCCGGCTCAGCTAACTGGATGGTATAATCATCCATGGGAGCTGCCTGAAATGTGAACATGTCATGCACCGCAACACCATTATTGGATGCAAGGCAGGGATCCTCAGTGTGAGTAATACGGTCATCCTGAATCTGATCTAGGTATGGATGGTCGGGGTCAATCAGCATATCAAACGACAAGTTATCTGCCTCAACTATTTGTTTCATTTCAGCCTACAGTGTGTCGACTGACTTTTTGTTGGCCTAAGTCTTTCTCATCTTCTTCACCTACTTGGTCAACCTTCCGATCATAGCACCATGCTGAACCAAAGTATCTATGACCACTTTCTGGTTGTCCAGGATCTTTGTAAGCTTCTCAGAAGTGTTAGAAGTATCTGGCTGTGTAGAGGGCTGCCCAAAAACTGCACGAGATAGCTTTCATGTAGCTATCTGCATCCAATTGTTGATAGTTACCAACATTTGAGAAACCCACAAAGCAGATAAAGGGCCAGTAGGCATAGGCACATGACTAAGAGCTGGTGTAGGTAGTGGAGCAGAAGCTGTTGGTGGCCCAGAATCAATATCCATGGCATGAGTGGAAGGTGCAGTGGAAGATGAGGGATATCACTACTACTATAGGTTCATCAGACTGGCTAATAGTAGTGGCAGGCAGGCTGGTCTTTTTTGACGTCGAGTTTCTGGGGTCTTGCAGTTTGTATAGGTAAAAGTGGCCAGTTGGCTTTATCTTGGTGTCAAATGGTCAGGACTACACCTTTGCATCTATCAAGTACACCGCGATAGTGTTAGGGTACTGGAAGGAGGTGTTTGCCTGTTGTGCTACTAAAGTCATATTGGCCGACATCAAGGCACCCACATTAATTAGGTACCCGGCCAATGATAGATGCTACTAGCACTGCCCTTTCCAAAGGTAGATGATTTTCATGTAAGCATGGATCAAGTCTGGTACACACAAATGTTTGCCAACCATTTTCCTTTAAACTCAAGGTCTTGCGGAAGATTGCCGCTCTGGCACCTATCCAAGGAGGAGTAGGCCCTAGTGCAAGAATCTCAGTAAACCAAGGTCGGACTTCTTCCTTCTCAGCTAGCTTGGCAAGGTTCTTTTTTGCTCAACATCCTCAAGTCCCAGATATGCATTCAATGTTCTCTAATCAAATTTAACCTCGAGGTTGCACACTTTGGTAACCTTTGTCCCTTTGACAATGTGTGTTGTGCTGGCATAAAACTCCCGGACAAGATGCTCTTTGACATCAACAAGCGCTTTAGTGAACTACATCTTGTAGTGAACTGCTTTAAAACTGCCAGATTGTACTTGTCTAAATCTTTGGTGAGGAATTATCGCTCATAAGTTAAGGACCTTACTTGCCATCCCTTTGTGAAATCAATGAAGGAATTGTAGCTCAGAAATATATCATCCCAGACCATATTCTTCTTGGTCCTCTCTTCCCCATCCTTTGCAACCTTTCCCCCTTTTCCGTCATCGAGGTCATTATCAGAATCAAAGTCAGGTGTAGTTGTATTGGGCTCATGGCTAGTGCTGGCTATGCCTTGGGAAGTGGAAGGCTCAGCTTGCGGCTTAGACTGCCCTTATGGTTAAGATTTCTCCTGATTGCGCTCTTCAAATTGAGGCAATGAGTTGCCTTCAAAGGCCTCCCAAGATGGGACATATGAATCAGAGTCTGATAAGCTTCTTCCTCTCCCCTGGCCAGATTTTTACTTCTTAGCATTCATTTTCTGTACACTAGGTGGCAATGCACCTCTACCTCTACCTTTGCCTTGGCTACCCCGACCCTTTGAAGTCTCAGCTATTTCTCTTGATCGTACCATTATCTGCTGACACACAAAGAGAGTTTTCAGTGGTTATACAAGTCATTTACATGAGGTACAAAGTTGTTATAAGTCATTTTAACAGTAGGGAAAGCATAAGAACATGAGTGACTTCAATATCAAAGATTTATAGGGCATGGTGGTTGTGCGGTCTACAAAAGTCCATCCGCGGTCCACAAAGTGGAAGTGTGGTCCACAAAATTCCAAGTGCGGCTATATTTTAGTAGTTTTGCATCACTCTCAGAGAGAAGTCTTTAAAAGACAGTGTGGACATGCTTTTGTGGTTGCAAAAATACAACTTCGGTCCCAAAAATTAAAAGTGCGATAGAAGTACTCAGGCTGCAGAGAAGAAATTCTCTAAAGGATAGTGCAGACTTGTACCGCGACTGCAAAAATCCCCCAGTGGTTTGCATAATTAAGTTGCAGCCGCAAAGCTCAGGTAATCAACCAGGTGGCTCAAACAAGCAATTGCGGGCCGCAAAATTTCAATTGTAGTCCACACAATCATGAATTGACGAGAATCAGACAGTTATGAAGCCCTGTGAAAATTTAAGCTATGCAATTTTGGTGAATATAACTGAGCAACAGACTACCTGCATGATAGTGGCAATCCTAACCCATTTTGAGTATGATTTCAAAAATAACCCATTCTTAATTTACCCCACATAGAGTAGATAAAGGGATGTAACATAGATGACCTAAAAATAAGTTAAATCAAAATTCAAAAGAAAATTAAACAAGATTAAAGTGTGCCATACCAGAATGTGCTAGTGAAAGTATTGAAGATTGGAATGTGAGTGCATGAAGGTGGGCAACCGTGCCTACAAGTGAGTCCTTAGTAAAAATATTGCTGGTTAGGTCAAACTGTGAAAAGTGTAAAAGGGGGACCTATTGTTCTATTTTTACTTAACCCTGGGTTGGATCAGAGGGAGACAGAGAGAGAGAGAGAGAGAGAGAGAGTGCGGCCACAAAATTCCAATTGTAGGTCCGCACTCGGTTACCTGGGTGGTAGAGATCCTAAAGTTGTGCGGTCCGCACTTTACAACTGTGACTGCACTTAAGCCAACTTGCTATAGTGACCTCTCTAAAGGTGCTCTCATGCGACCGCACAATTTGTCATAAGCCACAAAATTAGCTCTGCACTGTTGCGAAGAAAGTTTAGAGACTCTTCATTTTGTCACTTGGGTTGCCACTGCATTTGTGGTCAGCAATCAAAATCTGCAGCTGCGGTCCAACTTTTGCTGCTCATAGTCTATCTTTGTGGTTGCATAAATAATAGTGTAGTCTGCAGAATCCCGTGCAGTGCTATAACCTTTGCCATCTCATAACACCTTCACTGGTTAGTGCAACACACCCAAACATGATAAAAAACAATAAACAACATCTATACTAAGAATTGAATTAAAGATAAAAAGGAAAAGAGCCTGGGTTGCCTCCTGAGAAGCTCCTTGTTTAACATTGTGGCACGATGCAATGTCATAGCACCCTCAATTGAAGTAAAGAACTGCCACACATGGATTTCACCAACTTTTCCCAAGTAATGCTTCACTTGATGACCATTTGCTGGAACTATTTGATTGTTCTTATTCTTCAAGTCCAATGCAGCAAAATGAGTCACACTAACTATTTCAAATAGACCACTCAACTTTGATTTAAGCTTTTCGAGAAACATTCTTAATCTTGAGTTGAACAAAAATACTAGATCACTAGCTTTGAACTCCTTGTTCCAAATATACTTGTCATGAAAGTACTTCATCTTTTCTTTGCATAAGGATAAACTCTGATATGCATGATATTGGAATTCATCTAGTTCATTCAAATGTGCAACTCGCAGTTAGCAGCTGCATTCCAATTAAGATTTAGTTTCTTCAAAGACCACAATGCCTTGTGCTCTTATTCCACTGGAAAATTACATGCTTTTCCATACATCAACTGATATGGGGATATTCCGATAGGTGTTTTGAGTCCGTTCTATATGCCATAGAGTATTATCAAGATTCTTAGACCAATCCAACCGATTTGCATTCACCGTCTTTTACAAAATACTCTTTAGCTCGCGGTTGGAAACTTCCACTTGACCAATTTCTTGTGGATAATAGGGGTTGACACTTAGTGACACGTATATTCCAAGCAAAGTGTCAAAGGCCTTGTGGAAAAAGTGCGACCCTCCATCTCTTATGATTGCCCTCGAAGTCCCAAACCTTATGAAAATGTTCCTCTTCAAGAAATAAATAACACTTCTGACCTCGTTATTCGGTAAAGCAACAGTTTCAACCTATTTAGACACATAATTCACCGTGACCAAAATGTAGGTGTTACCAAAAGAACTCATAATAGGGCCCTAAAGTTAATATCCCAAACATCAAAGTTATCAATATCCAAGATGATTGTAAGGGGCATCTCATGTTTCTTTGAAATCCCATCGGCCCATTAACATTCATCACATATTTTTACCAAATCATTTGCATCATTGTAAAGAGTAGGCTAATAGAACCACAATGAGTACCTTCACCGCCGTTGTTGTTCCCACATTATGACCATCATAATGTGAAGAATGGTCATCCCCAAGAATATCACTTTGTTTCGCATTTGGCACACATCTCCTAATCACCCCACCCGTGCAAATCCGGAAAAGGTACGGTTCATCCCAATAATAGTCTTTGCAATCTCTTGATCTTCTTTGTTCGGTTTGAAGTGAACTCTTCCAATATGATATCGCTAACAATGAAATTAGCCAAATCCAGGTACCTCTTCCGTTGAAAGTGCCAAAAGTGGAACATTGGGAAAAAGGTCATTGATCTCAAGGCCATCATGTGGCCTCCCGCCTCCAAATAAGATAAGTAGTCTGCCACTTGGTTTTCACTTATGTTCTTATCTTGGATTCAATATCAAATTCTTGCAATAAAAGCACTCATCTCATAAACTGAGATTTGGGTTACTTTTTGCTCATAGGATAATGATGTGCCGCATGACCTGTGTGCATAATGACTTTAGCACCCATCAAATATGGGAGGATCTTCTCAATAGCAAATACAATGGAAAGTAACTCCTTCTTCGTAATGGTATAGTTGATTTAGGCGCTATTCATGACCTTACTAGCATAGTAGACCGGGTGGAAAATATGTTCCTCCAAAACAGCCTCACCGTTACATCACTGGAATCACATGAGCTCAAATGGTAAACTTCAATTTGGAGATGTACTTCAAGTTGTTGTCACAATGAGCTTCAATTGTTCAAAAACTCTCATAGAATCATCATTTAAATAGAACTTGGCATCCTTCTCGAGGAGTTTTCACAGAAGGTTCACCACTTTAGAAAAATCATTAATAGATCTCCAGTAGAATCCCGTATGGCCCAAGAAACTCCCCACACCCTTTACCAAGGTAGGAGGTGGAATCTTATAAATCACTTCAATCTTCGCCTAATCTACTTCAGTACCATTCATTGAAATTTTATGTCCAAAGACAATACCTTCCTCAACTACGAAATAACATTTCTTCCAATTGAGTACCAAGTTCATTTCCTCAAATCTAGCTAACACCTTATCCAAATTAGCAAGGCAGTCATCAAATGAATCCCCAACAACCAAAAAGTCATCCATGAAGATCTCAAGGTAGTCTTATACCATGTCCATGAAAATAGCCATCATACGCCATTGAAAAATCACTGGTGCATTGCATAATCCAAAAGGCATCAACTTGAAAGTAAAAGGTACAACACGAGCATGTAAAAGTGGTTTTCTCTTGGCCTTCCGATGCAATAAGAATTTGGTTGTATCCCAAATAACCATCTAGAAAGCAATCGAAAGCATGGCTGTCCAACCTATTAAGCATTTGATCCATGAACGGGAGGGGAAAGTGGTCTTTCCTTGTGACTTTATTTAGTATTATATAATCTATGTAAAACCTCCAACCGGTGACCATTGTTGTCGGTATCAACTTATTCTTGTCATTGGTATCAACCGTCATGCCCCTTTCTTTGGGACATATTGAATTGGAGAAGTTCATGAACTATCGGCAATGGGGTAGACAACCCCGACATCCAACCATTTGATAATCTCCTTTTGGACCACCTCTTGCATATCTTCATTGAGTTTTCTTTAATATTAAATAAATGGTTTAGCACCATCCTCCAACTTGATCTTATGTTTGCAAAATGCGGGGCTTATACCCCGAATGTCTGCCGAACTCCAACCAATAGCTTTCTTCCTCATTTGTAGGGCCGTCAATGTGGAATCCACTTGCTCACTAGTCTAATAAGAAGAAGAATAACTGCTAAAGTAGAACAAGGGCCAAGAAACTCATATTGAAGGTGGGGTGGCAATGGCTTCAACTCCAAGATAGGTGGCTCTTTGATTGAAGGCTTTGAAGGAGGAGTCTTTCTATTCTCAAGATTCAATGATAAAGCATGCATAGTTGTAAGGACCCATTTCCTTGCAAGGTGTTCACACATTACATGAAACCATCCATCCCATCACTATCAAAATTGAGGAAAACGGCCTCCGACATGTCCCAACATTGATTGTGGCACTAGTATCATCAATAATAGGATTGGTTGCCAAATCCACGAAAGAGCACACCTCATTGCTATTTGGTTGACGCATAGACTTGCACACATGAAATACCACTTGTTCATCACCAATCCGGAAAGTGTGTTTGTCGTGCCCCTTTTTTCCTTTTTTTTGACGGGGAAGTCCGGGTTTCGACGTTCATGGGGAAATAACTCGTTTCCTTTTGGGAATCGGGTATTTGAAGAGTCGCTACCTAACGGATTATGGTGCGTTAGGGCACCTAGAGCGATTAGCTCTTGGACTAGTTTGCATTACCAGAGATTAGGGTAAGGGCTCGAAATAACCTTGAGGGGAAGGTGTTAGGCACCCCTCGCGGTCCACAACGGTGGATCCCGACCGAACTTAAACTATGTGAATTAGTCGTTTTAACAATAAACAGTTTTAACACATACTTGCAAATAAAGGCATGTTTTGACATTCTAAGTGCATGTATGATTCAAGTAATGAAAACAAGGGAAAATGTTTGAACAATTTACACATATGTAAAGGAAAGTAAATTCATTTTTTCAACAACGGGAGTTGGGAAAGAGGGGTCCTAGGTTAGTTAGCCTACATGATCATACCCACACAATGCCCGGTAATCACTCCTCAATGAGGGGCTACATGTGACATTAGCGCGTAGTCATCATATCCTTACTACCCAATTCCCTCCCCTTGGTCATTGCTTAAAGCATTCTAGGAAACTTGAAAGATATCCTATGCGTGCACTACCCGTCCCTTCCTTGTGGCCCTGGAGGTATTTAGGACCTCTAATTTAGGTAATTCTATACCATCCTAAGGTACTTAAAGGAGAAACGTCTAGGCGTCAATCAAAACAGTTAGGACTTCATTAAAGAGATAACAAATAAAGGCTCACATCTTTACCTCCACAAACAGAACAAGTAATTGCACGTCTCAAACAATAGTTTCAGGTATTTAAGAGAAACCTTAGAGCATGATATCTAGGTAATCAGAGAGTATATAGTATTGAATTAGGACCAAAGTGTCAAGGACCTATTCAGCTTGCCTACTGATATTAGACCTGTTGAATATGAGCAATAACAAATAACAGAGCATAGTTTTACAGTTGCAGGGTTTTTAATCGCCCTATAGACTTGCCTATGCGTACAATAGTGATGTCCTATGAGCATGGTATCTATTACTAATTAGGAATGCAGTAAAACATTAAACGATTTTAAACGGGGAATTTGAATCCTATAGGCATTCTTTCTAGTGATATTGATTAACATGAAAAGAGTAGGTTATTTAATTAAACTAATTCAGAACTGATCAAACATGCATTGAAGTTAAACTAAAGTGGTTTTAGATCTTATAGGCATGATTTCTAATTAAACATAAGGCGGAGCAAACAGAATTTATTTGATCAAAGCGAAATCCCTATAGGCATGATTTCTATTAAAACTGATTTAGACCCTATAGGCCTGATCACTATTATGTAAAAAGTAAAGCAGTCATAATTTATTCAAAGCAGATCCTATAGGCATATTATCTAACACACACATTTGAATCGAAATGGACCCTATAGGCATGTTATCTACCCAAACTTTACCCACAGTATGTGACTACCCACCCCTTTTCACTTATAACCCCAATCTTTGTCTACAACAATTATTACAGACCAAGAATTGAATATAAATTATATAAATAGAATAGAAGCTAAGCTATAGGGAGCCCGAAGCAGGCCCAAAACAGTCATGGTGTACCAAGCCTTTACTGGTCTCAAATGCCCAAAGTTCCATAGCCCAATTCATGTCTAGGTGTGTCAGAGTTCCCCAAGGACCTCAAGGATCCTGGGCAGTGCTTACACCCAAACTTTCCTCAAATAAAGACTGATTATGTGCAGTGTGGAAGTGCCAGCCCTGATATGCCAGAGTTCAGAGAGATCTCAAGGGTCTCAATGTAGTACACATATCAAAGGGGCAGGACTTAGTAATCTAAGAGTAAAGTGAGAGTGCGTGATGATTTGAAAGAGTATGGTAATGTCACGACCCAAACCGATGGGCCACGACGGGTGCCTGAGTCCAACCTATCAAACACCCCTAAGTATGCATCTAAGATATGAACCTAAATAACATCTGCCGCATTACGAAAATAACATACGTGAAGGAAACCTGCCATCAAGGCATATGTACGTATACATGCTGAATACAGTAGGCGAGCCGGCAAGGCTGCTATAGACAACTATACATCCAAAACTGAAAGCCGATAAGGCCACACACAACCCAACTAGACATACTGTCCACAGACCTCTAACAGAAATATAACTATACAAAGATGGGACTGAGCCACATCATACCTATATATATATACACACACACACAAACGTATCGTACGAAAATCAAAAGCAGATCCGGATCAAATGGAGCACACCAACTCTCGCTGATCAGGGATCCTAAGGAAAGGGGACCGTCAACTTGCCTACCTGCACCTGCGGGCATGAAACACAGGCCTCGTGAAATAGGGCATCAGTACGAAAAATGTACTGAATATGTAAGGCATGAAAATTAGTACGTAAAAGACATAGATGAAACATGGAATACAGAAACGCATCTTTAAATCTGAATAAATTTGTAAATTTTGAAACATTTATAATGTCATGCACGTGTGTATAAATGTCGTGTCATGCATAGGTATGGGTGTACATAATATCATCTAGCCACTGAGGGCATCCCATCATATTGTCTCGGCCACTATGGGCAGCATCATCAACATATACCAGCTGATCAGGTGGTGGTGCGTATATAACGCTGTAACCTTTTCCCATATCCCATATACATATATTTACATATATACGCGTATATAACACCATCTGGTCATGGGTCAATGCACATGAATGAAATGCATGAAAAATACGTAATAATCTCAATAATTTCTTCTGGATAAACTTTTCCAACTGCGTATTATTTTGAGACCCATGAACAGAAGATAATAATAATTCTCATATGGAAATAAGAATATAGACACCCCGACTATTTCTATGAATAGAATAATTTATGAAAACTATGTGTTTGGTCGTTTCTTCAGTATAATTTGAACCATGCCAAAAGAAAGAACGGAGGGCCTTAACATACCTGTTCCTTGAATTATTTGCATGAAATGAAGCTTCTGCTTCTTTGAACTTGAACAAAATTGACGCTTGCTACTGTTTGTATTTGGCAATGGAAGTAAAAATGGGACTTTGCTTTCAAGGTCAGAAAGCAACGTTCTAAGCCTTTTAAAATGAAGTGAAATGGATTTTTGGAATTCAGAAAGCAAAGCCACGTTATTGTTCTTCAGGCTTTAAATATAAAGTCTTCAAAATAATGATCAGAAAGTCTTATTTGCTAAGACTCAAATCTTAGTCATTTTCATAATTAGCCATTTGGCAAAAGTGACTACTTAGTCACTTCCAATTTCGTGGCTTCTTGTCACGTAGGGTGGGGGTGAGATGTTAATTTTTTTATCTACTTATTAATTAACTGAGTAATGTCCTGTTACCCGGTAATTAGCTAATTACTCGCATAATTTAAAAATTACCATAAATTACATAAAATTCTATTTATTTTTTTAAAATACTTCATATATATTTTATATATTATACTACCATCGTCATATGGTACCTTGCATGGTAATAGTTCATAATTATCGGGTATTATCGCTCGACCCGTATTTTATTCCAAATTGTCCACTTTCAAGAAACTTATTATTTTTAATACATGTACCCCTTTATCCTTCATAACACGTATTTATCGCTTATTATAAATAGCGTAAGTACGTTACCGTCAAGATGATCTCATCCTCGAGTTTACGTCGGTTAACTAAAAACAAAATTTTAACGTACGAAAACGCGAGATGTAACATCCTTCCCCCCTTAGAAACATTCGTCCTCCAATGTTCAACTCCCCGTGATCTATATAACTTCGGCAAGGTCGTATCTGTAACAACACCACTACCAACTCTCCCCGTATAAGCTTAATAACCCAACAACACACAGGATCATAATTATGAATAACGACAATGGCCTCACATGACCAACGACAATAACCAACACAAGAGTTTATACACGTACCTTATGATTATGACGTCTCAGTCGGACCCTTCTCTGGAAGATAAAATAAGTAGGGATATCTAGACTTCATGTTTTCCTCGGCCTCCCAAGTCATTTCTTCCATATCGTTGTTTCTCCAAAGTACTTTCATGGAGGCTACCTCCTTATTCCGCAGCTTGTGGATTTGTTGGTCTAGGATGGCAACCGGAACTTCCTCGTATGATAAGTTTTCTATAATCTGTACATCATTCGTGGGCATCACTCGGGTAGGATCGCCTAGATACATGAAAAATCGGATGGACAGACTCTAATTCTGAGGGCAATTCTAACTCATAAACTACTTGGCCCACTATCCGAATGATCCAATAAGGCCCAATATACCGTGGGATAAGTTTGCCTTTCTTGCCAAATCTCATCCCACCCTTCATCGGTGATACCTTTAAGAATACCAAGTTATCAACCTCGAACTCTAAGTTTCGCTGCCGCACATTAGAATATGACTTCTGACAACTCTGAGCTATCGATAGTCGATCCCGAATCAACTTTACTTTTCTACGGCTCGCCGAACCTGGTCTGACCCATGTAATCCAGATTCTCCAACATCAAACCACCCTATAGACGACTTACACTTCCATCCGTAAAGAGCTTCGTATGGAGCCATCTGAATGCTGGAATGGTAGCTGTTATTATATGCGAATTCAACAAGCAGCGGATGATCATCCCAGCTACCTTTGAAGTCCATTAAACAAGCTCGTAACATATCCTCTAGTGTCTGAATAGTACGCTCAGCCTGTCCGTCTGTTTGGGGATGAAATGTTGTACTAAGACTTACTTGAGTCCTCAATCCTTTTTGGAAGGACCTCCAGAAGTTAGCTGTAAATTGAGCTCCTCTATCCAAGATAATAGATCCAGGGACACCATGCATTCGTACTATTTCCTTAATATAAAGTCTTGCATAATCCTCTAAGGAATATGCAGTTCTAACGAGAAGAAAATGGGCTAACTTTGTAAGCATATCAACAATCACCCATATCAAATCGAACTTGAGCTGGGTAGGAGGTAAACCTACGATGAAGTCTATATTGATTACTTTCCATTTCCAAGTCGGAATCTCCATAGCTTGTAATAACCCACCAGGTTTTTGATGCTCAATCTTAACCTGCTGACAGTTAGGACACTGGGCAACAAATTCTGCTATATCCTTTTTCATTATGTCCCACCAATATACTACCCTGATATCATGATACATCTTTGTTGCTCCTAGATGTGTAGAATAACGAGAATAGTGAGTTGCTGCTATAACCTACCGACGTAGCCCTGCAACATTAGGGACCCATAACCGTCCTTGATATCTGAGGACCCTATCTTGTGTAATTCCAAATGGTGTCTTCTCTTTCTGAAGGGTGGTATACCTATAATGAACTAATATAGGATCCTCATACTGGCGTTCCTTTACTTCTGTTACTAATGAGGATGTTGCCGTATCCTGATGAGTAATTCCAATGTCACCTGACTCCAGTAACCGAACTCCAAGACTAGCTAGCTGATGAACCTCATGTGCTATTCCCCTCTTTTCTGGTTGTCAATACGATAGGCTACCCATAGATCTACGGCTGAGGGTGTTGGCTACTACGTTCGCCTTTCCTGGATGGTATAAAATATCAACGTCATAGTCTTTAAGTAGTTCCAACCATCTCTTTTGACGTAGATTCAATTCCTTTTGTTTGAAGATATACTGGAGGCTCTTATGATCCGTATAGATATCAACATGAATGCCATACAAGTGGTTCCTCCACATTTTTAGTGCATGAATCACTGCGGCTAACTCTAAATCATGGGTTGGTTAGTTCTTCTCATGCTTTCTTAGTTGTCTATAAGCTACAACCTTACCATGCTACATCAACACACATCCCAATCCAATGCCTTAAGCGTCACAGTAGATAACCTAACCATCGGTCCCTTCTGGGAGTGTTAGAACCGGTGCTGAAGTTAATCTATACTTTAAGGCCTGGAAACTCCATTCGCAAGCTTCGGTCCATTGAAACCTAGTTCCCTTATGAGTTAACTTACATGGTTATCCTAATTGTGTACAATTCAGGAAATTCCCCTCTTCGGAGGCCCAAACTTCATCTTTTATCCATCACAATTGCGCCCTTATCCCACTATTAGGGCAATATTTTATCTATTCTAAACGTTACTAGTCTTAGACTCCTTTGAGTTCATTCAGGCTATACTGAGCCTTATATAACTTAGAGAAACTATCAGCCCTCTTATGAACTTATTCCCAAGGACTTATCCATTCTTGTTACCTTTTTACTCATCTTTTCTTATCCTTCCTCCTGTCTTCTTAGAACATTGTCACTCTACCATACTTTAGCTTGCGAGCTACACATATCTATTTATACTTATTTGCAACCTTTCTTCAACTTACTTGCCTTATAGATTCCCTTATGTTATTCCGAAATATTAAGCGAAACACCACATACAACTTTGGTCGAAGATCCTTAGAAGAGAAGAAAATTTCGTTACAAGTTTCCTGTAATGACCTGCCAAACGGAGAAGCTACGAACCTTCATCGATGTTGTGGGTCTAGGAAAAGTCTTCAATGCCTTAACTTTTTGTGTATCCACCTGTATGTCTTCACCTGAAATGATATGCCCAAGGAAAGCTACAGAGTTCAATTAGAATTCATATTTAGAGAATTTTTCATACAACTTCCCTTTTTGTAGAACTCTAAGCACAATACGCAAGTGATCTGCATGCTCAGCCTCTGAACGAGAATATACCAATATATATCGTTGATAAATATGATTACAAACAGGTCTAAAAAGGGCTTAAACACACGGTTTATCAAATTCATGAATACCGCCGGGCATTGGTTCAACTGAACATTATAACATTAAACTTGAAGTGCCAATATCTAGTCCTGTATGTTGTCTTTAGAATATCTTCCTCCTTAACCCTTACCTGATGGTACCCGGACCTCAAGTCTATCTTTGAAAAACACTTGGCATCTTGCAACTGATCAAATAAATCATCAATTCTCGGGAGCGGGTACTTATTCTTGATTGTCACCTTATTCAGTTGCCTATAATCAATACACATTCGTAAGGAACCATCTTTCTTTCTCACAAACAACACAGGTGTTCCCCATGGTGACGTTCTAGGTCTAATAAAACCTTTTTCAAGCAAGTCCTTTAGTTGTTCCTTTAACTCTTTCAGCTCAGCGGGGGGCCATTCTATAGGGAGGAATAGATATTGGGTGAGTATCTGGTAGTAGGTCAATAGCAAACTCAATTTCTTGGTTGGCAGAAGACTCAGAAGCTCATCGGAAAAAACATCGGGAAACTCATTAACTACAGGAAATGACTGAATGGTTGGTAACTCTACTTCCACATCCCAAACCCAAACTCAGTGATAAATATAATCCTTTCTGATTAACTTCCTTGCCTTGAGATAAGAAATAAATTTACCTCTTGGCGGTGTGGTATTACCTTTCCACTCTAAAACAGACTCTCCTGGAAAATGAAATCAAACCACCTTTGATCTAAACTTGATGTTAGCATAACAAAAGGCCAATCAATCCATACCTATTATAATATCAAGTTCTACCCGACCGAGCACCACGTACCTTATCCTTGGTTATTGTCAAACCTATCACGGGTAATTTTGGGCCACATCCGTATATATAGGTATTAATATTAAAACATAACTTGCATAACTAATTTAGAAAAAAAGTTTTATATACATATGAGTCGACCAAGCCGTAGAAATATCATACCCAAAACTATATACAGGATAATATCTGCACAACCTCTAAGTAGGCATAACCATAATATATACAAGTCGAGAGGGGGCTCTCTACGTCCTCATAAAATAACCTAACACACTTAGAACCCTGATTTGGTAGTATTCCAAGAAGAGATGGAACTCATCAACCAAAACTGACACTTGGAGGAAGTCTATAGTAGAGGGTCCTTGCCTCGTCCTATATAGGAACCTCGATCGGACACACTTCAAAGTGGAATCTGCATGTCCTTATTAGTTACCTTCCTCCTCTTGGCCCGACTACAATTTTCTTCCTCTGCGTATCCCATAACATACATCGATGAACCTTGATTGACAGACTCCCAAGACTGTGGACTATCCGGAACCTCAGAATATCTGTTGTCCTCAAATACCTTGATATAGTTTTGAGCCTGAGGGAATCCCGACTGTGCCAATCCATGCACTACTCCCCTCATACCCTGATCAACAGGCTATAAAACTAAGAGCCTTGGTGAGGTCGCAACTCCTCTCACCCCATCTGCTGCCGGAGTGGTCAAAACAGCTCGAACAGATGACCCATATGGATCCTCGGATGGATCCTCCTCAATAGAACCCATGATCTCTGATGGGTCTGAATACATAGTATAACTTATCTCTCTTTCTAACACCTTCGAAGCCTTCTGACCCGTGCTAACATCTGTAGTCTTCGGAGGCATCACTGAAAACGTAACATATCTTTAGGAACATGAATACTTATATCGCACGATCTAAGATAAGAAGAGAGGATAACATCCTATATGTCCTGTAGCCTCCTCTATATAAGTTTAGTGCACAACACACCCATAAACAAGACTCTACTAGACACGGTCTGTAGACAATCCTAGGACAAAACTGCTTTGATGCCACTTTTGTCATGACCCAAACTGATGGGCCGCAATGGGTGCCTGAGTCCTATCTATCAAACACCCCTAAGCATGCGTCTAAGATATGAACCTAAATAACATCTGCTGCATTACGAAAATAACATCCACGAAGGAAACCTGCCATCAAGGCATATGTACATATACATGCAGAATACAGTGGGCGAGCCGACAAGGCTGCTATAAACAACTATACATCCAAAACTAAAAGCTGACAAGGCCACATACAACCCAACTAGACATACTGTCCACAGACCTCTAACAGAAACATAACTGTACAAAGATGAGATTGAGCCACGTCATACCCATATATATATATATATATATATATATATATAAACGTATCGTACCAAAATCAAAAGTAGCTCCAGATCAAATGGAGCACGCCAACTCTCGTTGATCAGGGATCCTAAGAAGGGGGACTGTCAGCTTGCCTACCTGCACATGCGAGCATGAAATGCAGGCCCCGTAAAATAGGGCGTTAGTACAAAAAATGTACCGAGTATGTAAGGCATGAAAATTAGTACGTAAAAGACATAGATGAAACAGGGAATATAGAAACACATCTTTAAATCTGAATAACTTTGTAAATTCTGAAACATTTATAATGTCATGCACGTGCGTATAAATGTCGTGCCATGCATAGGTATGGGTGTACATAATATCATCAAGCCACTGAGGGCATCCTATCATATTGTCTCGACCACTGTGGGCAACACCATCAACATATACCAGTTGATCAGGTGGTGGTGCATATATAATGCTGTAACCTTTTCTCTTATCCCATATACATATATTTATTCATATACGCATATATAACGTCATCTGGTCATGGGTCAATGCACATGAGTGAAATGTATGAAAAATACATAATAGTCTCAATATTTCTTCTGGATAAACTTTTTCAACTGCGTATTATTCTGAGACCCATGACCAGAAGATAATAATAATTTTCATGGGGAATCAAGAATATAGACACCCCTACTATTTTTATGAATAGAGTATTTTATGGAAACTATGTGTTTGCTCGTTTCTTCAGTATAATTTGGACCATGCCAAAATAAAGAAGGGAGGGCCTTAACATACTTGTTCCTTGAATTATTTGCACGAAATGAAGTTTCTGCTTCTTTGAACTTGAACAAAATTGATGCTTGCTACTGTTTGTATTTGGCAATGGAATTAAAAATGGGACTTTGCTTTCAAGGTCAGAAAGCAACGTTCTAAGCCTTTTAAAATGAAACAAAATGGAATTTTGGAATTCAGAAAGCAAAAGCAACTTTCTTGTTCTTCAGGCTTTAAATATAAAGTTTTCAAAATAATGATCAGAAAGTCTTATTTGCTAAGACTCAAATCTTAGTCATTTTCATAATTAGCCATTTGGCAAAAGTGACTACTTAGTCACTTCCAATTTCGTGGCTTCTTGCCACATGGGGTGGGAGTGGGATGTTAATTTTTTTTATCCACTTATTAGTTAACTGGGTAATGTCCTGTTATCCGGTAATTAATCCATTACCCGCATAATTTAAAAATGACCACAAATTACTTGAA